>NC_081360.1:105724809-106024809 GCF_030684315.1 Stegostoma tigrinum
GATCCAGTTTTCCACCTTGGCTTGGATCCCATGGGCTCCTACCTTTCGGAGCAGCCTTCCATGTGGGCCGTTGTGAAAGGCCTGGCTGAGGCCCATGTAAACCACATCAACTGCAGCACACTCACCGATATATTTAATCACCTTTTCAAAAAGCTGAATTAAATTAATCAGACAGGGTCTCCCTCTAACAAATCCGTGCTGACTATCCCTGATCAATCCCTGCCCTTTCCAAGTGTTGATTAATCCTGACACTCGGAATTTTTATCGGTAATTCCCCTACCACTGATGTCAGACTAACTGCTCTGTAATTCCCTGGCCTATCTCTGCTGTCCTTCGTGAACAAAGTGATCACATTAACCACCCTCCAGTCATCCGGCACTTCATCTGTGGTCAGGCTCAGTGAGTATTAAATATCTCTGCCAGGGCCCCAGTAATCTCCTCCCTTACCTCCCATAGCAGCCCGGGATACATCTCATCAGGCCCTGAGGTTTATTCACCGTCATACACACTAAAACATCTAATGCTCCTCTCCTTAATGATCTGAACATGCTCTAGAACCTCACCATTCCAACTGAAATCCCCAGCTGCAATGTCGTTCTCCTTCGTGAACACAGATGAGAAATAATCATTTAAGACCTGACCCATGTCCACAGGCTCCATGCACAGTTTCCCCCTTTGGTCTCCAATAGGTCCCACTCTTACCCAACTAATCCTCTTACTGTTAATATACTTATAAAAAAAGCCATGGGGATTTTCTTTAATCCTATCTGCCAGAGATATTTCATGGCCCCTTTTTGCCCTACTGACAATTTTTAAGCATACCCTGCACTCTCTATGTGTTTACAGGGCCTCCCATGTGTTTAATGCTTGGTACCCAGCATATGCTGCTTCCTTTTTCTTTCTCAAACTCTTGTTCTCCTTGATGCCCTTGACCTTCACTCTTCGGGGAAACACATTGGCCCCAAACTCTCATTGTACTACTTTTAAAAGACTCCCACTTTCCAAACGTAGATCTGCCCGAGCAACTCCCTTTATTGAGTCCTTAATTGGTCAGAGCATTGAGTAAAGGAGTTGAGAGATCATGTTGCACTGTACAGGACTTTGGTGAGGCTACTTTGGGAATATTGTGTTCAATTCTGGTCTCCCTGCTATAGGAGGGATATTGTTAAACTTGAAACAGTTCAGAAAAGATTTACAAGGACTTTTTTTCCTTTATTCACTAACAGGATGAGGGTGTCACTGACCAGGCAGCATTTATTGCCCATCCCTAATTGCCCAGAGGACAGTTTAGAGTCAACCACATTGCTGTGGGTCTGGAGTCACATGTAGGTCAGACCAGGTAAGGATGGCGGTTTCCTTCCCTAGAAGACATTTGGGAACCAGATGGGTTTTTCCCAACAACTGACAATGGATTCACAGTCAATGTTAGATTCTTAATTCCAGGTATTTTATTGAACTCAAATTCCACCATCTGCCGTGGTGGGATTCGAACCCGGGTCCCCATAAAATTACCTGGGTCTCTGGATGAACAGTCTATCGATATTACCATTAGGCCACTGCCTCTGCCATTGCTGGAGTTGGGAGGTTTGTGTTCTCAGGAAAGACTCACACAGGAGGTAAAGGGTGTTGGTGGAGCGTTGTTTTTGTGATGAGGAGCCTATGACCAGCGGTTTGGTGTTTGTGGGTCGGCCTTCCTGCCTAGCTTTATGTCATCTGCAAATTTGGAGATTTTACATTTATTTCCTTCATCTAAATTATTAATGCTTACTGTGAATAACCAGGATCCTAGCACTGACCCCTGTGGCACTTCACTCATCACTGCCTGCTACTTGGAAAAGGCCTGTTCATTCCTACTCTTTGTGTCCTGCCAGTCAAGCAGTTCTCTATCCATCTCAATACACGACCCCCAATCCCATGTGCTTTAATATTCCATGGTAAAGAGATTATCAACTTGTTTAAACATGGTTTCACTTTTCCCTAAACCATGGCAACTCTTCCAGATAATTTTGAGGTGTTTCAATTGGGCTTCAACAACTTATTTTCGATCTAAGCCTTGAGAAATATCAAGTTTACAGGCCCACAGTTTCCTGTTTTCCACCTTGCTTCACTATGGGGGATAGAACATAGAACATAGAACTTTACAGCACCGTACAGGCCCTTCAGCCCTCGATGTTGTGCCGACTTGTCATACCGATCTCAAGCCCATCTAACCTACACTATTCCATGTACGTCCATATGCTTGTCCAATGACGACTTAAATGTACCTAAAGTTGGCGAATCTACTACCGTTGCAGGCAAAGCGTTCCATTCCCTTACTACTCTCTGAGTAAAGAAACTACCTCTGACATCTGTCCTATATCTTTCACTCCTCAATTTAAAGCTATGCCGCCTCGTGCTCGCCGTCACCATCCTAGGAAAAAGGCGCTCCCTATCCACCCTATCTAACCCTCTGATTATTTTATATGTTTCAATTAAGTCACCTCTCAACCCTCTTCTCTCTAATGAAAACAGCCTCAAGTCCCTCAGCCTTTCCTCGTAAGACCTTCCCTCCAGACCAGGCAACATCCTGGTAAATCTCCTCTGCACCCTTTCCAAAGCTTCCACATCCTTCTGATAATGCGGTGACCAGGACAACACACAATACTCCAAGTGTGGCCGCACCAGAGTCTTGTACAGCTTCACCATAACCTCATGGTTCCGGAACTCGATCCCTCTGTTAATAAAAGCTAAACCACTGTATGCCTTCTTAACAGCCCTGTCAACCTGGGTGGCAACTTTCAAGGATCTGTGTATGGACACCGAGATCTCTCTGCTCATCTACACTGCTAAGAATCTTACCATTAGCCCAGTACTTTGCATTCCGGTTACTCCTACCAAAGTGCATCACCTCACACTTGTCTGCATTAAACTCCATTTGCTACCTCTCAGCCCAGCTCTGCAGCTTATCTATGTCTCTCTGCAACCTACAGCATCCTTCGTCACTATCCACAACTCCACCGACCTTAGTGTCGTCTGCAAGTTTACTAACCCATCCTTCCACACCCTCATCCAGGTCATTTATAAAAATGACAAACAGCAGTGGACCCAACACTGACCCTTGTGGTACACCACTAGTAACTGGGCTCCAGGATGAACATTTCCCATCAACTACCACCCTCTGTCTTCTTTCAGCAAGCCAATTTCCGATCCAAACTGCTATATCTCCCACATTTCCATTCCTCCGCATATTGTACAATAGCCTATTGTGGGGAACCTTATCGAACACCTTGCTGAAATCCACCTACACCACATCAACCGGTTTACTCTCATCTACCTGTTTGGTCACCTTCTCAAAGAACTCAATAAGGTTTGTGAGGCACGACCTTCCCTTCACAAAACCGTGCTGACTATCCCAAATCAATTTATTCTTTTCTAGATGATTATAAATCCTATCCCTTACAACCTTTTCCAACACTTTACCAACAACTGATGTAAGGCTCACTGGTCTATAATTACCAGGGTTGTCTCTACTCCCCTTCTTGAACAGGGGAACCACATATATTTGTGGCTTCCCAGTTCAATGGAATCTTTCCTAATCTGGGTAACTTTAGAAAATTGACACCAATGAAATTGTTAGCTCACAAGTTACCTGTTATATCCCAGAGATGAAGTCCATTTATCAAAGAGACTTACCAGCTGCCAGCTCTATCCTGCTTACTCAGCAACACTTTCCCTCTGATTGTAACTTAATTCAATTCCTCTCCCATCACCTGATTTAGGCTGATGACTGGAATAATTTTTGTATCTTTTCATTCCATCTGCCATTTCCTTATGATCTATCTTTCCCTCCCATTCTCACTCTCTAGAGGAGCAATCTCACCTGCCCATTCTGTTTGTAAATATCAGTAGAAACTGTTGCTGATGAAGGGTCTAGGCCCGAAACGTCAGCTTTTGTGCTCCTGAGATGCTGCTTGGCCTGTTGTGTTCATCCAGCCTCACATTTTATTATCTTGGAATTCTCCAGCATCTGCAGTTCCCATTATCTCAGAAACTGTTGCTGTCTGTTTTTACATTTCCAGCTGACTTCCTCTTGGTGTAATTTCCTCCTCCCAATTAACCTTTCCATCATTATCTGCTGCTCTTTTATAATATGACCAATTGTCTGACCTGTCACTTATCTTTGCACCGTAAGATTATATTAGGTTCAGTTTGATGCTTTCTCCTTCATTTAACTCTGGATGGTGGGAAGAAACAAGATCAGGAATAGGCCATTCAGTCTGTGTATTCAACCTCACGCCCATTCTACACGATCACGGCTCATCTGCTCCAGGTCTCATTCCTCTTTCATGCCACCTCCACCCAGCACTCAGCTCCTCTGCTTTAAATACTTGCAATGATCTCATCTCCACACCGTCTGGGAAAAGATTTTAGACATTCACTGTACCCTGGGAGAAGAAATTCTTTCATATCCCAGTGTTAAACGAGTGTCCCAACAATGTCCCCAAGTTTGAAACTCGCCCACTGTGGGAAATACCTCCTCAGCAGCATCACTGACAAACTCCCTCAGCATCTTCTATGTTCCAGAGAGTTCACTCTTCATTCTTCTATAATCAAATGAATAAAAGAACCTATTTAGCCATTTCTGATAAGTCAACCCCTTGATCACAGGAATCAGTTTGCCTCCAATACCTGTTTCAAAAACAGAAGCTACTGGAAAAGCTCAGCAGGTCTGGCAACATCTGTGACGAAAAATCAGAGTTAGCGTTTCGGGTCTGGTGATCCTCCCTCAGAACTGACATTCCTCCAATGCTAACCTGCCTTTTCATAAATACAGGGACCACCTGTACACCGTATCGCAGCTTCTTAATGACTTGCAACATCTCTGTGCTAACACTCTGTGTTTCGTGGACACAACACCCAGATCCCTCGACTGTTTTATATGCTCAGTAAAATGGAAAGTAAAACTCTCTTTACATTGTACTCCCAGCAAACATTCCCAGGACAGGAACAGCACGGGGTTAGATACAGAGTAAAGCTCCCTCTACATTGTCTCCCATCAAACACTCCCAGGACAGGGACATCACAAGGTTAGATACAGAGTAAAGCTCCCTCTACACTGTTCCCCATCAAACACTCCCAGGACAGGGACATGATAAGGTTAGATATAGAGTACAGCTCCCTCTACACTGTCCCCCATAAAACACTCCCAGGACAGTGACAGCACGGGGTTAGATACAGAGTAGAACATAGAACATTACAGCACAGTACAGGCCCTTCGACCCTCGATGTTGTGCCGACCTGCCATACCAATCTCAAGCCCATCTAACCTACACTATTCCATGTACATCCATATGCTTATCCAATGACGACTTAAATGTACCTAAAGTTGGCGAATCTACTACCGTTGCAGGCAAAGCGTTCCATTCCCTTACTACTCTCTGAGTAAAGAAACTACCTCTGACATCTGACCTATATCTTTCGCCCCTCAATTTAAAGCTATGCCCTCGTGCTCGCCATCACTATCCTAGGAAAAAGGCTCTCTCTATCCACCCTATCTAACCCTCTGATTATTTTATATGTTTCAATTAAGTCACCTCTCAACCTTCTTCTCTCTAATGAAAACAGCCTCAAGTCCCTCAGCCTTTCCTTGTAAGACCTTCCCTCCATACCAGGCAACATCCTAGTAAATCTCCTCTGCACCCTTTCCAAAGCTTCCATATCCTTCTTATAATGCGGTGACCAGAACTGTACACAATACTCCAAGTGCGGCCGCACCAGAGTTTTGTACAGCTGCAGCATAACCTCTTGGTTCTGGAACTCGATCCCTCTATTAATAAAAGTTAAAACACTGTATGCCTTCTTAACAGCCCTGTCAACCTGGGTGGCAACATTCAAGGATAAAGCTCCCTCTACACTGTCCGCCATAAAATACTTCCAGGACAGGGACAGCACAGGGTTAGATATAGAGTAAAGCTCCCTCTACACTGTCCCCCATAAAATACTCCCAGGACAGGGACAGCACGGTGTTCGATACAGAGTAAAGTTTCCTCCTTTTTGCAAAGTACGAAGTCAAAAATTATAATGAAGCAGCTCTTACTGGGGCACTGTATCGAAACAGAATACTAATTAATGTTTGAATGGAACTTTATGCAACAAAATTACAGGATGTTGTTTGTGACAATGACACACTCCAGCCCCTGCAATGCCCACTGATCTCGGGGGTCCTGAACCATGTTGATCAGTACTGTGTGCTTCCGCTCCAGGTACACGACCACGTGAACCTAGCTGTCAGCCACAATCAGCCCCTCTGTGACCCTTTGCTTTGACCAGTTAATGACCACCACGGCCAGGCCCAGGAGCAGAGCCATGAGAAGACCCGCTGCCTTGTTTCCCCTCCCCACAGCCAGGGTCTGTAGATCAGGGCCGTGGAGCTGAAATGCAGCCCAAATTGAAGGTGCTTCCCCTTCACAAAACTAAAAGGGGGTTACAAATGGAAACATTCTGTGCATATATGAAAAACCGTGTCCTCTGTGCCCCCAAAATGGCATGTGGCCTGGCTCTCCAGGTCGCTCAATGATGAACATTTTGGAGTCTCTTTCCATTTCAATAATTAGCTGTGTTTGCTTCTTCCTAGAATAGTGAATGACCTCATCTGCCAGCTTTTTTCCCCTCTCAACCTTTTTATATTCCCCTTGCAGACTCCAATGTCTTCATCACAATGTGCCCTCCTATTTATTTTTGTCACATCAGCAGATTTGGATACATTATACTCTGTTCCCTCCACTGGGTCATTAAATATCAATGAGAAATAATTGAAGCCCTAGGACTGATCCTTTCCATTACCACCCCACTGATCACACCTTTCCAACCTGAGAAAGCACCATTAGCCTTGAGGATTTTGTTCAATCTGTAGCCCATGCTAATACATTACCACAATACTGTGAGCTCCAATCTTGTACAATTACCTTCTGATGTGCCTTCTGGGATTCCAAACACTCTACATCTACCGGATCTCCTTTATATACTCACCCAACTCTAATAGATGTGTCAAACATGATTTATCTGTCACACACCACACCAACCCTGTCTGTATAAAAACTGAAACAATTGCGGATGCTGTAAATCAGGAACAAAAACAGAAGTTGCTGGAAAAGCTCAGCAGGTCTGGCAGCATCTGTGAGGGAGAAAACAGAGTTAACGTTTCGGTCCAAGGAAACGGGTCCAAGGAAGTGTCACCAGACCCAAAATGTTAACTCTGCTTTCACCAACTCTGTCTGGTTGTGTTCAGTTTTTCAAAATGTCCTGCTATTTCTTCCTTAATGGTGGGCTCCAATATTTGTGAGAGGACTGAGATCAGGCTAACTAGCCAATAGTTTCCTGTTCTCTGTGTCCCTCCTTTCTTCAATCGGAGTGTCACATTCAGAGTTTCTAATGTGTTGGAATCCTCCCAGAATGCAGGGAGCTCTGGAATTATCTTTAAAGACGCATTCACAGGACTAGGGCATCGTGGGAGTGGCTAACATTTATTGCCCATCAGTTTTATTCCAGGTTTTTACTGAATTCAAGTTTCACCATCTGCCACCGTGAGATTTGAACCCCTGTCTCCACAGAATTAGCCTGGGATTATGAGTTTGGTTATCATTGAAGTAAACCACAGCCTCCTCCTTACTCACAGTATAGGTGCTGTGTGGCCCACAAACCAGAACATACGTCTCCTACATCAGGCTTTGAGCCGTGTATTCAGCTGTCTAATTAACGTGGTTTGAGCCAATTTGCATGTGGTTCCTGAGATGATAGCCTTTAAGAGTTGGTTTTTTGATTTAGTACCAAGTTCCTCCCACACTTTGCATAAAACCTCTTGCATGACTCTACCTACATTGACCACGTCAACTGCATCCTCCCCCATCCACTCCAAGTAACCTCTTCCCATCTGACATACCTGTAAACTTTAAATGTTGACACACCTGTAACGTCGGTATAACACCCAGAAACCAGGCACCCCTACAATACTGACAATTCTCTTCCCGTTCAATACAGACACACCAGTGACCCCTCAGCGCACACACATACAAGTTACTTTCAATATAGGCATACCTGAACACCTTTCAGTACAGTCACGCCTATAAACCCATCACTGCTGACACACCTGTAGCCCAATCAATCCAGACACATCTGCATTCTGTACCGATACATCTGTATCACTTGCAATACTGACCCATGTACTCACATATAAACAAACAAATTAGGAGCAGGAATAGGCCAGTCAGACCCTCAAACTGTTCCTACGTCCAATAAAATCTTTGCTGCTGTAATTGCAACCTCAAATCCACATTTCCAACTTCCTTTCAACCCCAGGCTTAACAAAAATCTCCCCATCTCTGCCTTACAAATATTCCAGACTTCCAATATTCACCCTTCTGAGAGAAAAATATATTATTGCATTTCTGTTTTAAGTTGAGGAAATCTGAGTTTTAAACACTGCCTGAAACATCCTTTCCAAATCCACCCTGCCAAGATCCTCAGAAGTCATCTCTTACTCCTCTTACTGGCAGTGGATATAACCTCAGTTGGTCTAACTTTTCCTCAGAAGACGACCTGCCCATTCCAGGGATTAATCTGGTAAACATTCTCTGAAGAGCCTCTATTGCATTGATATCCTTCTGTAAATAAGGTGACCAATACTGTACACAATACTCCAGATCAGGACCCTATATAGTGAAAGTATAACCTCCCTTCTATTGTGTTCAATTGCCATTCACTTCCCTGATTACTTTCTGTCCCTGCAGACTGTGGTTCCTTCACTAGGACACCTAGATCCCTCTGTACCTTAGAGCTCTGCAACCACTCACCATTTAGACAGCACGTTCCAAACCCACAACCACTTCCATCTGGAAGGACAAGGGCAGCAGATACATGGGAACACCACCCCCTGCAAGTTCCCCTCCGAGCCACTCACCATCCTGACTTGGAAATATATCACCGTTCCTTCACTGTCACTGGGTCAGAATCCTGGAATTCCCTCCCTAAGGAACATTGTGGGTCAACCCACAGCACATGGACTGCAGCAGACCAAGAAGGCAGCTCACCCCCACCTTCTCAAGGGGAAACTAGGGACGGGCATTAAATGTGACCAGCAACCCCCATGTCCACAAGTGATGGAGTAAATCATGTCCTTTGGAAATGTTGTGTTTTCCCTCCTAGGGATGTATTAAAAAGATTTATAGACCAACTGCAACTCTGTGCCTGATATGCCTTGTGTGAAAATTAGTGTGCTGTGTAGGTCACAGAGTGAGAACAGCCCCGAACACCCCTGCACTGCGGGTAAAATGGGAAAGCTAAGCTCTTGCGCTTAGTCTTACCAATAGCCCACCATCAAAAAGAACCATGACAAAAGAATCAAGCTGCAGATCCAAGAATCTTACTATTGTCCATTCAAATGGGACTGTCCTGAATTAAGGGAGTTTTGGAAAATTAAAAGCAACACATCAACCATCTCACTTTGCCACTTGTTTTAAGACCCTGGGGATGAATTTGATAATGATCTGAGTACTTGTCCCAGCTCCGACACCTTACTCAGGTCCACTTTCCTCTCTTTCCTGAGTTCTCCCACTTCCTGGTTTATCATTGCTTCGGGTGTTTAATGTGTATCCTCGACAGTGAAAACTGATGTCACAATAACGATTCATCTGTGATCACATTATTTTCCTTTATTAATTCTCCTTACTCACTTCCTAAATGAGCAACAGTATCTGTTAATCCATCTTCTTCAAATACTTGTTAGAATTCTTATAATCTGGCTTGCTGTCTCTGTCTTTCTCTCCCTCTCACTTTCTTTCCCTCTCTCTTTCTCTCCCTCTCCCAATCCAATTTTTCCCTCTTCACAAATTTCGGCTATTCTTTACTGTTTTGATATTCTGTCCAACCTTCTGCACGATCCTAGCTTTGCACAATTATTTTTTTTCCTTTTAGTTTGGCATGATCTTTAACATTTCTAGTTAACCATGGAGGCTGAGTCTATCCCTTGGGAATTTTTCTGACATGTTGAAATGTATTCTGTGGATTCTGAAATCCCCCCTTAAATATCTGGCACTGTATCTCTATTGACTTATCTTTTACAGGAATTTGCCAGCACACTTTACACGGCTCTACTGCAATAGACTCTTCATTATTTTTATTGAGTTTTTTAAACAAAATTCTGTACTGACATATGTGTAACCCTTTCAGTACCAATGTACCTGTAACCACTTCAACGTTCACATATCTTGCATGTGGCCACGACAAAACCATCGATAACAGCTTCAATGACATGGCCTCATTGATGGCCTATTCCCGCTTTGAGACTGAGACAGGTTGGAATAGGTTTCAATAGCAGTGCAGGAGTCACCCATTCACTACTGACACACCTCTTCAATATTGACACCGATGGAGCTCCATTCCTCAGTTTTGCTGATCAGCCATAGCAGGTCCTCCCATGTTCTGCTCCATCCCAGTCTGTCTCAACATCTCCTCCTGCTCTAGTCCACTGCCTTCCTGCCTGGGGCTAGGCTCCCTGCCCTGAAGAAACTGCACACACACCCCAGCATCTCACAGACAGCCAGATGCACCAAACTGCATCTTTCTAACCTGGCTTTTCAAACTACACTCTCAGCTGGAACGTAAAACAGTGCAGCACGGGTACAGGCCATTCAGCCCACGATGTTGTGCCAAACATGAAGCCAAATTAAACTAATTCCTTCTGCCTGTCCTTGGCCCATACCCCTCCATACCTTGCATATTCATGTGTTTATCTACTAGTCCCTTAAACACTCCTATTGTATTTGCCTCACAGTTATATTAGTGGTACCTGGCTTCTTGAGATCCACAACATCTTTTCCTGAGATCAGACAATAACACTTTTTTAGATTCCCTTCAGTGTGGAAACAGGCCCTTCAGCCCAACAAGTCCACACCGCCCCTTGAAACATCCCACCCAGACCCATCTCCCTGTAACCCACACACCCCTGAACACTACGGGCAATTTAGCATGGCCAATCCACCCAGCCTGCACATCTTTGGACTGTGGGAGGAAACCGGAGCACCCGGAGGAAACCCACGCAGACACAGGGAGAATGTGCAAACTCCACACAGACAGTCGCCCGAGGCGGGAATTGAACCCGGGTCCCTGGGCTGTGAGGCTGCAGTGCTAACCACTGAGCCACTGTGCTGCCCACTTTGATGTCTAACAGCACCTAGAATGTAATCACATTAGCACAGAGACTTCCAACTGCTCTTAGGGCTTCAGTAACCGTTCACTGCACAGAACCCATGTCGTTCAGCCATACTCTCTGAAGGACATTTTAAAAATATAGCACTCATAATATGGATCATGCAGAGATAGCAAGAACTGCAGATGCTGGAGTCAGGCCACACAGTGTGCAGCTGGAGGAACACAGCAGCCCAGGCAGCGTCAGATGAGCGGGAAAGCTAATGTTTCAAGTCAGGACCATCAACCACTGCCTCTGTTCTTTCAACAACTTATCGTCCTTCAGTTTCTGTCTCTATTATTTGGAACTGTTTTTCAGTCAGTCAGCATTTGCCCCTTGAGAAGGTGGAGGTGAGCTGCCTTCTTGAACCACTGCAGACCATGTGCTGTGGGTTGACCCACAATGTTCCTTAGGGAGGGAATTCCAGGATTCTGACCCAGTGACAGTGAAGGAACGGCAATATATTTCCAAGTCAGGATGGTGAGTGGCTCGGAGGGGAACTTGCAAGGGGTGGTGTTCCCATGTATCTGCTGCCCTTGTCCTTCTAGATGGAAGTGGTCGTGGGTTTGGAAGGTGCTGCCTGAGGATCTTTGGTGAATTTCTGCAGTGCATCTTGTAGATAGTACACACTGCTGCGACTGAGTGTCGGGGGTGGAGGGAGTGGGATGTTTGTGGATGTGGTGCCAATCAAGCGGTTACTTTGTCCTGGATGGTGTTGAGCTTCTTCAGTGTTTAGAATAGAATACCTACAGTGTCGAAACAGGCCCTTCTGCCCAACAAGTCCACACTGCCCTTTGAAGCATCCCACCCAGACCCATCTCCCATAATCCACACACTCCTGAACACCACGGGCAATTTGGCATGGCCAATCCACCTACCCTGCACATCTTTGGACTGTGGGAGGAAACCGGAGCAGCCAGAGGAAACCCACGCAGACACGGGGTGAACGTGCAAACTCCGCACAGACGGTCGCCCGAGGCTGGAAATTGAACCCGGGTACCTGGTGCCGTGAGGCTGCAGTGCTAATCACTGAGCCACTGTGCTGCCCAAAGCTGTTGGGGCTGTGTCCATCCAGGCAAGTGGGGAGTATTCCATCACATTCCTGACTTGTGCCTTGTGCTTCTGGATAGCCATCATTCCACTTTCAAACATTTCTTGCCCTAGGTCTTTCTGTACATGTGCACTCTTTCAAACTGGGTCATCAAGACTATATCAGCTCTTCCTAACCTTCACATTCCTCTGTTGCATCTCCCCCTTGTCTGCCCTTATTGCCTACCTAAGTACAGCTGCTGTAGATTTAAATAATCAGGAAGAATTATTATTCTGTGTTTCAATCTCCAAATTATTTACATTGACAGTAGGTTCAAGGTTAGTTCACTGAAAATCATGATTTGAAGTGAGACAACCTTAAGAGAGATGTAAGTTCCCACAAGAATTAATGATAAAACTAGAATTAGGTTCTAAAAGATTTACTTATAACAGAATAAAACATTAAACTCTGTAAGTTGATATATATATATTTATTGTTCAATTATAATATTTCTCAATTAAATAACTCATAAAACAAAATACATTCACAAACACAATAAAAATTATAAAACAAATTACGAGCCTGAAGTCCAAGGAAAAAAAATGAACCAAATTTTAAAATGCTTTTTCATCTCAGTACCTCCATAATTTTAAACCCAGCTACGGTAGTTGACCCAAACAATTGCTAGTACAGTTCTTTTGTTAAATTAGTTCAAGGGATGTGCACATTCCTAGTTGGCCAACATCTACTACCCCATCCCTAACTGCCCTTGAACTGAATGTCTTGCTGTCCCATTTCAGAATGCATTTGGAAGTCAACCTCATTGCTGTAGGTCTGGAGTTACACGTAGGCCAGGCCAGGTAAGGACGGCAGTTTCCTTCCCTCAAGGGCATGAGTGAACCAGATGGGATTTTACACCAATTGACAATGGTTACACTATTACACTTTGACTATCTACTGTGCCCTCTGGTCCTAGACTCTCCCATAAGATGAAACATTTCACTACATCTCCCCTGTCAATCCTCTAAGAATCTTGTAGGTTTAAATAAGTTCTCCTCTCATTATTCTAATGAGTACAGGCTCAACCTACTCAACCTCTCCTCATTAGACAGCCCCTCTATACTTGGGATCAGCCAAGTGAACCTTCTCTGGGCCGCCTCCAATGCCAGTACTTGTCACCTATGTATGATAAGGGGCCCAAAATGGATTTACAGTATGGGTATGGGTGGCTCAGTGGTTTGCACTGCAGCCTCACAGCACCGGGGTCCCAGGTTCGATTCCACCCTCAGGTGGCTGTCTGTGTGGAGTTTGCACATTCTCCCCATGTCTATGTGGGTTTCCTCTGGGTGCTCCAGTTTCCTCCCACAGTCCAAAGATGTGTAGGTTAGGGTGGATTGGCCATGCTAAATTGCCCGTAGTGTCTATTACGGGAAATGGAGGGCGTTTCTGAGTGGACCGCTCATCAGAGGGATGCTGTGAACTTGATGAGCTGAATGGCCTGTTTCTACACTGAAAGGATTCTGTGAGTATTCCAGCTGCAGTCTGTCTAGCTCCTTGAACAGTTTTAACAATACTTCCCTCCATTCCCTTTGGAATAAATGCCAGCATTCACTGTTAACTGCTGCACATGAATACAAACTTTTTGTGATTCATTGACAAGGATTCCCAAATCCCTCTGTGCTGTAGCTTCCTGTAGTCTTTCCGCTTTTAAATACAATTCAGCTCCTCTATTCTTCCTGCCAAACTGCACAATGTCACATTTCCCTACGCTACAACCAAGTATCTGCCCACTCACTTCACCTTCTATATTCCTCAGCATTTTCTTTGTGTTATCCTCACGATTTGCCTTCCCACCTACTTTTGGACCATTCACAAGCCTGGTTACAAAGAAAAGAACAAAGAAACAAAGAAAATTACAGCACAGGAACTGGCCCTTCGGCCCTCCAAGCCTGTGCCGATCAAGATCCTCTGTCTAACCTGTCATCTATTTTCTAACGGTCTGTGTCCATTTGCCCCCTGCCCATCCATGTACCTGTCCAAATATATCTTAAAAGACGCTAACGTGTCTGCGTCTACCACCTCCGCTGGCAACGCGTTCCAGGCACCCACCACCCTCTGTGTAAAGAACTTTCCACGCATATCTCCCTTAAACTTTCCTCCTCTCACTTTGAACTCATGACCCCTAGTAATTGAGTCCCCCACTCTGGGAAAAAGCTTCTTGCTATCCACCCTGTCTATACTCCTCATGATTTTGTAGACCTACATTTTGTGACAATACATTCACTTTCCTCAGCCAAGTCATTAATGTAGATTGTCAATAATTATGATCCTGTGGCACTCCAATAATTGCAGGTCGCCAATCTGAAAATGTGCCCCCTATCCTAACACTTCGTCCTCTTTTATTTAGCTAATCCTCCATCCATGCCAATTCACTACCTCCAACACCATGGGCTCTTAACTTATTGAGTGAATGAATGTCAGGACATTATAAAATTGCTTCCGAAAATCCAAGCATACCACTTGGTCTCTGGTCGGATCCATAACATATCGCTCGGGAAACTGTCTTGAACACACCATGTATTTTTCTTCATTGCTGTTTTTGCCAATCTGACTATCACCATCCACATGAAGATTAAAGTCACTGAAGACTAATGGACACCTTTTGTTACATATCCTCATTACCACCTGATACATTCCCTCCCTCTTTCCATACAGCTACAGTTAAGGGGTGTTCAGACTACTCCTACCAGAACCTTCTTGCTCTTGTGATTTCTGACCACCAGATGTATTCTACATCATCTGGGTCAAGATCATTTCTTGCTCTCATTTGTATTTTATCCCAGACCAGCAAAGCCGTTCATAGTAATTGTAACGAGGTCAGCCAGCTGGAAGTCGTAGATTATGAGTTCCGTGATTGGCGCTGTTAATCTGGTCCAATCCGGCAGCCCTGGCTGACAGATTAAAAGGAGAGTGCCTGGGTCTCTGGTGGCCTGATGCTGTATGAGGCAATTCTACAGTCAAGGACTGTTCATGTGTAAATAAAGGGTGATGTGGTGATGGGATACTGGCCTCTGTGGGATTATTTCACCATCATTCCCTGCCTCCCTGTCTTTTTGAACAGTCACATACCCCTGAATATTTACTTCCCAGCTTTGATCTCCAAGGAACCTTGTCTCTGTAATAATGATAAGATCAGAATTGTTAGGCTCAATTTATGCCATTACTTCATCTACTTTGTGTCAAGTACTATGCACATTCAAGTAAAGAGCCATTAATTTTGACCCTGTACTATTTTTTCTCCCCCATGATTCTATTTGCAGCAGAATTTCTATCCTTGTTTCCTCTGTCCCTTCCGGTCCCACTCTGGATATCATTATCCAAATAGCTGCCCTGTAATGCTGTCACAGAGTTTTACAGCACAGAGCAGATCCTTCACTCCAACTTTACTTCCTAAATTGATCTACTCTCTGATGAAGGGTCTAGGCCCGAAACGTCAGCTTTTGTGCTCCTGAGATGCTGCTGGGCCTGCTGTTTTCATCCAGCCTCACATTTTATTATCTTGGATTCTCCAACATCTGCAGTTCCCATTATCACTTAGTCTCAGTTCCTCTTGCTTTATAAACTTACATTTGTCCTCCCTCAAACGTTCTCCCCTCATTAATTTGAAGCCCTCCCAGCAGTTCTGCTTATTTGATTTTCCAGGACACAGGCCTCAGCTTGGTTCATAGAGTCATAGATTCCCTACAGCGTAGAAACAGGCCCTTTGGCCCAACAAGTCCACACCAGCCCTTGCAGCATCCCATCCAGACCCATCCCCCTATAAATCACACACCCCTGAACACTATGGGTAATTTAGCATGGCCAACCCACCTAACCTGCACATCTTTGGACTGTGGGAGGAAACCGGAGCACCCAGAGGAAACCCACGCAGACACGGGGAGAATGTGGAAACTCCACACGGACAGTTGCCCAAAGCTGGAGTCGAACCGGGTCCCTGGCGCTGTGAGGCTGCAGTGTTAACCACTGAGCCACTGTGCATCCCACAAATTTCAAGTGAAGGCTCTCCAACCAGAACAGTGCCCATCTACCGCAGGACTGGTGCCAGTGCCTCATGAGCCAGAACCCATTCCACCCACACCAATCAGTGAGCTGTGTGTGTATCATTTACAAGACTCACTGCAGAAACTCACCAAAGACCCTCACACAGCACCTTCCAAACCCACGGCCACATCCATCCAGAAGGACAAGGGCAGCAGATACATGGGAACACCACCCCTGCAAGTTCACATCCGAGCCTCTCACCATCCTGACTTGGAAATATATCGCCGTTCCTTCACTGTTGCTGGGTCAGAATCCTGGAATTCCCTCCCTAAGGGCATTGTGGGTCAACCCACAGCACATGGACTGCAGCGGTTCAAGAAAGCAGCTCACCCCCACCTTCTCAAGGGGAAACTAGGGACGAGTAATAAATGCTGGGCCCAGACAGTGACACCCCTGTCCGACAAGTGAATTAAAATAAAGCAATAAATAACCTCAAAAATCAGTTTATATTCAAATCTTCAAAATTTCACTTTAAAATTTTGGCATGATTGAGTCTGGTTCCATTGTCGCGTCGAACTGAGCATCAACAAAAATTCACTTACTTTAAAAAAAGAGATCCACCTGTTGACCCCTCTGGTCACAATCCTGCCAAGTGTTTAATAATTTTTCAAAGAGTCAATTAAATCACGCCCCCTTAACCTTTGTTGCTCTGAGGGCAATTAGGGATGAGCAATAAATGTTGCCACAAGGAGCAATGTCCCCATCCCAGGGGTGAATCAAAAAGAACAACCATAGTGTCTGAGACAGAGTAGGAACTGCAGATGCTGGAGAATCTGAGATAACAAGGTGTGAGGCTGGAGGAACACAGCAGGCCAAGCAGCATCTCAGGAGCACAAAGCTGACGTTTCGGGTCGAGGCCCTTCTTCAGAAATGGGGCAGGGGAAGGGGGTTCTAAAATAAATAGGAAGAGAGGGGGAGGCGGACAGAAGATGGATAGAGGAGAAGATAGGTGGAGAGGAGACAGACAGGTCAAAGAGGTGGGGATGGAGCCAGTAAAGGTGAGTGTAGGTGGGGAGGTAGGGAGGGGATAGGTCAGTCCAGGGAGGATGGACAGGTCAAGGGGGCGGGATAAGGTTAGTTGGTAGGAGATGGGGGTGGGGCTTGAGGTGGGAGGAGAGGATAAGAGGGAGGAAGGACAGGTTAGGGAGGTGGGATGAGCTGGGCTGGTTTTGGAATGCGGTAGGGGGAGTGGAAATTTTGAAGCTTGTGAAGTCCACATTGATACCATTGGGCTGCAGGGTTCCCAAGCGGAATATGAGTTGCTGTTCCTGCAACCTTCGGGTGGCATCACTGTGGCACTGCAGGAGGTCCAGGATGGACATGTCGTCTGAGGAATGGGAGGGGGAGTTGAAATGGTTCGCGAATGGGAGGTGCAGTTGTTTAGTGCAAACTGAGTGTAGGTGCTCTCCATAGTGGTCCCTAAACCTCCGCTTGGTTTCCCCAATCTAGAGGAAGCCACACCGGGTACAGCGGATGCAGTATACCACATTGGCGGATGTGCAGGTGAACATCTGCTTGACGTGGAAAGTCATTGTGGGGCCTGGGATGGAGGTGAGGGAGGAGGTGTAGGGGCAAGTGTAGCACTTCCTGCGGTTGCAGGGGAAGGTGCCTGGTGTGGGGGTGCTGGTGGGGAGTGTGGAGCAGACAAGGGAGTCACGGAGAGAGTGGTCTCTCCAGAAAGCAGACAAGGGTGGGGATGGAAAAATGACTTTGATGGTGGGGTCAGATTGCAGATGGCGGAAGTGTTGGAGGATGATGCGTTGTATCTGGAGGTTGGTGGGGTGGTACGTGAGGATGAGGGGGATGCTTTTTTGGCAGACATTGCAGGGGCGGGGTGTGAGGGATGAGTTGCGGGAAATGCAGGAGACACGGTCAAAGGCGTAATCAACCACTGTGGGGGGGAAGTTGCGGTCCATGAAAAACGAGGACATCTGAGATGTTTGGGAGTGGAATGCCTCATCCTGGGAGCAGATGCGGTGGAGGCGAAGGAATTGGGAATAGGGGATGGCATTTTTGTGGGAAGGTGGGTGGGAGGAGGTGTATTCTAGGTAGCTGTGGGAGTCAGTGGTTTGAAATGGACATCGGTTTCCAGGTGGTTGCCCAAGATGGAGACTGAGAGGTCCAGTCTCTCCAGTCTTTCCACATTCTCTGAGATTCTTTATCCCTTGTCCCTGTCATGTGAATCTCCAAGACCATGAGCAGAAATAAACACCTGGGACCTAAAATGAGGAACAGTACGGTCTATCACTTACTTTCCATCATCAGCATGGTAACCAGCAGAACATGAGGCACAGCCAGGCTGCTCGGTCAGGTTATGATCATAGAGAACAACTCCCACTGCGATGGAACCTCGCACACCACTGTCTGTGATAACAACCTGTCAAAAACACAGCAAACAAATAATCACGGGGAGAGGCCAGGAGAAGCCAATCTCATCAAACACTCCTTTCAGAAACTACCACATGGCAGGCTGGTCAAGAAAGTTGGAGCCCGTCTGGATCCACAACAAAGTGGTCCACTCGATCAGACTGGCTCAGGTACAGGGCTGTTTCTGTGACTGGGAATCTGTTTCTAGTGGAGTATCATACAGCTCGGTAAGGGACCCCTTACTGTTTGTGCTGAACATCGCTGATTTAATTACACAAACATTGCTGTGGTAGTAAATAGTGAGGAGGACAGCCATAAACTCCAGGAGGGTATTAACAGGCTGGTCAGGTAGGCAGAGCAGTGACAAATCAAATTCCACACGGAAAAAAAGTGAGACAGTGCACTTGGGGAGATCTAACATGGGTCATATCGGGAATGATAGAACCCTGAAAATTACTGAGGATTACAGGTACCTTGGTGTGAACATAAACTGACCCACAGGTAACACGGCAGGAAGATAAATTGGTTAAATAGAGGGTCACCCCTCAGTCTCTGATGTTCCAGGGAAAATAAGCCCCATCTGTTCAGCCTCTTCATATAACTCAAGCCCTCCAACTCCAGCAACATTCTTGTAAATTTTTTTCTGCACCCTCTCAAGTTTAACAACATCCTCCCCGCAGCAGGGAGACCAGAAGTGAATGCAGTATTCCAAAAGTGACCTAAGCGATGTTGTGTACAACATGGCATTCCATCTCTAATACTCACAGTTATGACCCATGCTGCACAAAACTCTGGTGCGGCTGCACTTGGAGTATTGTGTACAGTTCTGGTCACCGCATTATAAGAAGGATGTGGAAGCTTTGGAAAGGGTGCAGAGGAGATTTACTAGGATGTTGCCTGGTATGGAGGGAGGGTCTTACGAGGAAAGGCTGAGGGACTTGAGGCTGTTTTCATTAGAGAGAAGAAGGTTGAGAGGTAACTTAATTGAAACATATAAAATAATCAGAGGGTTAGATAGGGTGGATAGAGAGAGCCTTTTTCCTAGGATGGTGATGGCGAGCACGAGGGGGCATAGCTTTAAATTGAGGGGTGAAAGATATAGGACAGATGTCAGAGGTGGTTTCTTTACTCAGAGAGTAGTAAGGGAATGGAAGGCTTTGTCCGCAACGGTAGTAGATTCGCCAACTTTAGGTACATTTAAGTCGTCATTGGATAAGCATATGGACGTACATGGAATAGTGTAGGTTAGATGGGCTTCAGATCGATATGACAGGTCGGCACAACATCGACGGCCGAAGGGTCTGTACTGTGCTGTAATGTTCTATGTTCTATACCAATGCTTTGTTCACCACCCTGTCTGCCCATCACTCCACTTCCACAGGGCTACGCACATGCACCCCAGGTCGTGACAGGCCGGAATAACAGCAAAATGACTATTATTTAAATGGGGAAAAATTGCAGCATGTTGCTGTGCAGAGGGACCTGGGTGTCTTTGTGCATGAATAACAAATGGTTGGTTTGCAGGTGCAGCTGGTAATTAAGGCAGCAAATGGAATATTGTCCTTCATTGTGAGACGGATGGGGTTTAAAACAGGGAGGCTATGCTGCAGCTGTATAAGGAGCTGGTGAGGCCACACCTGGGGTACTGTGTGCAGTTTTGGTCTCCTTACTTGAGAAAGGATGTCCTGGCGCTGGAGGGGGTGCAGAGGAGGTTCACCAGGTGGGTTCCAGAGTTGAGACGCTTGGCGTACTCATTTGGAATCTAGAAAAACGAAGTGGGATTTTGTAGATATGGTGAGAGCGCGGGCAAGTGGATCTGAGTCCACAAAAAGATCAGCCATGATCTTATTGAATAGCGGAGCGGGCTCGAAGGGCCGGGCGGCCAACTCCTGCTCCTAGTTCTTATGTTCTATCTATGGTGCAGGTTGATCAATTGAACCTGGCAAAAGAAAGTTGGGCCAATGCATTTGTTATGTCCCACTTTCTATTTATATGTTTAGGTTTCCTTGGGTTGGTGATGTCATTTCCTGTGTTGGTGATGTCATTTCCTGTTCTTTTTCTCAGAGGATGGTAGATTGGCTCCAAATCAATGTGTTTGTTGATGGAGTTCCGGTCGGAATGCCATGCTTCTAGGAATTCTCGTGCGTGTCTCTGTTTGGCTTGTCCTAGGATGGATGTGTTGTCCCAATCAAAGTGGTGTCCTTCCTTATCTGTATGTAAGGATACGAGTGATAGTGGGTCATGTCGTTTTGTGGCTAGTTGATGTTCATGTATCCTGGTGGCGAGCTTCCTGCCAGTTTGTCCAATGTAGTGTTTGTCACAGTTCTTGCAAGGTATTTTGTAGATGACGTTCGTTTTGCTTGTTGTCTGTATAGGGTCTACAAAACTTCTCAAAACTCGCTAAATAGGGGAAGAACTAGGCCATTCGGCCCACCGAGTCTGATGCACCATTCGTTCGTATCTGATATGCTCCTCCCTCCCATTTTCTTGCCTTCTGCCCACAACCTTCCAACCCACTAACAATTAAAAATGTGTCTAATTCCTCCCTAAATTTACTCACTGTCCCAACATCCTCTGTGCTTTGGGATAGCAAATTCCACAGATTCACAACCATTTCGGAGAAATAGTTTCTCCTAAATTCTGTTATGAATTTGCAACCCCATATCATAAGGCTGTGACCTCTCGTCCTGGAATGCCCCACAAGAGGGATCATCTGCTCTACGTGTATGTTATCTCTCCCTTTTATCATCTTGAATACCTCAACTTGATCTCCCTTCATTCTGCTAAATTCCAGAGAGTATGGGCCAAAATTGTTCAATCTCTCTTCATACGACAAGCCTCTCATCTCCGAGACCAATCTTATGAACTTCCTCTGAACTGTCTGCAATGCCATTACATCCTTCCTCAAATAAGGGGACCAAAGCTGTGCATCATACTCCAGATGCGGTCTCACCAATGCCTTGTATAGTTGCAACAATATTTCCTTGCCTTTATTAAAACTGAAAGAACTGTGGTAATGCTGTAAATCAGGAACTAAAACAGAAGTTGCTAGAAAAGTTCAGCAGGTTTGGCAGCATGTGAGAAGAAAAAATCAGTTAACATTTCTGGTCCAGCGATCCTTCCTCAGAAGTTCTGTTTTTGTTCATTACCTTTATATCCTAATCCGTTAGTTATAAAAAGCCAACATTCCATTAGTTTTGTTTAGTATCTACCATACCTATATGCTAGTTTTTCCCGTGGACAGTGAGGACGAAAAGATCATTGCCAAAGGCCCTCCGATCTCGTCCCTCACTTCCCATAGAATCCTTGGATAAGATGGGACATCTGGGTGCCGTGATCCCTCAATCAGAAGAAGCTGATAGCCAGCTGCAGCAAGTGAGTATGAAGACAAATGGAACATAGCCAGTTGGCACAAAGGGACTGAATGATTGGAGTAAAGAGGTTTTGTTGCAGTTGTACAGGAGATTGAATGGCATCACATGCAGAGGACTGTGTTCAGTCACAGCCTTCTTAATGAAGAATGTTATGCAGATTACGGCCAGCTCAGAGAAGCCTCGCTTGACAAAGTCCCGAAATGGTGGGGAACAGGGTGACAGTTGGCCTGTACACACTGGAGTTTTGAAAGAAGACAGGTGATGTTACTGAAACATGTCAGATCCTGAGGGGACCTGGCAAGGTAGTGATCTGCCCTTGTCGGGGAATGTACAATAAAGGGCATAGTTAAAAAACAAACGTTCTCCACAAAATGACAAGGTTTCTTCTCTCAGGTAGCCTGAGGACTGCTCTCGTCCTCGGTGCAGCATAGGCTGCTTCACTGAATACACTCAATCACAGAATCCCTCCAGGGTGGAAGCAGGCCACTCAGCCCATCAATTCCACAACTACCTTCTGAAGACCATCCCGGCCAGAGCCAGTGGACTACCCTATTCCTGTTGCCCTGCATTTCCCATGCTAACCCACATAACCTCGACATCACTGAACACTACGGGCAATTTAGCATGACCAATCTACTGAACCCACACATATTTAGACTGTGGGTGGAAACCAGAATCAAACCTGGGTCTCGTTGTGGTGAGGTCGTAGTGTTAACCACTAAGCCACCGTGTGTTTAATGCAAGAGGAAACAGTGGTGCAATGGGGTTTTCACTGTGCTATTAATCCAGAGGAACAAGGCTGGTGTTTATGAGACATGGGTTCGAATCCTACCAGATAGCAAACTTTAGATTCAATTTCAAAACAAAATCAACTCCTTCAGTTTTAAGATCACAATGAACAAGGATAAATCAGGACCTTGTGGGAAGGTACTAAACTGAGGGAGGGCAAGTTACAGCAAGTTTACATGTGACATGAGGGAACTGTTTAAAGACCTGTTGGGGAGAGTTCAGGACCAGTACGTTCCAGTAAGGGGGAAAGGATAAGGATGGTCAGGTACGGGACCCTTCGATAATGAGGTGGATTGTGAATTTAGTGAAAAGGAAAAACAAAACATATGTAAGGATTAGGGCACAAAAATTAGACAGGGCCCATGAGGAGTATTAGGAAAGCAGGAAAGAACTCAAGCAGGGAATTAGGAGAGCAAGAAGGGGCCATGGAATGACCTTGGAACATAGGGTTAAAGAGAATCCCAAGGCATTCTATACACATTTTTAATAAGAAGATAACTAGGGAGAAGTTAGGACTACTCAAGGATAAAGGAGGGGATTTGTGCTTGGAGACAGAGGGTTGGGGTGAGATCCTAAACGAGTACTCTGCCTTGGTATTCACTCAGGAGAAGGGAATGGGGAATTGTGGCATTAGTGCGGAGCATGCTAAAATGCTTGGTTATTGTGAGATTAAGAAAGAAGAGGTGTTGGGTCTCTTGAAGACCATTCAGGTGGATAAATCCCCAGGGCCCGATGGTACACACTACAGAGAAGCAAGGGAAGAGACTGCTGGGGGTTTGACCAAGATCTTTGTACCCTCACTATCTGCTGGAGACGTCCCAGAGGACTGGCGAGTAGCTAATGTTGTTCCTCTGTTCAAGAAGGGAAATGGGGATAATCCAGGAAACTATAGACTGGTGAGTCTCTGATCAGTGGTTGGGAAACTATTGGAGAGAATTCTTAGGGATAGGATTTATGCACATTTGGAAAAGCATGGCCTAATTAGGGACAGTTAACATGGCTTTGTGCAGGGCCGGTCATCTCTCACTAACTTGATTGAATTTTTCGAGGAGGTGACAAAGGGGATCGCTCAGGGTAGAGCAGTGGATGTTGTCTAACTTGGATTTTAGTGAGGGCCTCGACAAGGTCCCTCATGGTTGGCTCATCCAGAAGATTAAGATGTATGGGACCCACAGTGACCTGGCTGCATGGATTCAGAATTGGCTTGGCCATAGAAGGTAGAGGGTAGTGGGAGAAGGGTGTTCTCCAGGCTGGAGGTCCGTGACTGGTGGTGTTCCGCAGGGATCCATGCTGGGACCTCCGCTGTCTGTGATGTATATAAATGACTGGGATGAAAGTGTAGATGGGTGGGTTAGTAAGTTTGCAGACATTACAAAGATCGCTGGAATTGTAGATAGTGTGGAAGGTTGTCAAAGGATACAGCGGGATATAGACCAGTTACAGATATGGGCGGAGAAATGGCAGATGGAGTTTAATCTGAGTAAGTGTGAGGTGTTGCACTTTGAGAGATCAAGTGCTGCAGAAGAGTATCCAGTTAATGGCAGGATCCTGAACAGCATTGATGTTCAGAGGGATCCTGGGGTTCAAGTTCATAGCTCCCTGAAAGTGGCCATGCAAGCAGACAGGGTGGTAAGGAAGGTGTATGGCATGCTTGGCTTTATTGGTCAGGGAATTGAGTACAAGAGTCAGGATGTCATTTTGCAGCTTTATAAGGCTTTGCTTTGGCCACACTGAGAGAATTGTGTTCAATTCTGGTCACCACATTACAGGAAGGGTGTAGAGGCTTTGGAGAGGGTGCAGAAGGGGTTTACCAGGAAGCTGCCTGGATTAGAGGGGATGAGCTGTAAAGAGAGGCTAGAAACACTCCGGTTGTTTTCTCTGGAGCAGCAGAGGCCGAGGGGAGCCTTGACAGAAGTCTGTAACATTATGAGATGCAGAGCTAGGGGTGAGGCCAGAATCTTTTTCCTACAACAGAAATGTCTAAAACTAGGCGGAAAGCATTTAAGGTGTGATGGGGAAGTTGAAAGGAGATGTGATGGGGCATATATTTTACACAGAGTGTGGTAAGAGTGTGGAACACACTGCCAGGGGGTGGTGGTGGAGGCAGATACAACAGGGGCATTTCGGGGACTTCTGGATAAACACATGAATATGGAAGGGATGAGGGGATGTGAACCAAGGGCAGGCAGAAGGGATTAGTCTAATTTGGCATCATGTTCAGCACAACATTGTGGGCCCACTCCTGTAATGTAAAAACCCATTAATGTCCTTTGGAGGTGGAAATCTGTTGTCCTTATGTTTGTCAAACCTGGTCCAGCCTACGTGTGACTCCAGACCCACAGCATTGGGCTTTGGCCCTCTGGGTAATTAGGAATTTGCGATGAATGATGATATAGCCAATAATGCCAACACCCCATGAGCTAACTTTTTTTAAAAAAGACAGATGCTTGACTGATAGGGGAGTCACAGGTTCTGAGCGATAGACTGAAATGAAGAAGTGAGACCATAACTTGATCAAGAACAAAGAACAAAGAGAACAAAGAAATTACAGCACAGGAACAGGCCCTTCGGCCCTCCAGGCCTGCGCTGATCGAGGTCCTCTGTCTAACCTGTCATCTATTTTCTGAGGGTCTGTGTCCATTTGCTCCCTGACCATCCATGTACCTGTCCAAATATATCTTAAAAGACGCTGACGTGTCTACGTCTCCCACTGCTGACTGACTGGCTGCTCTGCAGCCACAAACAGAGATCGTGTTCGAGAAAGAAGAGCAGTCCCCAGGTCCCAGGGGCTTCTCTGAATTCTTGCGTCTTAACCAGTAACAGGATTAGGGGACAATTATTTAACAGGAGAAAGCAAGGTAAAGCACTCATTTTACACAATAAGTGGCAATGCCTGGAACTCACTGTACACATGAGGGTGGGCGAGGGATGGGGGCATGGGGAGATGATGAATGATTTCAAATGAAAGTCGGATGGGCACTTGAGGACCATAATGTTGCAGGGTTGCAGAGATAGACAGTCAGGGAATGGGACTGAGCGTTCAAAGTCGAGGGCTGATAGAGCCTTCATCAGTCACATATCTTTTGTCAGTCCAGTATGGTTCCTCGACGCTAAGGTATAGCCGACAAAATGTTTTGTCACCGCTGCCAGCGCACCACCCCCCCCCCCCCCCCCCCCCCCAACCCACTGTGTGTGTGGGACTCCAGCTATGTTCAGCAAACCTAGCGACTGCAGGAAATGCTGGTGGGATTTTGTGGTGTGGAGATCTCAGCAACGTGATCTGTGATGTGTCTTGAGGCAGTGAATTGAGGTCACTATCTCTCCCTTTGAATTCCTGCATTCAGGCACTGACTGACACAGTGCAGCACAGTCATCGACCTGATACCCTCAAGGCTATGGGAGGGGGGTGGTGTTGGGTAAAAATACTCATCCAATATGAAAAGTGAATAAAACACCCAGCTTGCTCAGTGAAGCTACTGAATCTTAACAGGCTCATGTTGATCAGGACTTTTGCTGCACCTGATTTGCTCAGTACCATATACAACATGAGTCAGCTTGCTCAGCTCAAACAACAATGGGGACTGCAGCAGAACTCAGCTCTCTCCGTGTGAACAGCTCGGATTCTCCTGCTGACTGACAGGCTGCTCTAGCCACAAACACCAAGACCCACTTGCACTATTGATTCAGCCCGTGTAATACAACACTTTCACTAAACCATACCCCTTCATTACGTCTGTCTGTGACAAGTCTCACCCAGTTACAAGTCCAAACTATGCCTGGGATGGAAGTAAAACATGTGGTTTATGTGTTTTGAAGTTTTAGACCAAATATGAAAAGGGGTCATTTGTTTGTGCTTCCAAATTCACCTGCTCAGCTCCAGCCCTGGCACTGAAAGGAGCAAATTACTGCAGATGCTGGAATCCGTACCGAAAACAGAAAATGCTGGAGATCACAGCGCCTCAGACAGCACCCAAAGAGAGAGAGCAAGCTAATGTTTAGAGTCTAGATGACTCCTCATCAGAGACACTGAGTGCATTTAAGCAATGGTGGAGCTCATATGTTCGGAAGGTGTTGTCTGAGGATCATTGGTGAATTTCTGCAGAGCATCTTGTAGATGGTACACACTGCTGTTACTGAGTGTCGGTGGTGGAGGGAGTGGGATGTTTGTGGATGTGGGGCCAATCAAGCAGCTGCTTTGTTCTGGATGGTGTTGAGCTTCTTGAGTGTTGTTGGGGCTGTACCCATCCAGGCAAGTGGGGAGTATTCCATCACACTGATGTTGTTGAGATGTTACTACATATGGATACAAACTTCTTCAGTGTCTGGGGATTCATGAACGGTGCTGAACACTGTGCAGTCATCGGTGAACATCCCACTTCTGACCTTATGATGGAGGGAAGGTCATTGATGAAGCAGCTGAAGGTGGTTGGGCCTAGGACACTACCCTGAGGAACTCCTGCAGAGATGTCCTGGAGCTGAGATGACTGACCTCCAACAAGCACAACCATCTTCCCATGTGCCAGGTATGACTCCAACCACCGGGGTTTGCTCCCAGTTCCTTTTTCATTCTATCAAAGGATACGGGTGTCACCATTTGGGCCAGGAGCTAATATCTGATGGTAACCATATTAAAGGTTAGCCACATTGCTGTGTGTGACAAGTAGACCAGACTATGTCAAGACAGCAGCTTCCTCCCTGAAGGAATTAGTGAAAACAATTGAGTTTGTACAGCAGAGATAATGGGACCTGAAGATGCTGGAGAATCCAAGATAACAAAGTGTGAAGCTGGATGAACACAGCAGGCCAAGCAGCTTCTCAGGAGCACAAAAGCTGACATTTCAGGCCTAGGCCCTTCATCGGAGAGGGGGATGGGGAGAGGGTTCTGAAATGAATAGGGAGAGAGGGGGAGGCGGACCGAAGATGGAGAGAAAAAAAGATAGGTGGAGAGGAGAGTACAGGTGGGGAGGTAGGGAAGGGATAGGCCAGTCCAGGGAAGATGGACAGGTCAAGGAGGTGGGATGAGGTTAGTAGGTAGGAAATGGAGGTGCGGCTTGGGGTGGGAGGAAGGGATGGGCGAGAGGAAGAACAGGTTAGGGAGACGGAGACAGGCTGGGCTGGTTTTGGGATGCAGTGAGGGGAGGGGACGAGCTGGGCTGGTTTTGGGATGCAGTGGGGGAAGGGGGGATTTTGAAGCTGGTGAAGTCCACATTGATACCATTGGGCTGCAGGGTTCCCAGCCTTGTCTGCCTTCCAGAGAGACCACTCTCTCCATGACTCCCTTGTCCGCTACACACTCCCCTCCAACCCCACCACACCCGACACCTTCCCCTGCAACCGCAGGAAATGCTACACTTGCCCCCACACCTCCTCCCTCACCCCTATCCCAGGCCCCAAGGTGACTTTCCATGTTAAGCAGAGGTTCACCTGCACATCCACCTATGTGGTATACTGTATCCACTGTACCCGGTGTGGCTTCCTCTACATTGGGGAAATCAAGCGGATGTTTGGAGACCGCTTTGCAACACACCTCCGCTCGGTCTGCAATAAACAACTGCACCTCCCAATCGCGAACCATTTCCACTCCCCCTCCCATTCCTCAGACGACATGACCATCATGGGCCTCCTGCAGTGCCACAAGGATGCCACCCGAAGGTTACAGGGACAGCAACTCATATTCCGCCTCTCTCTGACCCACTCGAGGATATATATATAGGCCCAAACTCTTCGAAATCTATCCTCCATTAAAGTTTCTCATACCTGAAACATTCTCAAGCATATTTTCTGGAAGTGTTCACATGTTTTCCAGAGTGTGAGACCCGAACTGTGCACAGTAGCCCAGCTGAGATTGTGCTAATATCCGCGACAGGCTCAGTGCAAATTCCTTGTTTTTGCGTTCAGTGCTCCTACTGGTAAAACGCAAGCCCCCATGAATCTTGCTAGCCGTGCTTTCAACCTGTTCTACAATCTTCAGTGATCTGTGCCCTTTGACACCCAGGCCGCTCTGCAATAAAACCATCACAGCAGCAGCAGTAGGCACTTCAGCCCATTGAATCTGTTCTGCCACTCAATGAGATCATGACTGATCTGATAACCCTCAACACCACTTTCCTGCCTTTTCCACATCACCCATGATCCCCTTACTAGTTAAAAATTTATCTTAGCCCTGAATATACTTGATGACACAGCCCTCTGTAGTAAAGAACTCCACAGATTCACTCCCCTCTGAGAGAAGAAATTTCCCCTCACTCTTCCTAAATGTGTGACTCCTTACTCTGAGATGATGCCCTGTGGTCGTAGACACTCCACGAGGAGAAACAATCTCTCCACCTCTCCTCTGTGAAGGCCCTTAAGAATCTTAGATGTTTCAACAAGGTCATCTCTCATTCATTTCAACTCCAAGTACAAGCCCAATCTTGAAGCTGAAATTAAATCTTGTTACGAAATACAGTGACAAATATTGTATAGTGACGACATTCTCTGGCACTAAATTAAAACACAGAAAAACAAAACAAAATATACAGCATAAACGTAGAAGAGAAAAGAAATGAAGAAAAAGTGTTCAAATTGATGGGCCTTCTTGTTAAGTGCTCTGCCATAGGCCATGCACCATGGGCCTGGTGGCCAGGTGAGGGATGTGGAGGTTAGTGGGATCAGTGTGGAGCAAGCTAAAATGTTCGGGCATTTTGGGATCAAGAAAGAAGAGGTGTTGGGTCTCTTGAAGAACATTAAGGTGGTTAGGTCCCCAGTGCCCAATGGTTAAAATGGAAATGAGGAGACATTTCTTCAGCCAGAGAGTGGTAGGCCTGTGGAATTCATTGCCACGGAGTGCAGTGGAGGCCGGGATGTTAAATGTCTTCAAGGCAGGATTGATAAATTCTTGATCTCACCAGGAATTAAGTGCTACAGGGAGAGTGCAGGGAAATGGAGTTGAAATGCCCATCAGGCATGATTAAATGGCAGAGTGAATTTGATGGGCCGAATGGCCTTATTTCCACTCCTATGTCTTATGGTCTTATGGTATCAACCCCAGGGTTGTACAGAGGTAAGACAGGAGTTTGCTGGGGGCTTGATCAAGATCTTTGTATCCTCACTATCTGCTGGAGAGTCCCAGATGACTAGCGAGGAACTAATGTTGTTTCTCTGTTCAAGAAGAGAAATAGGGATAATCCAGGAAACTATAGACTGGTGAGTCTCTGATCAGTAGTTGGGAAGCTATTGGAGAGAATTCTTAGGGATAGGATTTACACACATTTGGAAAAGCATGGCCTAATTAGAGACAGTTAACATGGCTTTGTGCAGGGCAGGTCATCTCTCACTAATTTGATTGAATTTTTCGAGGAGGTGACGAAGGTGATCGATCAGGGTAGAGCAGTGGATGTTGTCTAACTTGGATTTTAGTGAGGGTCTCGACAAGGTCCCTCATGGTAGGCTCATCCAGGAGATTAAGATGTGTGGGATCCACAGTGGCTTGGCTGCATGGATTCAGAATTGGCTTGGCCATAGAAGGCAGAGGGCAGTGGGGGAAGGGTGTTCTTCAGGCTGGAGGTCCGTGATTGGTGGTGTTCCGCAGGGATCCATGCTGGGACCTCTGCTGTCTGTGATGTATATAAATGACTGAGATGAAAGTGTAGATGGGTGGGTTAGTAAGTTTGCAGATGTTACAAAGATCGCTTGAATTGTAGATAGTGTAGGAGGTTGTCAAAGGATACAGCAGGATATAGACCAGTTACAGATATGGGCAGAGAAATGGCAGATGGAGTTTAATATGGGTAAGTGTGAGGTGCTGCACTTTGGGAGATCAAGTGTTAAGGAATAGTATACAGTTAATGGCAGGATCCTGAACAGCATTGATACGCAGAGGGATCTTAGGGTTTATGTCCAAAGCTCCCTGAAAGTGGCCATGCAAGCAGACAGAGTGGTAAGGAAGGTGAGTGGCATGCTTCCCTTTATTGGTCGGGGAATTGAGTACAAGAGTCAGGATGCCATGTTACAGCTTTACAAGGCTTTGCTCAGACCACACTGAGAGTATTGTGTTAAACTCGGGTTGCCCTAATATAAGAGATAATGGGAACTGCAGATGCTGGAGATTCCAAGATAATAAAATGTGAGGCTGGATGAACACAGCAGGCCAAGCAGCATCCCAGGAGCACAAAAGCTGACGTTTCGGGCCTAGACCCTTCATCAGAGAGGGGGATGGGGGGAGGGAACTGGAATAAATAGGGAGAGAGGGGGAGGCGGACCGAAGATGGAGAGTAAAGAAGATAGGTGGAGAAGGTGTAGGTGGGGAGGTAGGGAGGGGATAGGTCAGTCCAGGGAAGACGGACAGGTCAAGGAGGTGGGATGAGGTTAGTAGGTAGCTGGGGGTGCGGCTTGGGGTGGGAGGAAGGGATGGGTGAGAGGAAGAACCGGTTAGGGAGGCAGAGACAGGTTGGACTGGTTTTGGGATGCAGTGGGTGGGGGGGAAGAGCTGGGCTGGTTGTGTGGTGCAGTGGGGGGAGGGGATGAACTGGGCTGGTTTAGGGATGCAGTGGGGGAAGGGGAGATTTTGAAACTGGTGAAGTCCACATTGATACCATATGGCTGCAGGGTTCCCAGGCGGAATATGAGTTGCTGTTCCTGCAACCTTCGGGTGGCATCATTGTGGCAGTGCAGGAGGCCCATGATGGACATGTCATCAAGAGAATGGGAGGGGGAGTGGAAATGGTTTGCGACTGGGAGGTGCAGTTGTTTGTTGCGAACTGAGCGGAGGTGTTCTGCAAAGCGGTCCCCAAGCCTCCGCTTGGTTTCCCCAATGTAGAGAAAGCCGCACCGGGTACAGTGGATGCAGTATACCACATTGGCAGATGTGCAGGTGAACCTCTGCTTAATGTGGAATGTCATCTTGGGGCCTGGGATGGGGGTGAGGGAGGAGGTGTGGGGACAAGTGTAGCATTTCCTGCGGTTGTTCTCACACACCACCCTACCAACCTCCGGATACAACGCATTATCCTCCGACACTTCCGCCATTTACAATCCGACCCCACCACCCAAGACATTTTTCCATCCCCACCCCTGTCTGCTTTCCGGAGAGACCACTCTCTCCGTGACTCCCTTGTTCGCTCCACACTGCCCTCCAACCCCACCACACCCGGCACCTTCCCCTGCAACCGCAGGAAATGCTACACTTGTCCCCACACCTCCTCCCTCACCCCCATCCCAGGCCCCAAGATGACATTCCACATTAAGCAGAGGTTCACCTGCACATCTGCCAATGTGGTATACTGCATCCACTGTACCCGGTGCGGCTTTCTCTACATTGGGGAAACCAAGCGGAGGCTTGGGGACCGCTTTGCAGAACACCTCCGCTCAGTTCGCAACAAACAACTGCACCTCCCAGTCGCAAACCATTTCCACTCCCCCTCCCATTCTCTTGATGACATGTCCATCATGGGCCTCCTGCACTGCCACAATGATGCCACCCGAAGGTTGCAGGAACAGCAACTCATATTCCGCCTGGGAACCCTGCAGCCATATGGTATCAATGTGGACTTCACCAGTTTCAAAATCTCCCCTTCCCCCACTGCATCCCTAAACCAGCCCAGTTCATCCCCTCCCCCCACTGCACCACACAACCAGCCCAGCTCTTCCCCCCCACCCACTGCATCCCAAAACCAGTCCAACCTGTCTCTGCCTCCCTAACCGGTTCTTCCTCTCACCCATCCCTTCCTCCCACCCCAAGCTGCACCCCCAGCTACCTACTAACCTCATCCCACCTCCTTGACCTGTCCGTCTTCCCTGGACTGACCTATCCCCTCCCTACCTCCCCACCTACACCTTCTCCACCTATCTTCTTTACTCTCCATCTTCGGTCCGCCTCCCCCTCTCTCCCTATTTATTCCAGTTCCCTCCCCCCATCCCCCTCTCTGATGAAGGGTCTAGGCCCGAAACGTCAGCTTTTGTGCTCCTGGGATGCTGCTTGGCCTGCTGTGTTCATCCAGCCTCACATTTTATTATCTTGCCCTAATATAAGAAGGGTTTTGAGGCTTTGGGAAGACTTGGTAGAAGTCTATAAAATTGTGAGATACACAGGTAGCGTTGTTGTTCAGAGTCTTTTTTCCAGATGTGAAATGTTTAAAATAGGGGCCATGCATTTAAGTTGAGATGGGGATACGTTCAGAGGAGATGTGAGGAGCAAGATTTTTCAGAGAGAGTGGTAGGGGACCCGGGTTCAAATGCTGCCCAGGGCAGATGGTGGAACCTGAATTCAGTAAAATATCTGGAATTAAGAATCTCATGATATTGAATCCATTGTCGATTGTTGGAAAAGCTCATCTGGTTCACTATCATTCGTGATCAGGAACATTGGAAAAGCTCAGCAGACCTGGCAGCATCTGTGGAGGAGAAAACAGGATAACGTTTCAGGTCCAGTGACCCTTCCTCGGAACCTGTTCTGAGTTCCTACTATCTCTGAGCTTTTCCAGCAACTTTGTTTTTGTTCCTGATTTACAGCATCCGCAGTTCCTCTGGTTCACTAATGCGCTTTAGGGAAGGAAACTGCCATCCTTATATGGTCTGGCCTACCTGTGACTCCAGACCCACAGCAATGTGGTTGACTTTTAACTGCCCTTTGGGCGATTAGGGATGGACAATAAATGCTGCCCTTAGCCAGTAATGCCCTCATCCCATGAATGAATAAAGGGAAAAAAAATACACTGCCAGGACGTAGTGGTGCAGGCAGATACGATAGAGGCATTTAAGGGACTTTTAGATAACGACACGAATATATGCAACAAATGGAGGGATACAGACTAAGGGCAGGCAGAAGGGATTCGTTTCATTTGGTGTTGTGTTCACACAACATGATGGGCCTATGCCAGTGCTGTACAGTTCTGTGTTCTGAGTTTTTTTTTGCTGCCACACCATCGCTAGAACAAACATATCCCACTCTGTGGCACCATCTCACCTCCACCTTCGCCCTCCCCACTATCAGTCCTCCCTGGGCCTTGCCCAATGCGGATGCCACCAGGGACCAAACTGCCCGAAGCTCGACGGCAGCACCTCACCAATGCAGCACTGCAAATGCCACAGGAGCTAGGCCCAAACCTACTCAACCTCTCCCCATAAGACAGTCCCTCCATAGCAGGTATCAGCTGAGTGAATCTTCTCTGGGCTGCATTGATGCAGACTGAATCTTGCTCGAGAGAGCGGATAGGAAGATGCTGATGGAATGCTACATACCCAGCGATCATAGATTGTGGCCAAGCAGCACAATGTTGAGCTCCAAGAGGAAACGTTTTCACTCTGAGGGTGCTGGAACTCAATACCTGAGACTGTAGATCAGCCAGAGACTCATTGAATGACCCTGTGTTCCTTTGTGGAGGCCCAAATCCAACAGATTCCAGGTGAAAGCTGGTAACCTCAACCACAGCTTATGTGAAATGGACAAGAAAAGTATTTTGATCGTATTTGGTTAAATACAGTTGTGGGCCCCACTTTATAGGAAAGATGTGGAAGTACTGGAGAGAGCACAGAAGCAATTTACAGAAGCGGTTGCAGAGATGGGAAACTTCAGCGATGAGGACAGGCTGAAGAAGCTGGGACTGTTCTGCTTGGAGAGACATTTTCAAAATCGTAATTGGACTGGACAAATGGATCGAGAGAAGCTATTCCTGCTAGTAAAAGGATCAAAAAGAAGGGGCCATAGATTTAAAGGGATATAAGGAAAACCTTTTCACCCAGTGAGTAGTTAGGGTGTGGAATGCGCTGCCTGGAACTGTGGTGGAGGCAGGTTCAATTGAGATGTTCAAGGCGGGGCGCATTGGATGGCTATTTGGATAGAAATAATGTGTAATGCTACAGGGAGAGGGGCAGGAGATGGACACAAGGTAATGATGCTCATTTAGCAAACAAGTGCTGGCACGGTGAGCCAAATGGCATCCTGCTGCACCTGAACAATTGTGATTCTGTGAAATTGGTTAAAAATTAGAGTAAAGATTTGAGAGAAGGCAAACTGTCAATGGTGGGATTTGAACAGTACTGAGAGTTTAAAACCCTTTGTAATTTGACTACCAGTTGGTGGAAGTGAAGCTGGACGTGGCAGTCAGATAAAGACACTGCTTCATCCTCAGAGTTTCGAACTGTTTATATGAAAGTTTCTCCGGGCAGGAGCTGAAGTGGAGTCGACCACTTTTCTCATAGAGAGAGCAGTGAGAATGAGACCTTCACTGCAGATTCATTGCACATCAGGCTGCCCATTTCATACTCTCTTGCAGTTTCACTCCTGGCACAGGGTGACCAGGGCCTGCAGCATTCCCTCTCCTGAAAGAATGGAGAGCATCAGTTTTCTGTCCTGTGATGTACTGGATGGATGCCCAACCTGCCAGCACTCGCACTCAGAGCTTCGCATCACATTAACCAGCTCGCCTCCCCCACACCAAGCTCGATCCCAAGAAAAATAATAAGACACATTAATTCCAAAATTCAGAAAGGTGTTAAGTTCAAATCACAAGTCAGCACAAACTCTTATCCTCTCCTCTCCACAAGTGTTTTTTTCCAATTTCTTCTCAGAGACTGAGAGAGGGACCAACAAAAAGGAAAAGCACAATACGAGAGTTAGAGAGACAGACAGACAGGGAGAAGCAGAGAGAGATTCTTACAGACAACAAGTGAGTGTCAGAAGGGGGATTAGAGAGGCAGAGTGGAAGAGAGAGAGACAGTGAAAGGTAGGCAGAAAAACACAAGCAGGAGATAGCGGAGAGAAAGAGATATTAAGAGGCAGGCAAAGTGAGAGCAAAAGGTCAACAGAGAGGGAAAACAAAGAAAGAGTGTCGAAGTGGATTGGCGAGACAAACAGAAAAACAGTGTCAGCAAGAGGGAGTGACAGACAAACAGAGAGAAACAGAGAGAGAATGTCAGTGAAAAAAGGACAGGCAGAGTCACCAGGGCAGAAAGATGGACAAAGTGAGCAAGGGAGGGAGAAAAAAAGACAAAAATATTGATAATGAAGAAAGCGAAGAAAGTAGTGAGAGTGTGCATCGTACTGAACGGGCTGGAGCGGTGTGACTGGTGCACACAAAGAGACAGGTTAAGGCACAGATCCAGAGAAAGGCCTGCTTTGGAAGCAGAGCAGCAAGTTGGAACAAGATGGTCAACTGGATAAAGGGGACGGATTGTTTCCTGCAGGTACATGCTCCAAGTCCAGCTCTTCACAAAGCACGAGCGCCTGGGACTGCTAAACTACAGAAACAGCTGAAGCTGCCTGATAATAAAGTGTGGGGCCGGATGAACACAGCAGAGGCCAAGCAGCATCTCAGGAGCACAAAAGCTGACGTTTCGGGCCTAGACCCTTCATCAGAGACGAGCTCTCTGATGAAGGGTCTAGGCCCGAAACGTCAGCTTTTGTGCTCCTGAGATGCTGCTGGGCCTGCTGTGTTCATCCAGCTCCACACTTTATTATCTCGGATTCTCCAGCATCTGCAGTCCCCATTATCACTGAAGCTGCCTGAGTTTGCTTTTCAGTGAGAACATTCCTGATCACAAAGCTCAGCATATTACAAAGGGAACTTTCCACCTATCTGATCCAGTTACTTTGGGAATTACCTAAATCCATCTCCAGCGACTCCTGACCTTCCTACCATTAGCTGCTTTACGCTGATCAGAAATTCAAACACCTCCATTAAATTCCATCTTGATTTTGTAATGGGAACAATCCCAGCTTCTCCAGTGCAGAGTGGGGTCCAGAACTGAACACATTCCCAACACTGGCCTAACCGGTAAAAAAACAGAAATTGCTGGAAAAGCTCAGCAGGTCTGGCAGCATTGTCTGTTTTGAGGAATGGGGCACTGGACCTGAAACATTAACTCTGATTTCTCTCCGTAGGTGCTGCCAGACCTGCTGAGCTTTTCCAGCAATTTCTTGTTTTCATTTCTGATTTACAGCATCTGCAGTTCTTTTGCTTTATATCCAGCCTAGCCAGTAATTTATAAGGGATCGAGCATTACTGAATTACCTTCTGAACTTCATTCCAGTATAAATAAAATGCTGTTTACATTTTTAAAAGCTTTTGCGATTTGTACCGTCATTGTCAACGATTTGTGTACAGATAGCCACAGGTGTCTCATTTCCAGCACCCCCTTAAATCTGGGGAATAACTGAGTATGGAGCGACTCTCTGAGGCTGCGTTGCCAACACCTTATTGAGCTGCAGCATTGAGAAAGCTGATTTGATGATCAGACAATGAACAGGAGCAGGGGATGATCAGGGCAACCTCACGAGAGTTGAATTTGTTGCTGCCACTTTCTGAAGCTGTGCACATCACAGCAGAAAGCGTGCTGTTTTTCCCTTCACTACGCTTGATGGAGATTTAGGCCAAACGGTGATGAGTGCTGCTTAGCACGCACACATTTACCCAAATTGGAGACTCACTGGGAAACCCTGAGATTCTCATTCAATATTAAACAGAAACCTTTCAGCAAACTGATGCTACCCATGCTAATTTCAAAACAAGAATTGCACGGGACAGAGACCGAGCTGGAACAGAGCAATCACAAGCGATTTACTGCTCCACACCTCTCAATCTCTGCAATCAGGCTTTCAAATCATAACACATGGACTTATCTTCAGTCAGAGCTTCACTTTTCATTCACTTTTAGTTAAAAGGTTAGAAAAAGCTTCACTCTATATCTAACCCCATGCTATCCCTGTCCTGGGAGCATTTCATGGGGAAAGTGAAGTGACAGTCATAGGGTCACAGTCACAGAATAAAACAGCAGGGAAACAGGCTCTTCAGCCCACACTGGTCCATGCTGGCCATGTAGCAACATTCCGCCTCCACCCCTCCCTCCTCTCTTCATCTGCAGCTCTGCCTAACCCCACATCCAGTCCTGAAGCAGGGTTATACCCAAAATGTTGGCTGCTCCTTCCCTCCTGATGATGCCTGGCTTGCTGTGCTCTTCCAGCCTCCTGTTTAGACCATAAGACCATAAGACATAGGAGTGGAAGTAAGGCCATTTGGCCCATCAAGTCCACTCCGCCATTTAAATCATGGCTCATGGGCATTTCAACTCCACTTCCCTGCACTCTCCCCGTAGCCCTTGATTCCTTGTGAGATCAAGAATTTGTCAATCTCTGCCTTGAAGGCATCCAACGTCCCGCCCTCTACTGGACTCCGTGGCAATGAATTCCACAAGCCCACCACTCTCTGGCTGAAGAAATGTCGTCTCATTTCCATTTTAAATTTACCCCCTCTAATTTTAAGGCTGTGCCCACAGGTCCTAGCCTCCCCGCCTAGCGGAAACAACTTCGTAGTGTCCACCCTTTCTAAGTTTGTCTGCCTTGGTGCCCACTCAGCTAATTCTAATTGCCTGCATTTGATCCATATCCCTCGAAACCCTTCCCAGCCATGTACCTATCCAAATGGTTTTTAAATGTTGCTGCTGTCCACACCTCAAGCACCTTCTCTGGCAGCCCATTCCATTTACACACCACGCTCTGAGTGAAGAAGTTTCTCCTGAAGTCCTCCTTAAATTGTTCCCCTCTCACCTTAAACCTATTCCCTTTAGTTTTCAGACATAATAGGAACTGCCGATGCTGGAGAATATGAGATAACAAGGTGCAGAGCTGGATGAACACAGCAGGCCAAGCAGCATCAGAGGAGCAGGAGAGCTGACGCTTCGGGTCGAGACCCTTCTTCAGAAATGGGGGAGGGGAAGGGGATTCTGAAATAAATAGGGAGAGGGGGAAGCAGATCGAAGATGGAGAGAGGAGAAGATAGGTGGAGAAGATACATAACAAGTTAAAGAGGCAGGGATGGAGCCAGTAAAGGTGAGCGTAGGTGGGGAGGTAGGGAGGAGATAGGTCAGTCCAGTGAGGACAGACAGGTCAAGGGGGCGGGATGAGGTTAATAGGTAAGAGATGAGGATGGGGCTTGGGGTGGGAGGAGGGGATAGGTGGGAACAAGGACAGGTTAGGGAGGCGGGGACGAGCTGGGCTGGTTTTGGGATGCAGTGGGGGAGGGGAGATTTTGAAGCTTGTGAAATCCACATTGATACCATTGGGCTGCAGGGTTCCCAAGCGGAATATGAGTTGCTGTTCCTGCAACCTTCGGGTGGCATCATTGTGGCACTGCAGGAGGCCCAGGATGGACATGTCATCTAAGGAATGGAGGGGGAATTGAAATGGTTCGCGACTGGGAGGTGTAGAGCGGAGGTGTTCTGCAAAGCGGACCCCAGGCCTCCGCTTGGTTTCCCCAACGTAGACGAAGCCACGGCGGGTACAGTGGATACAGTATACCACATTGGCAGATGTGCTGGTGAACCTCTGCTTGATATAGAAAGTCTTCTTGGGGCCTGGAATGGGGGTGAGGGAGGAGGTGTGGGGGCAAGTGTAGCACTTCCTGCGGTTGTAGGGGAAAGTGCTGGGTGTGGTGGGGCTGGAGGGGCGTGTGGAGCGGACAAAGGAGTCACGGAGAGAGTAGTCTCTCCGGAAAGCAGACAAGGGTGGGGATGGAAAAAAATCTTGGGTGGTGGGGTCAGATTGCAGATGGTGGAAGTGTCGGAGGATGATGCGTTGTAGCTGGAGGTTGGTGGGGTGGTATGTGAGAATGAGGGGGATTCTCTTTTGGTGGTTATTGCGGGGATGGGGTTTGAGGGATGAGTTGCAGGAAATGCGGGAGACGCAGTCAAGGGCGTTCTCGACCGCTGCGGGGGGCAAGTTGCAGTCCTTGAAGAACGAGGACATCTGGGATGTATGGGAGTGGAATGCCTCATCCTGGGAGCAGATGCGGCGGAGGTGAAGGAATTGGGAATAGAGGATGGAATTTTTGCAGGATGGTGGGTGGGAGGAGGTGTATTCTAGGTAGCTGTGGGAGTCGGTGGGGTTGAAATGGATATTGGTTGGTAGGTGGTTGCCTGAGATGGAGACAGAAAGGTCCAGGAAGGTAAGGGAGGTCTTAGCGATGGTCCAGTTGAACTTGAGGTTGGGGTAGAAGGTGTTAGTAAAGTAGATGAACTGTTCGAGCTCCTCATGGGAGCACGAGGCGGCGCTGATACAGTCATCAATGTAACGGAGGAAGAGGTGGGGTTTAGGGCCTATGTAGGTGCGGAAGAGGGACTATTCCATGTAACCTACAAAGAGGTAGGCATAGCTTGGGCCCGTGCTGATACCCATGGCCACCCCCTTTGTCTGTAGGAAGTGGGAGGAATCAAAACGGAATTTGTTAGTTTTCAATTCCCCATCCCTGGGAGAAAGACGATACATTCATCTTATCTACACCCTTCATGACTGTATACACCTCAGTGAGGTCACGCGTCATTCCCCTACTTTACAAGGAATAAAGTCCTACCCTGGCCAACCTCTCCCTATAACTCAGGCCTACTAATCCTGGCAACATCCTCGTAAATCTTCTTTGCATACTTTCCAGTTTAAAGATGTCTTTCCTATAACCGGGTGACCAAAACTGTACACAATACTCCAAGTGCAGCCTCACCAATGACTTATACAACTGTGACATAATGTTCTAACTCCTGTACACAATAGCTTGAGCAATGAAGTCTCGGAGGATGATGTGTTGTGGTCGGAGGTTGGTGGGGTGATATGTGAGGATGAGGGGGATTCTCTTTTGGTGGTTATTGTGGGGATGGGGTGAAAATGCTAAATGCCTTCTTCACTAACCTGTCTACTTGTGATGCTGCATTTAACCAACTATATACATGTTCTCCTCAGTTCCTCCGTTCCACAACACTCCTCAGCCCCTCACCATTTACTGTCTAAGTCCTACCTTGGTTTGACTTTCCAAAGTACAACACCTCACACTCATCTGTATTGAACTGCATTTACCAATCTTCAGTCCACTTCCCCATCTGGTCAAGATCCCTCTGTAATTTTTCATAGCATTCCTTGCTACCAACAATAGCTCCTAACTTTGTATCATCTGCAAACTGCCTTTCACATTCACATCCAGATCATTTATGTCAATAACAAATAGCAAAGGTCCCAGCACCGATCCCTGTGGCATAGGCCTCCAGACTGAGAAACAACCTTCAACCATCATCCTCTGCTTCCTACCATCAAGCCAGTTTTGAACCCAGTTAGTGAGCGCTCTGTGAATCCCATAAAACCGAACTTTCATGACTAACCTGCCTTGCAGGACCTTGTCAAAGGCCTTACTAAAGTCCATATAGATAACATCTACTGCCCGACCCTCATCCATCCTCTTGGGTACCTCTTCAAAAAAACTCTAAAAGATTTGTCAGACATGACTTGCCGCGCACAAATCCATGCTGACTATCCCTAATTAGACCTGACTGTCCAAATGTTGGTTGATCCTGTCCCTCAGTATCCTCTCCAATAACTTAGCTACACACTGGCCTGTAGTTCCCTGGCTTGTCTTTGCTACCTTTCTTAAAGAATGGAACAACATTAGCCACGCTCCAGTCTTCTGGAATTTCACCAGTGGCTGAAGATGAAGCAAAATCTCTGAAGGGGCCTTTGCAATTCCTTCCCTAGTCTCCCACAATGTCCGAGGATGGACTTATCAGGCCCAGGGCATCTATTCACCTTCATGTAATCGAAGAGCTTTACTCTGTATCTAAACTCACGCCCTCCCAGTCCCTGGGAGTGTTTGATGGGGGACAGTGTAGAGGGAGCTTTACTCTGTATGTAACCCTGCGCTGTCCCTGCCCTGGGAGTGTTTGATGGGGGAACAGCGTAGAGGGAGCTTTACTCTCTATTTAACCCCATGCTGTCCCTATCCCTGGGAGTGTTTGATGGGGGACGGTGTAGGGGGAGCTTTACTCTGTATCTCATGCCAATGTTCCTGCCCTGGGCTAGGTTGCAAGGCGTCAACAAAAGTAACTAAATACTGCAAAAAGAACAATGTGCAACCAGAGAGTGACATTATGTAATGTGATTAATCATTCTGAGGCCTCACGTTGCACTAATGAGTCATGTATTTTGGTGTCTATTTCACATCACACTTGTCATTCAGGATCAGGTTACTAGTTGGTGCCTGGAGCACAGAACATGTTGCTAAGCAGCCTTGCACGCTCCTGGGTTACTGTATCTGATCCGTGATAATTGCACCAAAGTAGAGATCGCGTGTGGTGACGCCTGCATTTTGGAGAAGCTGGCACTATCTGAAAAAACTGATTTAAAATGGGTGCTGATTCTGATGCAAGGTTATTGCAGGTCGTGCAAGCAGTCAGTGGGCAATGTGACTGGCCCAAGTTCCTTCTCACATTCCCAACGAGCTCCCAATGATCGAGTGTGTGTGTGAATGTATGTGTGTGTGTGTCTGTGTGTGTGAATGTGTGTGTGAATGTGTGCGTGTGTGTGTGTGAATGTGTGCGTGTGTTAAATGTGTGTGCGTGTGTATGTGTGCGTAAATATGAGAGTATGTGTTTGTGTGTGTGCATACATGTGTGATTGTGTGTGCGTAATGAGTGAGAGTGTGTGTGTAAGTGTGTGTATGTGTGTGTGCATGTATATGAGTGTGTATGTGTGTGAGACTGTGAGTGTGAGACTGTGTGTGTGTGTGTGTGTGTGTGTGTGTGCGCGCGCGCGCGCGCTTGTGTGTGCGTGTGTTTTGCAGTATTGTCGTTTGTTCTTTGCTTAGTTGTTTATGGACTTGGAAGAGGGGGGCACTACAGGCAGGGTCAGCATTTATATGCCCCAAAGGGCAATTAAGCATGAACCACAGGGCTGTGGGTCTGGTATCACATGGAGGCCAAAATGGCAGATTTCCCTCCCGAAAGGGCACAGTGGGCCAAATGGGTTTTGCAACAATTGTCAGTGATAACAAAGTTTCCATGAGGACATTTTTTCCTTTAAAACCCTTTCAAGACTTTTAAAGAATAAATTCAGTTTATGCCATAGTAAGTGTTGAATTTAGTTCCCCAGGACATTAGTCTGGGTCTCTGGGTTAAGAGCACAATGACATTGCCAAAAAGCCACATTCAGACCGCAAAAAATCAACAGCATTCGAAGAGCCCAGGCTGTTTGTGTGTTCTTCAAATCTTTATAAACCTGAAGGAAGCCATTGTGTCCTTGACTTTCAGTGGCTGCTCTATGAAAGAGGCATCAAAGCAATCCCATCACCTGATTTTATCCATCCCTCTAAAAACTATGATCTCCCCATTAACCCCATCCTCCCCATTTTCGTGCACATTCCCACATCCTAATCTCCCCATTCTCCTGCACATTAACAACATCCTGACCTCCGCAGTCTCTTGCAGATTCCCCATTCTGATCTCTTCATTCGCCAGGGCATAGCCCAATCCTGATCTTCCCATTCTCCTGCACATTCCTCCACATCCTGACCGTCCCATTCTCCTGCACAATCCCCCCATCCTGGTCTCCCCATTCTTCTGCAAGTTCCCACATCCTGATATTCCCATTCTCCTGCACATTCCCTTCATCCTGGTCTCCCCATTCTCCTGCACATTCCCACAACCTGGTCTCCACATTCTCCTGCACATTCCCACATCCTGATCTCCCCATTCTCCTGCACATTCCGATCATCCTGGTCTCACCATACTCCTGCACTTTCCCCCCATCCTGATCTCCCCATTCTCCTGTGCAACCCCCCACTCCAGATATCCACATTCTCCTGCACATTCTCCCAACCTGATCTCCCCACTCTCCTGCACATTCACACCATCCTCATGCACATTCCCACATCCTGATCTCTCCATTCACCAGCTCAGTCTCCCCATCGTCATCTCCCCATTCTCCTGCACATATCCCCCATCCTGATCTCCACATTCTCCTGCACATACCCCCCATCCTGATCTCCACATTCTCCTGCACATTCCGATCATCCTGGTCTCACCATACTCCTGCACTTTCCCCCCATCCTGATCTCCCCGTTCTCCTGTGCAACCCCCCCACTCCAGATATCCACATTCTCTTGCACATTCCCACATCCTGATCTCCCCATTCTCTTGCACAATCTCCATTCTGATCTCCACGTTCTCCTGTTCATTCCCATGTCCTGATCTCCACACTGCCCTGCACAATCCCCCCATTCAAAATTCACCATTCTCCTGCACATTCCCACAACCTGTTCTCCCCATTCTCCGGCACATTCCCACAACCTGATCTCTCCATTCTCCTGCACATTCCCATCATCCTGGTCTCCCCATTCTCCTGCACATTCCCACATCCTGATCTCCCCATTCTCCTGCACATTCCCTTCATCCTGGTCTCCCCATTCGCCTGCACATACCCACATCCTGATCTCCCCATTCTCCTGTGCATTCCAGCCATCCTGATCCCGACACTGAGTGATAGTGAAGGGGACTGTCAGAGATTACAGCAGAATATAGATAGACTGGAGAGTTGGGCAGATAAATGGCAGATGGAGTTCAATCCGGGCAAATGTGAGGTGATGCATTTTGGACGATCAAATTCAAGGGTGAACTATACAGTAAATGGAAAAGTCCTGGGGAAAATTGATGAACAGAGAGATCTGGGTGTTCAGGTCCATTGTTCCCTGAAGGTGACAACGCAGGTCAGTAGGGTGGTCAAGAAGGCATATGGCATGCTTTCCTTCATTGGGCGGGGTATTGAGTACAAGAGGTGGCAGGTCATGTTGCAGTTGTATAAGACTTTGGTTCGGCCACATTTGGAGTACTGTGTACAGTTCTGGTCACCACATTACCAAAAGGATGTGGATGCTTTGGAGAGGGTGCAGAGGAGGTTCACCAGGATGTTGCCTGGTATGGAGGGCGCTAGCTGTGAAGAGAGGTTGAGTAGATTAGGATTATTTTCATTAGAAAGACGGAGATTGAGGGTGGACCTGATTGAGGTCTACAAAATCATGAGGGGTATAGACAGGGTGGATAGCAAGAAGCTTTTTCCCAGAGTGAGGGACTCAATTACTAGGGGTCATGAGTTCAAAGTGAGAGGAGGAAAGTTTAAGGGAGATATGCGTGGAAAGTTCTTTACACAGAGGGTGGTGGGCGCCTGGAACACGTTGCCAGCGGAGGTGGTAGACGCAGATACGTTCGCGTCTTTTAAGATATATTTGGACAGGTACATGGATGGGCAGGGGGCAAATGGACACTGACCGTTAGAAAATAGATGACAGGTTAGACAGAGGATCTGGATCGGCGCAGGCTTGGAGGACCGAAGGGCCTGTTCCTGTGCTGTAGGTTTCTTTGTTTCTTTGTTTGACACTGTCCTGCACATTCCCACATTCTGATCACGACCTTCTCCTGCACATTCCCACAATCTGATCTCCCCATTCCCCTGCACATTAACCCCATCCTGATCTCCCCAGTATTTTGCACATTGCCACATCCCGATCTCCCCATTCTCGTACACAATCCCCATCTGATGAACCCATTCTCCTGCACATTCCCTTCACCCTAAGCTTCCCATTCTCCTACACATTCTCCCCATCCCAAACTCCCCATTCTCCTGCACATTCCTACCATCCTGATCTCCCCATTCTCGTGCAAAATCCCCATCCTGATCTCCCCATTTTCTGGCACATATCCATGTCCTGATCTCCAAATTCTCCAGCACATTCCCACTTCCAGATATCCACATTCTCTTGCACATTCCAAATCTTGATCTCCCCATTCTCCTGCATATTCCCCAAATCCTGAACTCTCCATTTTCCTGCACTTTCTCCCACATCTTGATCACCCCATTCTCCTGCACATTTCCCCAATCCTGATCTCCCAAATCTTCTGCACATTCCACACATCCTGATTTCCCCATTCACTGGCACATTCCCCCACTCCAGATCTCTGCAATCTCCTGCAAATTCACCCCATCGTAATCTTCCAATTCTCCTGCACATTCTCCCAACCTGACCTCCCCATTCTCATTCACATTCACCCCATCCTGACCTCCCCATTCTCATTCACATTCACCCCATCCTGACCTCCCCATTCTCCTGCATATTCCCCAAATCCTGATCTCTCCATTTTCCTGCACTTTCTCCCACATCCTGATCTCCCCATTCTCCTGCAATTTCCTCCCATCCTGATCTCCCAATGCTCCTGCACATTCCCGACTATCTTCATCTAAACATTTTCCTGTACTTTCCCCTCATCCTAATCTTCCCATTCTCCTGCACATTCCCCACCTGATCTCCATTTTCTCCAGCACATTAACCCCATCCTGATCTTCCCAGTCTCCTGCATAATCCCACATCCCGATCTCCACATTCTCGTGCAGAATCACCATCCTGGTCACCCCATTCTCCTGCACAATCCCTACATCCTAATCTCCACATTCCCCCCATCCTGATCTCCCCATTCTCCTGCACATTCCCATGTCCTGATCTCCACATTTTCCTGCATATTCCCCTCATCCTGATCTCTCCATTCTCCTGCACATTCCCCCCATCCTGATCTCCCCATTCTTCTGCACATTCCCCCCATCCTGATCTCCCCATTTCCTGCACATTCCCCCCATCCTGATCTCTCCATTCTCCTGCACATTTCCACAGCCTGATCTCCTCATTCTCCTGCACATACCCTTCATCCTGGTCTCCCCATTCTCCTGCACATTCTCCCATCCTGATCTCCTCATTCTCCTGCACATTCTCCCATCCTGATCTCCCCATTCTCCTGCACATTCCCACATCCTGTCCCCTCCATTCTCCTGTGCATTCCCCCCATCCTCATCTCCCCATTCTCCTGCTCTTTCCCACCATCCTCATCTACCTATGCTCCTGCACATTCCCGACTATCCTAATCTCCACATACTACGGCATATTCCCCCCATCCTGACCTCCCCAATCTCCCCATTCCCTACATCCTGACCTCCCCATTCTCCTGCACATTTCCCCCATCCTCATCTCCCCATTCTCCTGCTCTTTCCCACCATCCTCATCTACCTATGCTCCTGCACATTCCCAACTGTCCTAATCTCCACTTACTATGGCAAATTCCCCCCATCCTGATCTCTCCATTCTCCTGCACATTCCCCCATCCTGATCTTCCCATTCTCGTGCTAAATCCCCATCCTGATCTCCACATTCTCCTGCACATTCCCACTTCCAGATCTCCCCATTCTCTTGCACATTCCCGCCATCCTGATCTCCCCATTCTCGTGCAAAATCCCCATCCTGATCTCCCCATTCTCCTCAGAGATAATAGGAACTGCAGATGCTGGAGAATCTGAGATATCAAACTGTGCAGATGAACAGAGCACCCAAGCAGCACCTTAGGACCACAAAAGCTGATGTTTTGGGCCTAGACACTTCATCAGAAAAGGGGGATGGGGAGAGGGTTCTGAAATAAATACGGAGAGGTGGGGAGGCCGACCAAAGATGGATAGAGGAGAAGATAGGCGGAGCGGATTGTATGGGTGGGGAGGTAGGTAGGAGATAGGTCAGTCCGGGGAGGACGGTCAGGTCAAGGGGGCGGGATGAGGTTAGTAGGTAGGAGTTGGAGGTGCGTTTTGAGATGAGAGGAGGGGATAGGTGAGAGGAAGAACAGGTTAGGGAGGCAGGGACGAGCTGGGTTGGTTTTGGGATTCAGTAGGGGAAGGGGAGATTTTGAAGCTCGTCAAATCCACATTGATACCGTTGGGCTGCAGGGTTCCCAGGCGGAATATGAGTTGCTGTTCCTGCAACCTTCGGGTGGCATCATTGTGGCAGTGCAGGAGGCCCAGGGTGGACATGTCGTCTGAGGAATGGGAGGGGGAATCAAAATGGTTCGCGACTGGGAGATGCAGTTGTTTACTGTGAACTGAGCGGAGGTGTTCTGCAAAGCCGTCCCCAAGCCTCCGCTTGGTTTCCCCAACGTAGAGGAAGCCACACCGGGCACAATGGATACAGTATACCTCATTGGCAGATGTGCAGGTGAACCTCTGCTTAATATGGAAAGTCATCTTGGGGCCTGGGATGGGGGTGAGGGAGGAGGTGTGGGGGCAAGTGTAGCATTTCCTGCGGTTGCAGGGGAAGGTGCCGGGTGTGGTGGGGTTGGAGGGGAGTGTGGAGCGGACAAGGAAGTCGCGGAGAGAGTGGTCTCTCCAGAAGATAGATATGGGTTGGAATGGAAAAATGTCTTTGGTGGTGGAGTTGGATTGTAAATGGCGGAAGTGTCGGAAGGTGATGAGTTGTGTCCTGTTCTCCACATTGTCCTGCACATTCCCGCTTCCAGATCTCCAAATTTTCCTGCAAATTCCCTCCATCCTGATCTCCAAATTTTCCTGTATATTCTCCCATCCTGATCTCCTGCACATTCCTCCCATTCTGATCACCTCGTTCTCCTGCACATTCCCCCCATCCTGATCTCCCCGTTCTGCTGCACATTCCCCCCATCCTGATCTCCCCGTTCTCCTGCACATTCCCCCCATCCTGATCTCCCCGTTCTCCTGCACATTCCCCCCATCCTGATCTCCCCATTCTGCTACACATTCCCCCCATCCTGATCTCCCCATTCTGCTGCACATTCCCCCCATCCTGATCTCCCCATTCTGCTGCACATTCCCCCCATCCTGATCTTCCCATTCTGCTACACATTCCCCCCATCCTGATCTCCCCGTTCTCCTGCACATTCCCCCCGATCCTGATCTCCCCGTTCTCCTGCACATTCCCCCCATCCTGATCTCCCCATTCTGCTACACATTCCCCCCATCCTGATCTCCCCATTCTGCTGCACATTCCCCCCATCCTGATCTCCCCATTCTCCTGCACATTCCCCCGATCCTGATCTCCCCATTCTCCTGCACATTCCCTACATCCTGACCTCCTCAATCTCCGGCACATTCCCACATCCTGACCTCCTCAATCTCCGGCACATTCCCACAATCTGATCTCCCCATTCTCCTGCACATTAACCCCATCCTGATCTCCCAGTTCTCCTGCACATTAACCCCCCATCCTGATCTTCCCAGTCCATTGCACATTCCCACATCCCGACCTCCATGTTTCATGCAGAATCGCCATCCTGATCACCCCATTCTACTGCACAATCCCTTCACCCGACACATTCTCCTACACATTCCCCCCATCCTGATCTTCCTGTTCTCCTACACATTCCCCCCATCCTGATCTCCCCATTCTGCTGCACATTCCGCCCATATTGATCTGTGGCAGTGAGGCTGTTTGGAACCTTGCTGTGCTCACAGAGTTTCACACAGATGTGAAGCTAACACTGGATCCTGACTTGCCAGAATGATGGGGATGATATAAGTGCCGAAATATCCGAACCACAGGGTCTGAACTGATACAGCAGCAGCCACACATGACTCACGGAGAAATGGGAGTTGTAGATATTGCATTCCGTCATCGATGGGAACTCCCAGGCTGAATCCCAGTGGATGTGTGGTTTGTTCATTTTGGCAAACATCATCAACAGTAACTGTGAGGCTTTCTCTCCAGTTTCTCACTGTTAAACTTTAACCCTTTCCACTCAGTGCGGCTCTGGGAGCTCGGCTGTTGCCATGGCAGCTGTTCTTGGTATTCTTTGGAATAAGAGTTTGGAAAATGATCGTTCACAGCACAAAGTCCATTCTGTTCTTTATGAAACAAAGAAATAAAGAAACCTACAGCACAGGAACAGGCCCTTCGGCCCTCCAAGTCTGCGCCGATCAAGATCCTCTGTCTAACCTGTCATCTATTTTCTAACGGTCTGTGTCCATTTGCCCCCTGCCCATCCATGTACCTGTCCAAATACATCTTAAAAGACACTAACGTGTCTGCGTCTACCACCTTCGCTGGCAACGCGTTCCAGGCACCCACCACCCTCTGTGTAAAGAACTTTCCACGCATATCTCCCTTAAACTTTCCTCCTCTCACTTTGAACTCATGACCCCTAGTAATTGAGTCCCTCACTCTATTGCTGTAGCAATTGATTACAAACTCTCTACGCACTTCCCAAACCCTTCAACCTCTTCACCCACTCCACATCTATATCAGTCTACAGTTAGATTCTCAACCTTTTCAAACAACACATACCTTAATGAACTGAGCATACCACCTCAGCAAGTTAATTCCTGGGACATTAACATTGTAGGAGGCACTAAACTGATCTCAGTACCTCTGACTGGGACAGCTCAGATAGTACGCACAGACTGGAAGAGAACAGACTGACCAATATTGAAACTTAGCAACTAGGATTAGAGATAGGCCATTCAGCCCTTCAAGCCTGCCATGGATTTCAAAATGATCATAGCTGATGCTGTATTGCAATACCATAATCCCGATTATGGTTCTAAAAGGGGAGGGCAAACAGCCAGAAATCGTGTTACATATTGGCACTAATGATATAGCCAGAAAAAGGATTGAGGATACAAAAAGTGATTTCAGGGAGTTAGGATGGAAGCTGCAGAGCAGGACGAACAGAGTAGTGTTCTCTGGTTTACTACCAGTGACACGAGATAGCGAGGCGAGGAACAGGGAGCGGGCACAGCTTAACACGTGGCTACGCAGCTGGTGTAGGAGGGAGGGCTTCAGATATGTAGATAATTGGGATGCCTTCTGGGGAAGGTGGGACCTGTACAAGAAGGATGGGTTGCATCTGAACTGGAAGGGGACCAATGTCCTGGGTGGAAGGTTTGCTCGAGTAGTTCGAGAGGGTTTAAACTAGTATGGCAGGGGGGTGGGAACCTGAGCTGTATACCGGAGGTGAGAGTTGATGCAGGTGAGGCAGTAGCAAGAGGTAGACCAGCTAGTGGGAAGGATTTTCCTGGGAAGGAACCAAGGGATCAGTTAAAGTGTGTTTGCTTTAACGCAAGGAGTATCAGGAATAAAAGTGATGAACTTAGAGCATGGATCAGTACCTGGTGCAATGATGTTGTGGCCATAACAGAGACATGGGTTTCTCAGGGGCAGGAATGGTTGCTGGATATTCCAGGGTTTAGAACATTTAAAAAGAATAGGGAGGGGGGAAAAAGAGGAGCGGGTGTAGCACTACTAATCAGAGAGGGTATCACAGCTACAGAAGCTTCCTTTGTCGAGGAAGATCTGCCTACTGAGTCAGTATGGGTGGAAATTAGGAACAGCAAGGGAGCAGTCACCTCGTTAGGGGTTTACTACAGGCCCCCCAATAGCAGCAGGGAGATTGAAGAAAGCATAGGTCGGCAGATTTTGGAAAAGTGTGGTCGCAGTAGGGTTGTTGTAATGGGTGACTTTAACTTTCCTAATATTGATTGGAACCTGCTTCGAGCAGAACATTCGAATGGAGCTGTTTTTGTAAGGTGTGTTCAGGAGGGTTTCCTAACGCAGTACGTTGACAGGCCGACGAAGGGAGAGGCCATTCTAGACTTGGTGCTCGGAAACGAGCCAGGGCAGGTATCAGATCTTGTGGTGGGAGAGCATTTTGGTGATAGTGACCATAACTGCCTCACATTCCACATAGCTATGGAGAAGGAGAGGATTAGGCAAAATGGGAGGATATTTAATTGGGGAAGAGGAAACTATGATGCGATTAGACATGAGTTAGGAAGCATGGACTGGGAGCAATTGTTCCATGGTAAAGGCACTAAAGACATGTAGAGACTGTTTAAGGAACAGTTGTTGCGAGTGATGAATAAATATGTCCCTCTGAGACAGGCAAGAAGGGGTAAGATAAAGGAACCTTGGATGACGAGAGCGGTGGAGCTTCTCATCAAAGGAAGAAGGTAGCTTACATAAGGTGGAGGAAGCTAGGGTCAAGCTCAGCTCTACAGGATTACAGGCAGGCAAGGAAAGAGCTCAAAAATGGTCTGAGGAGAGCCAGGAGGGGGCACGAGAAAGGCTTGGCAGAACGGATTAGGGAGAACACAAAGGCATTTTACACTTATGTGAGGAATAAGAATGTTCAAAGAAAGAGTAGGGCCGATCAGGGATAGCATAGGGAACTTGTGTGTGGAGTCTGAGGAGGTAGGGGAAGCCCTAAATGAGTTTTTTGCTTCTGTCTTTACGAAAGAAATGAACTTTTTAGTGAATGAAACCTTTGAAGAGCAGGTGTGCATGCTGGAATGGATAGAGATAGACGAAGCTGATGTGCTGAAAATTTTGTCAAACATTAAGATTGACAAGTTGCCAGGCCCAGGCCAGATTTGTCCTCGGCTGCTTTGGGAAACGAGAAATGCAATTGCTTCGCCACTTGCGAAGATCTTTGCATCCTCGCTCTCCACTGGAGTCGTACCTGAGCATTGGAGAGAGGCAAGTGTAATCCCTCTCTTCAAGAAAGGAAATAGGGAAATCCCCGGCAATTACAGACCAGTAAGTCTCTCGTCTGTCGTCTGCAAGGTTTTAGAAAGGATTCTGAGGGATAGGATTTATGACCATCTGGAAGAGCATGGCTTGATCAATTGCAGTCAACACGGATTTGAGAGGGGCAGGTCATGCCTCTCAAACCTTATCGAGTTCTTTGAGGATGTGACTAGAAAAGATGATGAGGGTCGAACTGTGGATGTGGTGTATATGGACTTCAGCAAGGCATTTGATAAGGTTCTCCATGGTAGGCTCATTCAGAAGGTCAGGAGGAATGGGATACAGGGGAACTTAGCTGCCTGGATACAGAATTGGCTGGCCAACAGAAGGCAGCGAATGATAGTAGAAGGAAAATATTCTGCCTGGAAGTCAGTGTCCGACACAAAGGTTGGAGGTGTCGTTGACAGTATAGACGGCTGTTGTAGGCTGCAGTGGGACATTGACAGGATGCAGAGATGGGCTGAGAGGTGGCAGATGGAGTTCAACCTGGATAAATGCGAGGTGATGCATTTTGGAAGGTCGAATTTGAAAGCTGAGTACAGGATTAAGGATAGGATTCTTGGCAGTGTGGAGGAACAGAGGGATCTTGGTGTGCAGATACATAGATCCCTTAAAATGGCCACCCAAGTGGACAGGGTTGTTAAGGAAGCATATGGTGTTTTGGCTTTCATGAGTAGGGGGATTGAGTTTAAGAGTCGTGAGATCTTGTTGCAGCTCTATAAAACTTCGGTCAGACCGCACTTGGAATACTGTGTCCAGTTCTGGTCGCCCTATTATAGGAAAGATGTGGATGCTTTGGAGAGGGTTCAGAGGAGGTTTACCAGGATGCTGCCTGGACTGGAGGGCTTATCTTATGAAGAGAGGTTGACTGAGCTCGGTCTCTTTTCATTGGAGAAAAGGAGGAGGAGAGGGGACCTAACTGAGGTATATAAGATAATGAGAGGCATAGATAGAGTTGATAGCCAGAGACTATTTCCCAGGGCAGAAAAGGCTAACATGAGGGGCCATAGTTTTAAGCTGGTTGGAGGAAAGTATAGAGGGGATGTCAGAGGCGGGTTCTTTACACAGAGAGTTGTGAGAGCATGGAATGCGTTGCCAGCAGCACTTGTGGAAGCAAGGTCATTGGGGACATTTAAGAGACTGCTGGACATGCATATGGTCACAGAAATTTGAGGGAGCATACATGAGGATCAATGGTCGGCACAACATTGTGGGCTGAAGGGCCTGTTCTGTGCTGTACTGTTCTATGTTCTATGTTCTATGTTCCTGTTCTTGCCACCAAAGTATATAACCACACATTTATCCACATTAAACTGCATCTGCCATGCACCCATCCACTCACCTAGCCTGTCCAAGTCACCCTGTATTCTAATAACATCCTCCTCACATTTCACACTGCCACCCAGCTTTGTGTCATCAGCAATTTGCTAATATTACTTTTAATGCCTTCATCTATATCATTAATGTATATCATAAACAGCTGCGGTCCCAGCACCGAACCTTGTGGTACCCCACTGGTCACTGCCTGCCATTCTGAAAGGGACCCGTTTATCACTACTCTTTTTGCTTCCTGTCAGCCAGACAATTTTCAGTCCAACTCAGTATTTTGCCCCCAGTACCATGTGCCCTAATTTTGTTCACTAATCTCCTATGTGGGACTTTATCAAAGGCTTTCTGAAAGTCCAGGTATACTACATCCACTGGCTCTCCTTTGTCCATCTTCATAGATACATCCTCAAAAAACTCCAGAAGATTAGTCAAGCACGATTTCCCCTTCGTAAATCCATGCCGACTCTGACCTATTCCGTTACTGCTATCCAAATGAGTCATAATTTCATCTTTTATAATTGACTCCAGCATCTTCCCCACCACTGACGTCAGGCTAACCGGTCTGTAATTCCTTGTTTTCTCTCTCCCTCCTTTCTTGAAAAGTGGGACAACATTAGGCACCCTCCAATCTGCAGGAACTGATCCTGAATCTATAAAACATTGGAAAATAATTACCAACGCGCCCACGATTTGTAGAGCCACCTCCTTAAGTACCCTGGGATGCAGAGATAGAGAGCTGGAGGCTGACATGCAAACATTGTGTTACTTCAGGGAACTCAGAGCAGGAGTTAGCTATTTAGCCTCTCAAACTCCCCCATGTCACTCTAAAAGATCATGGCCAGGTCTGCCCAAGGCTCAATGCCTCGTTCACAGCAGCTCCTCTTAACCATCAACTCCTCAATATTTGAAAACTTTATCTACCTCCACTTTAAATACTTTCCATGATCTAACCTTTTTAATTTGTGCGGTATAAATTTCCAGATATTCACTGTCCCCTGGGAGAAGAGGGTAAATATCTGTAAGAAGGGTCAATGATTCAAATGTGATCTGTGATCAGGGGCAGGAGGGTGAGGCAGATCTCGGGACCCAAGGAAGAGCTGTCGAGGAGCATTTATATAGGATATATCTGGATGGCATGAACAAGTTGAACCAAAGTGTCTGGTTCTGTGCTGTATGTCTCTATGACTCCATCTGTCTCTTTAATTGTCCAGCACTTACAAGTTCTTGTAGCCTGTGTGGTTGAGAATGGGGATTGCAAGGACAACGGGGTGCTGTCCATGGTACCGTGAGCCTTTCCTGTTGTGGGGAGAAAATAGGACTAAAGCAGCGCTAGGGGACAGTATAATCAGAGAGATGGGCTCTGTTCCTTGCAGCCATGAGCCAGAATGCTCCAACTGTGTTTCCTGCCAGGTGGCAGAGTTAAGATCATCTCCTCAGGGCTACAGAAATACTTGAAGTAGGAGAAGGATTAGCAGTCATTGTCCATGTTGACACCAATCATATTGGAAGGACAAGTAAAGAAGTTCTGCTGAATTATTTTGAATAGTTAGGAGCTAACCATGAAAGCAGAACCTCTAAGTAATAATCTCTGGATTACCACTTGAGCCATGATCAAACTAGCCCAGGGTAAATAAAGATCAGAAGTTAAAGGTGTGGCTTATTGGGGGTGGAATTGGGATTGTTGGGGGTGGAATTGGCTTCAGTTCATGGTTCATTGCACTCAGGTTTTTAACATTTCCAGAACAAGTAAATAGGTCAGAGAGTATGGAAAGGCTCAAGAATCTTACTTCAGGCACAGCAGATAAAGGAACAGATGTGAGAAGGGGAGGCAGTCAACACAGGGCTGAGGATGTTGTACTTAAATACACACAGTACACCAAACAAGGTAAAGGAGCTTGCCATGCTGAATGAAATTGGCAGGTACAATGTTCGGACGGGTGTGGTCACAGAGATGTGGCTGCAAAGGGATCAGGACTGGGAACTAAATATTCAAGGATACATGCCTTATCCAAAGGACAGGCAGATGGGCAGAGGGAGTGGGGTTGACTTGTCAGGAAGAAATCAAATTACATCAAAAGCAAGAAGTAGCTGGAAGGGTAGAATCAGTATGGGCAGGGTTGAGGACCCACAAAGGGAAAAAAGGCCCTGGTGGGAGTAGTGTACAGGCCTCCCAGCAGTAGTCAGGACGTGGGGAAGAAAATAAATCAGAAGGTAGAAAAGGCCTGGAAACAAGGCACAATTACAATAATCATAGAGGCTTTGATTCACAGGTGGACTGGGAAAGTCAGGTTGGGAGCCAAAGCCAACAAAAAGAATTTGTAGAATGTTTACGAGATGGTTTTTTTGGAACAGTTTGTGACAGAGCCCTGAACAGGTAATTCTGTTTTTGATGATTTAATTAGGGAGCTTAAGGTGAAGGAAGCCCTAGGGATCAGTAACCATAACATGATAGAATTCCCCCTGCAGTTTGAGAGAGAGAAGGTGCAATCAGATGTAACAGTACGACAAGTGAGTGAAGATAACTACAAAGACATGAGGGAGGAGCTGGCCAGAGTTGGATGGAAGGGACAAGTAGTACAGAAGATGGAGCAATGCCAGGTGTTCTTGGAGGGGGGGGGGGGCACAATTCAGGATGCACAGCAGAAATTCATCCCAAGGATGAAAAAACCTACTAAGGGGTGGATAAGGCAACCACGGCTGATGAAGGAAGTCAGGGGCAGCACGAAAGCAAAAACGGGTAAACAATGCGGTGAAACCTCTAAAAACCAGCAGAGGATAACGAAACAGGTAAGAAGGTGAAATATAAACACAGCTAGCTCATAATGTCAAGGGAGATTGTGACAGCTTTTTTTAGATGTATGAAAGGGTGGACGTTGGCCTGCTGCAAAACGATACTGGAGAAGATGTAATGGGGAACAAAGAAATAGTGGAGGGCCTGAATAGGCACGTTGCATCAGTTTTCACAGGGGAAGGCACCAGCAGCATACCAGAACTTTAAGAGAAACAAAGGGCAGAGGTGAGTGTCATGGCTAATACTGAAGAAAAGGTGGTGGCAAGCTGAAAAGCCTGAAGGTGGGTGACTCACCCACACTCGGAGAGCTACGGCCCACCGTTCTGAAGGAGATCGCTGTGGAGATGGTATAGGCGGTGGCAGTGATCTTTCAGGATTCACTGGAGTCAGGGAGGGTCCCAGGGGACTGGGAAATGGTTACTGTAACACCCTGTTCTGGGAAGGAAGGGAGGCAGAAAACAGGAAACTGTCGGTCAGTTAGCCTGACCTTGGCTCTTGTTCAGGTTTTAAAGTCAATTATTAAGGATGAGATTGTGGAATGCTTGGAGCTGCCTGGTAAAATAGGGCGGAGTTAGCACGGCTTCATCAAGGGGAGGTCAGGCCTGACAAATCTGATAGAATTCTTTGAGGAGGTAATGAGCAAGTTCAACAAGAGTGAGTCAGTGCATGTGATCTATTTGGATTTCCAGAAGACCTTTGACAAGGTGCTACACAGGAGGCTGCTAAATAGGATAAGAGCCCATGGTGTTAGGAGCAAGGTACTGGCATGGATAGAGGATTGGCTGACTGGCAGAAGGCAGAGAGTCGGGATGAAGGGGTCTTTTTCAGGATGGCAGCTGGTGACTAGTGGAGATCCACAGGGGCCCGTGTTGAGACCATAACTACTCACTATTATACACTATCGATCTGGATGGGGGAGCTGAGGGCATTGTTGCTAGGTTTGCAGATGACACAGAGATAGGTGGAGGGACAGGGTAGTGTTGAGGAAGTGAGAGGCTGCAGAAGGATTTGGACAGGCTGGGAGGGTGGTAAAGAAGTGGCAGATGGAGTACAATGTGGGAAAGTGTGAGGTTATCCACTTTGGTAGGAAGAATAGAGGCATTGAGTATTTTCTAAATGGGAAAAGGCTGTAGGAATGTGAAGCACAAAGGGAGTTTGAATTCAGGATTCTCTTAAAGTTAACGTGCAGGTTCAGTTGGCATTGCATAAGCAAATGCAATGTTAGGTTTCATTTTGAGAGGACTAGAATACAAGAGCAGAGATGTACTGCTGAGGCTGTAAGCAGTTTTGGGCCCTGCATGTAATGACGGATGTGCTGGTGTTGGAGCGGATCCAGAGGAGGCTCACAAGAATGATCTCAGGAATGAAGGGCTTGTTTCTCTTGAGGCTTCTGGACCTGTACTCAGTGGAGTTTAAAGGATGGGGGCGGGGGGGGGTTCGCGGGGGATCTGATTGACACGTACAGCATACTGAGAGGCCTGAACAAAGTGGATGGGGAGAAGGTGTTTCCACGAGTAGGACAGGCTGGGACCTGAAGGCACAGCCTCAGAGTGAAGGGAGAACCCTTTCGAACTGAGATGAGGAGGAGTTTCTTCAGCCAGAGGGAGGTGAGTCTGTGGAACTCATTGTCACAGAGGGCTATGGAGGACAAGTCATTGAGTGTATTTAAGACAAAGATAGGAAGGTTCTTGATTAGTATTAGGGTCAAGGGTAATGGGGGGAAGGCAGGAAAATGAGGTTGAGAAACATATCAGCTATGATTGAATAGCAGAACAGATTAAATGGGCCAGATGGCCTAATTCTGATCCTTTATTTTGTGGTCTTATAAACATTCATCTCTGGTATTAGTCTAATGTACCTTCTCCAAACTGCCTCCAATACAATTACACCCTCCCTGAAGTAAGGGGATCAAAACTGTCTGTACTTCTCCGCACGTAGTCTCTTTCATGCCTTGTACATTTGCAGCAACAGTTCTCTCATTTTATAGTCTACGCCTTCAGCAATAAATTCCAAAATTCCATTTGCCTGAGTTAATACCTGCTGTACTTGCCTTTTAGATTTCAGTCAGTCATAAATAAAGTCACTCAGATCCATCTGCATTTAAGTACTTTGATGTTTCTTTTCATTGATATCATCATGTAGATTGAGAAAGTCAAACTGGTCACAAGAAAGAATTCATAGAGTGTGTTCAGGTCCATTTCCAGAATCAATACTTTGTGAATTCCATGAGGAATCAACTACTTTGGATCTGGTCATCTCACAAAAGAATGTAAGAACATAAGAACTAGGAGCAGGAGTAGGCCACCTGGCTCCTCGAGCCTGCCCCACCAGTAGTTTCTGGCATGTTATTTGTGTCTTACACTGTAAAGACCGACACAAAATAACTGTTTAATGCCTCGGCTATTTCCTCATTCCCAGTTATTAAACTGGCCTTCATATCCTCTAAAGGACCAATGTTTACTTTTGTCACTCTTTTACGATTTACATATTTATAGAAACTTTTGCTGCCTGTTTTTATATTCTCAGCTAGTTTACTCTCATAATCTATCTTACTTTTCTTTATAACTTCTTTTGTGGCTTTCTGTTGGCCTTTAAAAATTTCCCAATCTACTAGTTTCCCACGACTCTTTGCCTTTTTGTATGCTTTTTCTTTTCCCTTAGACATCCATTGCTGGCTCTATCTTTTCCTACAGTTCTTCCTTATCCCTGGAATATACTTCGGCTGAGCACTGTGAAAAATCATTTTGAAAGTCCTCCACTGTTCCTCAATTGACCCACCATAAAGTTTTTGCTCCCATTCTACCTTAGTTAACTCCTTCCTCATTCCTTCATAGTCTCCTTTGTTGAAGCACGGGGCTTTGGTCCTGTATTTAACCTTCTCATACTCCATCTGTATTTTAAATTCGACCATGCTGTGATCACAGTAGGCAAGTTTCATAAATGATTTAGAAGTAAAAGGTACCAAGGGATCAGTGATTAGGATGTATTTAGCACTCAGTGTGAGAGTGAGAAACATGGATCTCAAACAACTGAGCTAAATTTAAAGAAGGATCATTACATTGGGATGAAGCTGTGCAGGAAGGGGTAGGTCAGGAAAGCTGTTCAACAACAAGAACTGCTGAAAAACAATGGCAGCTGTTTCAGAATAGAGATCATGGCTCACAGCAAAGATATAACTCAGTGAGGAATAAGGTTTCTAGACTGAGGTACCAACTGTGGTTAACCAGGCAAGTTAAGAATAGTAATAAATTGAAAGAAAAGTTATATAATGTGGCACAGATTAGTGGTAAACCAGAGGATTTGGGAAAGCCTTCAAAGAAAAAATAAATGACTGGAAAATAAACCACGAGAGTAAACTAGTGATTAATATAGAAATAGACAGCAAGAGCTTCTTTAAATATGTAAAAATGGAAACGATATGGCACAGAGGAGATAAACCATCTGAGAGAACAACACAGGGCAAATAATAATGGGGAACCTGGAAACGTTAATTTTTACAGTGTTCCAAAATACTAAATATTAAAGGGCCAAAAGGCAAAGAGGAAATAAATGCAATAGCTATCAGTGGAGAATCACTGCTGGGAAAAAAAAATTATGTTAAACACCAATAAATCCCCAGGCTTAATGGTGTGTACTCTGGGTTATTAAAGGAAGACTTTACAGGGATAGTGGATACACTGGATATAATCTCCGAAAATCTTTAAACTCTGCAAAAGTCCAAGAGGATTGGAAAACTGCCAATTTAACATCCTTCCTCAAAAAAGACGGGAGGCAAAGAACAGGAACTAAATGCCAATTCACTTAATGTCTGTTATTGGGAACGTGTTAAGATCTGTTTTAGGAGATGGAACGACAGAGCATTTTGAAACATGTAACATACCAAGCATAGTCAGCATGGCTTCATAAAAGGGAGGACCATAAGACCATAAGGTATAGGATTGATGAGGAGACAATGGCCTGGTTATATTGTTGCTCGACTGTAAATGCGGAGACCCGACCCAGGTAATGTTCTGAGCAGACAGTAGGAACTGCAGATGCTGGAGAATCTGAGATAACACGGTGTGGAGCTGGATGAACACGGCAGGCCACGCAGCTTCTGGGGGCATTCTGGCAAAGTTTGCCGATGATACGAAGATAGGTGGACAGGCAGGTAGTACTGAGGAGGTGGGGAAGCTGCAGAAAGATTTAGACAGTTTAGAAGAGTGGGCCAGGAAATGGCTGATGAAATTCAATGTGAGTAAATGTGAGGTTTTGCACTTTGGAAAAAAGAATACAGGCATGGACTGTTTTCTAAACGGTGAGAGAATTTGTAAAGCAGAAGTACAAAGGGATCTGAGATAATAAAATGTGAGGCTGGATGAACACAGCAGGCCAAGCAGCGTCTCAGGAGCACAAAAGCTGACGTTTCGGGCCTAGACCCTTCATCAGAGCTTTTGTGCTCCTGAGATGCTGCTTAGCCTGCTGTGTTCATCCAGCCTCACATTTTATTATCTTGGATTCTCCAGCATCTGCAGTTCCCATTATCTCTGATACAAAGGGATCTGGAAGTGTTCATCCAGGATTCTCTAAAAGTTAACTTGCAGATAGAGTCTGTGATTAAGAAAGCGAATGTAATGTTGTCTTTTATCTCAAGAGGGTTGGAATATAAAAGCAGCGATGTGCTTCTGAGGCTTTATAAAGCTCTAGTTAGGCCCCATTTAGAATACTGTGTCCAATTTTGGGCCCCACACCTCAGGAAGGACATACTAGCCCTGGAGCCTATCCAGAGGAGATTCACACGCATGATCCCTGGAATGGTAGGTTTAACGTATGATGAACGGCTAAGGATCCTGGGATTGTACTCATTATAGTTTAGAAGGTTGAGGGGAGATCTAATAGAAACTTACAAGATAATGTATGGTTTAGAAGGGGGGGGACACTAAGAAATTGTTTCTGTTAGGTGGAGAGACTAGGACCCGTGGGCACAGCCTTAAAATGAGAGGGGGTAAATTTAAAACTGAAATGAGACGACATTTCTCCAGCCAGAGAGTGGTAGGCTTGTGGAATTCATTGCCACGGAGTGCAGTGGAGGTCGGGACGTTAAATGTCTTCAAGGCAGAGATCGACAAATTCTTGATCTCAGAAGGAATCAAGGGCTATGGGGAGACTCAGGGAAGTGGAGTTGAAATGCCCATCAGCCATGATTTAAATGGTGGAGTGGACTTGATGGGCTGAATGGCCTTACTTCCACTCCTATGTCTTATGGTCTTATAGTCTTATATGAGCAGGAAAACTGACGTTTCGGGCCTAGACCCTCTGGGCAAGCAAAACACGAGCCCATACCCCGTCCAAAACAGAAAACAGCTGCTTATCGACACTCTGAAGAAAATACATCATGATAATGTCAGCATCGTGATAATGTCTTGGTACCTTGCAGGAAATCAACCCCTGCTGTTAATGGAGTCTTCACAAAAATTAATGAATTTAAAAAAACACTAAAGCTGGAAATGACCTGATATTTTAGCCACTTTGATAGAAAGCATAGAATGGGATTCTGTAATTAACAAGAAATCATCATTTATTCTAGGTCACCCAATTCAAACTCAGGTGAACAGTTAACTTCTGTAACCCCTATACAAAATAAACTCCTAACCCTTAATAAACTCCCCTTACACACACAGACAAACATGAACAGGAACTCTGGGTCTGTGCTCGATGGAGTTTAGAGGGATGAGGGGGGTGGGGTCACCTCAGTAAAACTTACAGAATATTGAGAGGCCTGAGCAAAGTGATGTGGAGAAACATGAACATAGCAAGCCAAGCAGCATCCGAGGAGGAGGAAAGCTGATGTTTCAGGTCGAGACCCTCCTCAGATTCTCCAGCATTGGCCATTCCGACTATGTCTGGATGTTGAGAAGATGTTTCCACAAGTAGGAGAGACTCGGAGACGAGGGCACAACCTCAGAGTGAAGGGATGATCCCTTTGAACTGAAACGAGGAGGAATTTCTTCAGCCAGAGGGTGGGGAATCTGTGGAACTCATTGTCACAGGGGGGTGGGGAGGGTAGGTCACTGAGTGTATTTAAGACTGAGATTGTTCTTGATTAGTAAGAGGGTCAAAGGTTATGGGGAGGAGGCAGGAAAATGGGGCTGAGAAACAAATCATTCATGATCAAATGGCAGAGCAGACTCAATGGGCCAGCCAGATTTATTGTCCATCCCTAATTACCCAGAAGGCAGTTCAGGGTCAACCACATTGCTGCGGGTCTGGAGTCACATGTAGGCCAGATCAGGTAAGGACGGCAGTTTCCTGGGCTCAATAATTCCACCGATTTCCAAACCTGGTGCCTCATGCTGTCCATGTAAATGCAATGCCTATCCCAAATAATCCCAGGTTTACAAAAACGCTCCAGCAGACTGTGTGGTGATTGTAATGAGGTTAACCAGGGGACCTGGTAAAATAGGAGTTCCCTGACTGAGGCTGTTAATCTGGTCCAGTCAGGGAGCCCTGGCTGACAGATATAAATGGGAATGTCAGAGGTTCTGCTCACTCTGAGAGCTGGCTTTGAGGAAGCTGGATCAGTGTTTGATACTGTGCACATGTAAATAAAGGGTAACTCAGAGACAGAATATCAGCCTCAGAGTCGTTATTTCAGATTAGAAAACTGTAACACTTGCGTTCAAGAAAGTGGGAGTGGATTTTATTTTTATTCATTCATGGAATGAGGGAGTCTCTGGCTAGGCAGCATTTATTGTCCATCCCTAATTGCCCAGAGGTCAGTTCAGAGCCATCCACATTGCTGTGGGTCTGGAGTCACATGTAGGCCCGACCAGGTAAGGATGGCAGTTTCCTTCCCTAAAGGGCATTAGTGACATTGGAAGCTTGTCTCCCTCCGCACTCTCACAATGTCAGCCACGTGACATTCCCAGCAGTGAGTGACAGACTGGGACCTATTTTGAGGGGTTCGGGGCAGTTTAAATACAGAATAACAGATACCTATAGGTGAGTTACACTGCTGAGGTCCAGTGCAATTCCCTGCATATTAGTGAATGAACATTGTCCAGTTGGTTAAATATCGAATAACTGCATGAAGCATTGTCCATGTGCTCTCTGCTCCATTGTAATTGCAGTCAGGTATTTCATGGGGAATTTGAACAGGTACATGGACGTGTGAGCAGGCTTTCTCTGAGATTAAACTCAGATGGCCCTCAAACTAAGCAACACAAAAACTGCAGAAGACAGTGCCATTCAAGGACAGAGCTACACACAATAAAAGTAAATGTGAACCATCAGTGTGCGGGCAGGAACCTTCCCCTCACCTTTCAAACACTGTGCCCTTGTGACCCCAGTGTTTCTCCAATCATTGTTAATGATTTATGAACTGCTCAGTGGAAATGTGCCCATTCTACCCTCCTCAGAGACTAAATTGGCAGCTCCGGGAAACCTCCACTGAATGATGTGGTTCTTTTACGAGCATTACAAGATGCAGTAACAACTCCAGAAACAGGAATTCGTAAATATATAACAGAAAACAAAATAATTGTTAAAGAACAAAGAACAAAGAAAATTACAGCACAGCTACAGGCGTTTCAGCCCTCCAAGGCTGCGCCATTCCAGATCCTCTATCTAAACCTGTCACCAATTTTCCAGCGAAAAATACTGTCAACACAGATTACGAGAAGCAACATTCTGGGTTCTCGGGCTCACTATTCGCCATTCAGAAGCCAATCGACGGTAATTTTCTTCCACACAGTCCCTGGGGTACAGTCCCACACACACTGACTCTCACTGGGGTACACTCCCACACACACTGACTCTCACTGGGGTACAGTCCCACACACACTGACTCTCACTGGGGTACACTCCCACACACACTGACTCTCACTGGGGTACAGTCCCACACACACTGACTCTCACTGGGATACAGTCCCACACACACTGACTCTCACTGGGGTACACTCGCACACACACTGACTCTCACTGGGGTACAGTCCCACACACACTGACTCTCACTGGGGTACACTCCCACACACACTGTCTCTCACTGGGGCACAGTCCCACACACACTGACCCTCACTGGGGTACACTCCCACACACACTGACTCTCACTGGGGTACAGTCCCACACACACTGTCTCTCACTGGGGTACAGTCCCACACACACTGACTCTCACTGGGGTACACTCCCACACACACTGTCTCTCACTGGGGCACAGTCCCACACACACTGACCCTCACTGGGGTACACTCCCACACACACTGACTCTCACTGGGGTACAGTCCCACACACACTGACTCTCACTGGGGTACACTCGCACACACACTGACTCTCACTGGGGTACAGTCCCACACACACTGACTCTCACTGGGATACAGTCCCGCACACACTGACTCTCACTGGGGTACAGTCCCACACACACTGACTCTCACTGGGGTACAGTCCCACACACACTGACTCTCACTGGGGTACACTCGCACACACACTGACTCTCACTGGGGTACACTCCCACACACACTGACTCTCACTGGGGTACAGTCCCACACACACTGACTCTCACTGGGGTACAGACCCACACACACTGATTCTCACTGGGGTACAGTCCCACACACACTGACTCTCACTGGGATACACTTCCACACACACTGACTCTCACTGGGGTACAGTCCCACACACAGAAGAAATTAGAAGAAACAAAGCCCTGAGCAATCTCATTTCAAATCACCCTTGAAGTAAGTTTTTGACTTGTCACAGAGTGTTTCTCCAACTGCTCACTGAATCCTTCCAGACATTTCTAGAACCATGAAGCATTGCAGCCACTGACTCCGGTCTCCATCCCCCTCCCACCCCTCATCGTGTGTGAGTAAGATTGAGTTGCGGTGAGCCATCTATCACAACAGGCCTTTTGTATTAAGCATGTATTTGTGTTATGAATCTGTTTCTTTGTACTCTCTCTGAGAGGAACAGCCTAGTGAGCTAGCATTTAAATAACAAATCCCACCACCTCCAAAAGTTTCTACAGTCTATTGTCTGCATACAGTGAGTCACAGTGCAGTCTGGTTTTATGTTCAGGTCGACATGCAGTGGCTTTCCTTTTGGAGAAAGTGGAAATGTCAGACAACTGGACTTTCCCCTCACCCTATTGGCCATCCAATGCTTTGCAACTTGGACCCCTGTTTGGACCATTCCCTGAATGCTCTCATCCTCAAACAGCAGCTAGATCTCTACAATGGTGATATGGTTCAGAATTTGCCATTGCAGCTGTAGCTGGATATCCATCCCCGGGAGTTATCAAAGCTATAAGGCCATTTGTATCATCCAAGATAATAAAATGTGAGGCTGGGTGAACACAGCAGGCCCAGCAGCATCTCAGGAGCACAAAAGCTGACGTTTCGGGCCTAGGCCCTTCATCAGAGAGGGGGATGGGGGGAGGGAACTGGAATAAATAGGGAGAGAGGGGGAGGCAGACCGAAGATGGATAGAGGAGAAGATAGGTGGAGAGGAGAGTATAGGTGGGGAAGTGGGGAGGGGATAGGTCAGTCCAGGGAGGACGGACATGGATGAGGTTAGTAGGTAGGAGATAGAGGTGCGGCCTGAGGTGGGAGGAGGGGATGGGTGAGAGGAAGAACAGGTTAGGGAGACAAAGATGAGCTGGGCTGGTTTTGGGATGCAGTGGGGGAAGGGGAGATTTTGAAGCTGGTGAAGTCCACATTGATACCATTGGGCTGCAGGGTTCCCAAGCGGAATATGAGATGCTGTTCCTGCAACATTCGGGTGGCATCATTGTGGCACTGCAGGAGGCCCACGATGGACGTGTCGTCTAAGGAATAGGAGGGGGAGTTAAAATGGTTCGCGACTGGGAGGTGCAGTTGTTTATTGCGAACTGAGCGGAGGTGTTCTGCAAAGCGGTCCCCAAGCCTCCGCTTGGTTTCCCCAATGTAGAGGAAGCCACACCGGGTACAGTGGATGCAGTATACCACACTGGCAGATGTGCAGGTGAACCTCTGCTTAATATGGAAAGTCATCTTGGGGCCTGGGATAGGGGTGTGGGACGAGGTATGGGGGCAAGTGTAGCACTTCCTGCGGTTGCAGGGAAAGGTGCCGGGTGTGGTGGGGTTGGAGGGGAGTGTGGAGCGGACAAGGGAGTCCCGGAGAGAGTGGTCTCTCCGGAAGGCAGACAAGGGTAGGGATGGAAAAATGTCTTTGGTGGTGGAGTCAGATTGTAGATGGCGGAAGTGACGGAGAATGATGCGTTGGATCCGGAGGTTGGTGGGGTGGTATGTGAGGACGAGGTGGGGGTTCTCTTTTGGTGGTTATTGCGAGGGTGGGGTGTGAGAGATGAGTTGCGGGAGACACGGTCGAGGGCTTTCTCAACCACTATGGGGGGGGATTTGCGGCCCTTGAAGAACGAGGACATCTGGGATGTATGGGAGTGGAATGCCTCATCCTGGGAGCAGATGCGGCGGAGGTGAAGGAATTGGGAATCAACCAGGTTCATGCTGCAGCAGAGTTACCTCCTCGCCTTCGTCATCTTATGGTGAAAGGACTGACCTGGGAGCCCCTTTTTATTGGGTGCCGAAGGTGTCCAATCTGCGGGGACTGTTCCAGAGTCTATAGAATCCTGGAAGATGGCCACCAATGCATCCACTATTTCCAGAGCTGCATCCTCAAGTACTCTGGGATGTGGGTTATCAGGCCCTGGGGATTTATCCACCTGCAATCCCAACAATTTTCCCAGTGCTATTTCTCTACTAATGTTGATGTCCCTCTGTTCTTCCCCGTCACTAAACCTTGTATTCTCCAACAATTCTGGTATCTGATTCGTGTGCTCTTTTGTGAAGACAGAACCAAAGTATGTATTTAGTTGCTCAGCCATTTCTTTGTCCCCTATTACACATTCCCCCGTTTCTGTCCACAGGGAACCTATGTTTGTCTTCAACAATCTCTTTATTTTCACGTGCCTCTAGAAACTCTTAGCGTCAGTTCTTACGTGCCCTGCAAGTTTACTTTGATACTCCTCATTCCCCTTCTTCATCAATCCCTTGGTCCTTCTTTGCTGAATTCTAATCTGCTCCCAAGCCTCAGATTTATTATTTTTCTTGGCTAATCTGTATGCTCCTTCCTTGGATCAAATACTATCTCTTATTGCCTTTTGTAAACCATTGATTGGCCCTCTTACCCATTTTGTTTTTGTGACAAACAGGAATAAACTGTTGTTGTAGTTCCCCCAAGTGCTCCTTGAATGTTTGCCATTGCCTATCTACTGTCATCTGTTTAAGTAGCTCTCCCCAATCTATCAAGGCCTGCTCAGGTCTCATATCTTCAGAGTTTCCTTTATTAAGGTTCAACACCCTAGTCTCCAAATCAACTAATATACAAAGAAAAAGAGCAAAGAAAATTACAGCACAGGAACAGGCCCTTCGGCCCTCTAAGCCTGTGCCAATCGAGATCCTCTGTCTAACCTGTCATCTATTTTCTAACGGTCTGTGTCCATTTGCTCCCTGCCCATCCATGTACCTGTCCAGATACATCTTAAAAGACGCTAACGTGTCTGCGTCTCCCACCTCCGCTGGCAACGCGTTCCAGGCACCCACCACCCTCTGTGTAAAGAACTTTCCACGCATATCTCCCTTAAACATTCCTCCTCTCACTTTGAACTCATGGCCCCTAGTAATTGAGTCCCCCACTCTGGGAAAAAGCTTCTTGCTATCCACCCTGTCTATACCCCTCATGATTTTGCAGCCCTCAATCAGGTCCCCCCTCAATCTCCGTCTTTCTAATGAAAATAATCCTAATCTACTCAACCTCTCTTCATAGCTAGCACCCTCCATACCAGGCAACATCCTGGTGAACCTCCTCTGCACCCTCTCCAAAGCATCCACATCCTTTTGGTAATGTGGCGACTAGAACTGTACACAGTACTCCAAATGTGGCCGAACCAAAGTCCTATACAACTGCAACATGACCTGCTAACACCCACCACACTCCGGTGAATTCATTTTCCTCAAATCCCTTCTAAATCTCCAGCCTTTCACTTCAAAAAGATACTCCCTCATTACTACCCTTCAGCCAAGTGAAAGAGCTGCTTCCTATCCTGCAAACACCCACCCCCGCCCCAGCACATCCATACCCCGTTCGATGAAGCAAAGCATGCCGTATGCCTTCTTGACCACCCTATTGACCTGCGTGGTCACCTTCAGGGAACAATGGACCTGAACACCCAGATCTCTCTGTTCATCAATTTTCCCCAGGACTTTTCCATTTACTGTTTAGTTCACCCTTGAATTGGATCTTCCAAAATGCATCACCTCTAATATGCTGCAATTCATTCCTTCTGCAAAATTGGCTCATTTCATTTTTGCCCATACAATAATCCATTTGCCAGACCTTTGACCAGTCACTGAGGAAAGACAGAGAAAGAGGGATGGGGAAGAGTTGAGAAGGGAAGAAGGTCAGGATCAGGCCAGCAAGAGAGTATCTGTTGCAGTGTACCGAGCGATCTCTGTATCAGGAGGTGAAGTGCTCACCCTTTCCCCTTAAAGCAGTGTCTGACAAGCAGTGATGATTCCATGTTCCTTTTGTGGATCCCAACCACTCCTCCATGCTCTCCCCAAGGACACCCTGACAAAACCACCCCTTCCCTCCTTCCAGACCCACTCCTCACTCTGGCCAGAGGGTGCTGTGTTTGCAAAGATTCCCATGTTGGAAAAGGAGACCAATTAAAATCCGATCAGCGACTTACCTCAAAGTAATTGTTGTGCTTGGGCAGTGGTTGAGAAGCCACGAAGCAGCCAACATCACCAGAGTTCCCCTGGTATCTGTTAGTGAGCAAACATTCAACAGCTTTACACATCAGAAAATCAGCCCATTGAGTCTTCTCCAACATACACCACTCACCAACCACAGTCCCACTTTCCTGCACTCGGCCTATCGCCTTGAATTTCAAGTGCTCATCCAAAGACTTTGTGAAAGATTGTGAGGTTTCTCACCTCAAATCCCCTCCCTGGCAGTGCCTTCCAGACCCCACCACACTCCGGTGAATTCATTTTCCTCAAATCCCTTCTAAATCTCCAGCCTTTCACTTCAAAATGATACTCCCTCATTACTACCCTTCAGCCAAGTGAAAGAGCTGCTTCCTATCCCGCCAACACCCACCCCCGCCCCAGCACATCCATACCCCTCATTTTCATGTACACCTCTATCAGGTCCCCTCTCAGACCTCTCTGCTCCAAACAAAATAACTTGAGCCTCTCTTCATTGATGAACTACGCCATCCAAGACAACATCCTGGTGACTCTCCTCTGCACTCCATCCAGTGCACTCACATCCTTCCTGTAGTGTGGTACAACAGAACAGGATACAGTACTCCAGCTGTGCCCCAACCAAAGCTCTGTACAGCCCCAACATAACCTCCCTGCTCTTATAACCTACTCCATGACAAATAAAGACAGGTGTTCCGTGTGCCTTCCTAACTCCACTATTAACGTGTCCTAACACCTTCAGGAATCTGTAGACTAACACCTCAACATCCCTCTGCTCCTCTGAGCTTCCTAGTGTCCTGCCCATTCATTGAGAACTGCCTTGTCTTGTTCCTCTTTCCACAGTGTATCCCCTCACATTTATCAGGGTCACGTTCCATCTGACACTGGCCTGCCCAACTGATCAATCCATTTATGTCCTTAAATGGAGCATAGGTTTAAGGTGAGGGTGGGGGGGGTAAGTTTAAGGGAGATGTGCGAGCCAAGTTTTTTAACACAAAGGATGTTAAGTGTCTGGAATGCACTGCCAGGGAGGCGCTATAAGCAGATATAATAGCAACATTTAAGAGGCATATAGAACAGATATATGAACAGGCAGGGAATAGAGGGATATAAATCATGCACAGGCAGAGCATTATGGTTGGCACAGATATGGTGGGCCGAAAGGCCTGTTCCTGTGCTATACTGTTCCATATTTTATGTTCCTGTAACTTTAGACTATCTTTCTCATTGCTAAGTACCTGGCCAATCTTTGCATCATCCACAAACTTACTAACTCCACCAGTACATTCTCATCGACATCATTTACAAATATCACAAACAATGCAGGGCCCTGCCCTGATCCCTGTTGTACACCATTGCACACCGAGCTCCAGTCACACACACACAGCCTTCCATCACCGCCCTCTGTCTCCTGTGTCTCAGCCAATTTGAGCAACTTGCCAAGTTATCCTGAGTCCCATGACCTTACTTTTTTTTCAGTTTCCCATGTGGAACTTTGTCAAAATTATCGCTGAAATTCATACGTCAACTACCCTACCCTCTTCCAAACACTTGGACACCTTCTCAAAAAACTGAGCTAGATTTATTAGGCATGACCTTCCTCTGGCAAAGCCATGCTGGCTATCCCTGATCAAACCTTGCCTCCTTAATTTTCACCAAGCGCTCCTAAACACTCATATTGGACTCACTGATCAAAAGTTTTCAGGTCTATTTCCAGCCCCTGTTCTCGTAAACTGGAACCACTTTAGTGGTTCTCCAATCCTCTAGCACTTCACCTGAGGCCAGTAACAATATGAAAATGCAGATCACAGCCCCTGCTATTTGCTCCCTCGCCTCCCACAGCAGCCTGAGAATCCAACTGTCTAGGCTGTCCACTGTCCCAGGACAGATTCACTCATCACTGAGACCAAATGAGCAGATTATCACACACTGTAATTACCCAGATCGCACAATCTCTAATTACCCCAAACTCCACCCATAGCGATTATTCCCAGTCTCACCTTCTCTAATCAGCTCTCTATCTTTAATCACCACCCTCCCTATCTACCCTAATCCGTACACGCTCTCTTTACCTCCAGCCACATACATTCTAATTACTCCCATTTGCACCCTCTTTTCTTCATTCTTTAAATGGGAAGCAGGCATCGCTGACCGGGCAACATTGATTGCCCATCCTTAATTGCCCAGAGGGTAGTTAAGAGTCAATCACATTGCTGAGGGTCTGAAGTCACATGTAGGCCAGACCAGGTAAGGATGGCAGTTTCCTTCCCTAAAGGACATTAGTGAACCAGATGGGTTTTCCAACAATGGATTCACGGTCATCAATAGATTCTTAATTCCAGATTATTATTGAATTCAAATTCCACGATCTGCCGTGCGGGATTTGAACCCAGGAGACCAGAATGTCACCTGGGTCTCGGATTAATAGCCCAGCAACAAGATCAGTCAGCCTTTGCCTACCAGGCTTAATTATATCCAGCTCCATTCGCTGGGACTTTACTCATTTATTCATGAAAAATGGGTGTTGCTGACTGGCCAGCATTTATTGCCTGTTCCTGGTTGTCCCTTGAGAAGGTGAGGGTGAACTATTTTTTTAATGCTGTAGGGATAGCCAAAAATCCCTTAAGGAGGGAATTCCAGGATTCTGACCCAGTGGAGGAACAGTGACATATTTCCAAGTCAGGATGGTGTGTGACTCGGAGGGGAACTTGCAGGGGGTGGTGTTCCCATGTATCTGCTGCCCTTGTCCTTCTAGATGGAAGTGGTCGTGGGTTTGGAAGGAGCTGCCTGAGGGTCTTTGGTGAGTTTCTGCAATATGTCCCTCATTGGTGGCGGTATTGGCCTGGCATTTGTGTGGCATGAATGTCACTTGCCACTTGTCAGCCCGAGCCTGGGTATTGTCCAGATCTTGTTGCATGAGAACTTCAGTGCCTGAGGAGTGACGAATGGAGCTGAACATTGTGCAATCATTGGTGAACATCCCCACTTCTGACCTTATGATGGAGGGAAGGTCATTGATGAAGCAGCTGAAGATGATTGGGCCTAGGTCACTATCCTGGGGAACTCTTGCAGAGATGTCCTGGAGCTGAGATGGCTGACCCCCACCGGCCACGACCATCTTCCTATGTGTCAAGTATGACTCCAATCACCAGAGTTTGCCCCCTGATCCCCTTGATTCCAGTTTTGCTCAGGCTCCTTGACATCACTTGGAGTGAATCGAATTTGCTGAAGTCCCGTATCTGTGATGCTGGAAACGACTGGAGGAGGCCGAGATAGATCATCCACTCAGCACTTCTGGCTGAAGATTGCTGCGAATACTTCAGCCTTACCTTTCGCACTAATGTGCTGCAGATCTCTATCATTGCTTGGCTAGTCCGTGAGACACCTCTCCCGATTTTGGCACCAGACCGAGCTATTAGTGAGAAGGGCTTTACAGAGCTGTCAGTTCCAAGCACCTAGGTCAATGCCCCAGATGATCTGCCCAGTTTGATTTTGTTGAGTCTTCATATTGATTGACATAATCGAATGGCTTGCTAGGCCATTTCAGAGGGCAAATGAAAATCAACCACACTGCTGTGAGTATGGAGTTACATGCCGGCCAGACCAGGTGAGGACGGCAGATTTCCTTCCCTGAAGGGCATCTGTGAACCAGACAAGCTTTTCTCAACAATTGGCAGTGGACTCATGGTCATTACTCGACTCTTAATTCCAGATGTTTATTGAATTTAAATTCTGTCATCTGCCTTGACAGAATTTCAACTCCTGGCTCCCAGAGCATTACCTGGATTAATCGTCTAACAATGATACCCCTGGGCCATTGCAGGCCAAGCAGCATCTTAGGAGCACAAAAGCTGATGTTTCGGGCCTAGACCCTTCATCAGAAAACAGCTGTGTTCATCCAGCTTCACACTTTGTTATCTCAGATTCTCCAGCATCTGCAGTTCACATTATCTCTGACCCCTGGGCCACCGCTGAGATGGTGAGATCCCAAGTCACTGGGAGAGGAAGTGGGTCAACAAGCATCCCCATCGTCACTGATGGAAGAGCCCAGCACATCACTGCAAAAGATAAGGCTGAAGCATTGACAGCGATCTTCAGGCAGAATCTCCAGCATCACAGATGCCCAGCCACACCCCTCAGTCCCGTCATCATTAAATATCCATGCCCCATCCTCTCTAATTAACCCCCCTGCAATGCCATTGTCACACCTTTATAATTGCCCCCATCCTGTCCTCAATAAGTACCTCCAGTCTCACCTTCTATAATTACCCCCAGCCCTGTCTTCTATAATCAATTCCAGGCCCACTCTCTCTAAATAGCCACCTGCCACACCCTCTGTAATTACCCAGAGGCCTACCCACTATAATTACCTCCAGCCCCACCCTCTGTAATTACCCAGAGGCATAGCCACTGTAATTACCCCAACTTCTCCTCCATAATTACCTCCAACTCCATGTCCTGTAGTTAACCCCAGCTCCACCATCTCTAAATACCCCGTGCCCCATCCTCTGAGATGACCCTAGCCCTTATCACTGTAATTACCCTGTGGGCTGAATTTTATGTGAGGTCGCGTTTAACCAGGTGGTTCTTTCTCTCTCTCATTTAGAAACGGAGAGGATAAGAGGAGTAGGCCATTCAGCCCCTTTTAGCCTGCTATACCATTCAATATGATCATGGCTGGCCATCAAGCCTCAATTCTGTAATCCCTCCCTCCTCCCAAACTCCTTTCGCTCCAACAGCAATATTTACAGCTATAACTTACTCCTTGAAACACTGAATGTTTGCCCTCCGTCACTTTCTGTGGTAGTGGATTCCACCAGCTCCCCACTCTCTGGGTGAAGACATTTCTCCACATCTCAGTCCAAAATGGCTGCCCCCGAATCCTTAGACTGTGACCCCCTGGTTCCAGACTCCCCCACCATCGGGAACATCCTTCTGGTGTTTATTCTGCCTCGTCCTGTTAGAAGTTTACAGATTTTTATGAGATTACCCCTCACTCTTCCAAATTTTAGTGAATATAATCCCAACTGACTAAATGTTTCTTTATCGATCAGTCCTGCCCTCCTAGGAATCAGGCTGGTAAACCCTCGCTGCACTCCCTCCATCGCCACAGCATCCTTCCTCAGGTAAAGGAGCCCATAACTGCACACAGTATTCCAGGTGTGGTCTCACCGAGGCCCTGTATAATCGCAGCAAGACATTCCTGCTCCTGGACTCGAAACCTCTCTCTATAAAGGCCAACATACTGTTTACCTTCTTCACTTCCTGCTGCACCTGCAACGTTTACTCTCAGCGCCTGGTGTTTCAGGACACCCAAGTCTCATTGCACGTCCCCTTTCCCAATTTATCACCATTCAAATCATAATCTGCCTTCCTGCTTTTGTTCCCAAAGTGAGGAGCATCGCATTGATCCACATTACACTGCATCTGCCATGCATTAGCCCACTAATTCGGTGAGTTGAGAGCTAACCCTCACCTTAAAACATCACCGTGAACTTGTATCCTCTCAAATCGGTCATGCAACAGTGGAGTTGCCGTAGGACCATGCTCCATCTTCTTCCAGCTCAGTAACTCCCTCACCTGTCGATTAAAATCATCCATATCTCCTGGCAGAATAACACAATAATCAGGAACACTTATTTCAGACATGTTCCTTTACATTTTGATCAATCGTCATTATGTTTTTTGTGAGTAGCCACCTGATAAAACCCACCCCCAATGTCTCAAAAACACCACCCACCCAGCTGTCTGCCCCAGTCAGGAGGGAAACAGCTCCTCTCCAAGCTGCCAATCTCACCCCCTGTGTCTGTCCCTGTCCCTGCCTTTGTGTCCATGTCTGGCGCTGTCCCTGTCCCTGCCCCTGCCCCTGTCCCTGTCCATCTCCCTGCCCCTGCCCCTCTCCCAGTCCCTGTGGTAAACATTCCACCCTCGTTATCCTCACCCAAGCTGCAGCCTTTAACACAGTGACCCCTCCATCCTCCTCCAGCCCCTCTCCACCATCATCCAGCTCTCTCTGGGATGAGAACACAGTGAGGGGTAGCAGCAGAAATCAGCCATTCAGCCCATCGGCTCAGCTCCACAAGTCACCTGGTCCCATTCTCATCTTGGGCACAGGCTGTAAATTTCACTGACAAAGTCAGCAATGACTGTTCATCCCTAATTTTCTCAGATATAAATCCCAATGGGTCCCATGTTGCGATTTGCCCCAGAGAATAAGCCTGGCCATCTGAATTTACCATCACAGTGACATTATCTAGACATCACCATCCCACCCCACACAGCCCACTTCCCAGTTCCAATACTCAATCAGATCGTAGTCAGAGAACCACCTGCAATGATCTCCTGCTCCTGCATCGCTCCCTTTGTCTCCCCCAGGGGTAAAAGCTCAGCCCCTCCAAGATTCATAGAATCCCTACAGTGTGGAAACAGGCCCTTCAGCCTCAGGGCACCCATTCAGACCCATCCCCCAATCTACACATCCCTGAACACTTTGGGAAATTTAGTATGGCCAATCCACCCTAACCTGCACATCTCTGGACTGTGGGAGGAAACCGGAGCACCCGGAGGAAACCCACGCAGACACGGGGAGAATGTGCAAACTCCACACAGACAGTCGCCCGAAGGTGGAATCAAACCCAGTCCCTGGAACCGTGAGGCTGCAGAGTGAATCACTGAGCCACGGTGCCGCCCCGTTCCTCATCCACACTCTGTCCTTTGGCCACCTAATCCAAAATCACAATGTTAGTTTTCACCTGTTCACTGGCCACGCCCAGCTCTCCTACTATCCCTAAAAGATCAGAATCAGGGTATGAGTGATAAAGAGAGGCTAGAAGAACTCAGGATCTTTTCTCTGGAGCAGTAGAGGCTGAGGGGAGACTTGATAGAAGTCTGTAACTTTGTGAGATGCATAGCCACGGTTTGACAGTCAGAATCTTTTTCCCAGAGTTGAAGTGTATAAAACTAGGGGGCCTGCATTGATGGTGAGGGGGTAAAGTTGAAAGGAGATGAGAAAGGCAGATTTTTTACACAGAGAGTGGTAGGAGTGAGGGGCACTTTGCCGGGGGTGGGGTGGTGGAGGCAGATGCGGTGGAGGAAGACGGGACGTTTGGGTGAGTGCATGAATAAGCAAAGAATGGAGGAATATGGGCCAAGGGAAGGCAGAAGGGATTGGGTTAATTTGGCGTCATGTTTACCACAACATCGAGGGCCGAAGGGCCTGTTCTGCGCTGTACTGTTCCATGTTCTATGTTCTAAATCTCGGGATGGGAGCACCACAGACTTCCTCCAATTGAGGATTGCAAAGAGGGAGGCAAGTTCCTAGTTCCATTCCCACGCTCCAAGCTCCATCCCTCCCCTGGTCACTGTCTGACATTAAACCAAACTTATACAAGCGTAAGAACCAGCAGTAGGAGTAGGCCATTCGGCCCATCAAGCCTGCTCCGCCATTCGTTAAGATCATGGCTGACCTTTCCACAGACTCAGCTCCACTTACCAGCCTGCTCACCATAAACCTTAATTCTTTCACGATTCAAAAATCTCTCTACCTTTGCCTTAAAAGCATTGAATAAGGTAGCCTCAACCGTTTCACTGGGCAGGGACTTCCACAGATTCACAACCCTTTGGGTGAAGAGGTTCCTCCTCAGCTCAGTCCCAAATCTGCTCCCCCTCATTTTGAGGCTATGCCTCTTGTTCTAGTTTCACTCACCAGTGGAACCACCCTCCCTGCTTCTATCTTAGCTATTCCCTTCACAATGTTATATGTTTTTACAAGATAACCCTCATTTTTCTAATTCCAAATGAGTACAGTCCCAGTCCACTCTATCTCTCCACATAATCCAACCCTCTCAACTCTGGAACCCACCTGGTGAACCTCCTCTGCACCCCCTCCAGTGCCAGGACATCCTTTCGCAAGTAAGGAGACCAAAACTGCACACAGTACCCCAGGTGTGGTCTCACCAGCTCCTTATACAGCTGCAGCATAGCCTCCCGGTTTTAAACCCCACCCGTCTCACAATGAAGGACAATATTCCATATGATAGTAGGAACTGCAGATACTGGAGAATCTGAGATAAAAAGGTGTAGAGCTGGATGAACGCAGCAGGACAAGCAGCATTAGAGGAGCAGGAAAGCTGACATTTTGGGCTTAGACCCTTTTCTGAAGAAGACCAGCGAGCCTTACCTCAGTTGTTGGTAAAGTGTTGGAAAAGGTTATAAGGGATAGGATTTATAATCATCTAGAAAAGAATAAATTGATTAGGGATAGTCAGCACGGTTTTGTGAAGGGAAGGTCGTGCCTCACAAACCTTATTGAGTTCTCTGAGAAGGTGACCAAACAGGTAGATGAGAGTAAACCGGTTGATGTGGTGTATATGGATTTCAGCAAGGCGTTCGATAAGGTTCCCCACAATAGGCTATTGTACAAAATGCGGAGGAATGGAATTGTGGGAGATATAGCAGTTTGGGTCGGAAATTGGCTTGCTGAAAGAAGACAGAGGGTGGTAGTTGATGGGAAATGTTCATCCTGGAGACCAGTTACTAGTGGTGTACCACAGGGGTCGGTGTTGGGTCCACTGCTGTTTGTCATTTTTATAAATGACCTGGATGAGGGAGTAGAAGGATGGGTTAGTAAACTTGCAGACGATACTAAGGTAGGTGGAAGGGTTAAAATAGTATCAGAGATAATGCTGCTTGGCCTGCTGTGTTCATCCAGCCTCACATTTTATTATCTAAGGTAGGTGGAGTTGTGGACAGTGACGAAGGATGAGAGATCTTGGTGTCCATGTACACAGATCCTTGAAAGTTGCCACCCAGGTTGACAGGGCTGTTAAGAAGGCATACAGTGTTTTAGCTTTTATTAATAGAGGGATTGAGTTCTGGAACCAAGAGGTTATGGTGAAGCTGGAAAAAACTCTGGTGCGGCCGCACTTGGAGTATTGTGTACAGTTCTGGTCACCGCATTATAAGAAGGATATGGAAGCTTTGGAAAGGGTGCAGAGGAGATTTATTAGGATGTTGCCTGGTATGGGCGGAAGGTCTTACGAGGAAAGGCTGAGGGACTTGAGGCTGTTTTCGTTAGAGAGAAGAAGGTTGAGAGGTGACTTAATTGAAACATATAAAATAATCAGAGGGTTAGATAGGGTGGATAGGGACAGCCTTTTTCCTCGGATGGTGACGGCGAGCACGAGGGGGCATAGCTTAAAATTGAGGGGTGAAAGATATAGGACAGATGTCAGAGGTAGTTTCTTTACTCAGAGAGTAGGAAGGGAATGGAACGCTTTGCCTGCAATGGTAGTAGATTCGCCAACTTTAGGTACATTTAAGTTGTCACTGGATAAGCATACGGACGTACATGGAATAGTGTAGGTTAGATGGGCTTGAGATCGGTATGACAGGTCGGCACAACATCGAGGGCCGAAGGGCCTGTACTGCACTGTAATGTTCTATTTCTATTTCTATTACCATTAGTCACTGGCCACCAACCAGAAAAACGTCCATTTATGCCCACTCTGCTTTCCGTTAGTTAACTAATCCTCGATGTATGCTCACACATTACCCTCAATGTCTTGCACCTTGATCTTATGCAGCCGCCATTTGAGTGGTACATTGCTGGATTACTTTTCGAAATCCAGACACACGACATCCACCGGATACCTGTTGCCCACAACATTTGTAACATTTTCATCGAAGTCCTGAAAGTCAGTTAAGCATGACCTGCCTTTCACAACAACAGATCCTGAGACATGATTACTGCTTCATATTAACGCGACCAACGGCAGACCTGAAGTGATCTGATTCAAATATTGTCACAGGACAACGATCCAAAATTCCAATCCCAAATCCTGTCTGAATGTCACCTGAAACTTGCACTTTGTCTGGACAGTTAGTACTGAGGGAGTGCCACACTGTTGGAGGGTCAGTAATGAGGGAGTGCCGCACCTTCGCAGGGTCAGTACTGAGGCAGTGCCGCACTGTCAGAGGGTCAGTACTGAGGGAGAACCGCACTGGCGGAGGGTCAGTCCTGAGGGAGTGCCGCACTGGCGGAGGGTCGGTGCTGAGGGAGTGCTGCACTGTCGGAGGGTCAGTACTGAGGGAACGCCGCACTGTCGGTGGGTCAGTGCTGAGGGAGTGCTGCACTGTCGGAGGGTCAGTTTTGAGGGAGTGCCGCATGGCCGGAGATTCAGTAATGAGGGAGTACCGCACCTGCGCAGGGTCAGTACTGAGGCAGTGCCGCACTGTCGGAGGGTCAGTACTGAGGGAGTACCGCACTGGCGGAGGGTCAGTCCTGAGGGAGTGCCGCACTGGCGGAGGGTCGGTGCTGAGGGAGTGCTGCACTGTCGGAGGGTCAGTACTGAGGGAACGCCGCACTGTCGGTGGGTCAGTGCTGAGGGAGTGCTGCACTGTCGGATGGTCAGTTTTGAGGGAGTGCCGCATGGCCGGAGATTCAGTACTGAGGGAGTGCCGCACTGTCGGAGGGTCAGTACTGAGGGAACGCCGCACTGTCGGTGGGTCAGTGCTGAGGGAGCACCGCACTGTCGGAGGGTCAGTGCTGAGGGAGTGCCGCACTGTCGGAGGGTCAGTACTGAGGGAACGCCGCACTGTCGGTGGGTCAGTGCTGAGGGAGTGCCGCACTGTCGGAGGGTCAGTACTGAGGGAACGCCTCACTGTCGGTGGGTCAGTACTGAGGGAGTGCTGCACTGACGGACGGTCAGTGCTGAGGGAGTGCCGCACTGTCAGAGGGTCAGTGCTGAGGGAGTGCCGCACTGGCGGAGGGTCAGTGCTGAGGGAGTGCCGCACTGTCAGAGGGTCAGTACTAAGGGAGTGCCGCACTGTCAGAGGGTCAGCGCTGAGGGAGTGCTGCAATGTCAGAGGGTCAGTACTGAGGGAGAGCCCCAGTGTCGGAGGGGCAGTGCTGAGGGAGGACAGCACTGTCGGGGGGTTAGTACTGAGAGAGCGCCACACTGTCGGAGGGTGTGTACCTAGGAAGTGCTGCACTGTCGGAGGGTCAGTCCTCAGGGAGTGCCGCACTCTCAGAGGGTCAGTGCTGAGGGAGTGCCGCACTGTCAGAGGGTCAGTGCTGAGGGAGTGCCGCACTGTCAGAGGGTCAGTGCTGAGGGAGTGCCGCACTGTCAGAGGGTCAGTACTGAGGGAGTGCCGCACTGCCAGAGGGTCAGTGCTGAGGGAGTGCCGCACTGTCGGAGGGTCAGTACTGAGGGAACGCCGCACTGTCGGTGGGTCAGTGCTGAGGGAGTGCCGCACTGTCGGAGGGTCAGTACTGAGGGAACGCCTCACTGTCGGATGGTCAGTGCTGAGGGAGTGCCGCACTGTCGGAGGGTCAGCGCTGAGGGAGTGCTGCACTGTCGGACGGTCAGTACTGAGGGAGTGCCGCACTGTCGGAGGGTCAGTACTAAGTGAGTGCCGCACTGTCGGAGGGTCAGTACTGAGGGAGTGCCGCAATGTCGGAGGGTCAGTACTGAGGGAGTGCCGCACTGTCGGAGGGTCAGTTCTGAGGGAGCGCCGCACTGTCGGAGGGTCAGTACTGAGGGAACGCCGCACTGTCGGTGGGTCAGTGCTGAAGGAACGCCTCACTGTCGGATGGTCAGTGCTGAGGGAGTGCTGGACTGTCGGAGGGTCAGTGCTGAGGGAGTGGGCACTGTCGGAGGGTCAGTACTGAGGGAGTGCCGCACTGTCGGAGGGACAGGACTGAGGGAGTGCCGCACTGTCAGAGGGTCAGTGCTGAGGGAGTGCCGCACTGTCAGAGGGTCAGTGCTGAGGGAGTGCCGCACTGTCGGAGGGTCAGTGCTGAGGGACTGCCGCACTGTCAGAGGGTCAGTACTGAGGGAGTGCCGCACTGTCAGAGGGTCAGTGCTGAGGGAGTGCTGGACTGTCAGAGGGTCAGTGCTGAGGGAGTGCCGCACTGTCAGAGGGTCAGTGCTGAGGGAGTGCTGGACTGTCAGAGGGTCAGTGCTGAGGGAGTGCCGCACTGTCAGAGGGCCAGTACTACGGGACTGCCGCACTGTCAGAGGGTCAGTACTGAGGGAGCACCGCACTGTCGGAGGGTCAATGCTGAGGGAGTGCTGCACTGACAGACGGTCAGTGCTGAGGGAGTACCGCACTGTCAGAGGGTCAGTACTGAGGGAGCACCGCACTGTCGGAGGGTCAATGCTGAGGGAGTGCCGCACTGTCAGAGGGTCAGTGCTGAGGGAGTGCCGCACTGTCGGAGGGTCAGTGCTGAGGAAGTGCCGCACTGTCAGACGGTCAGTGCTGAGGGAGTGCCGCACTGTCAGAGGGTCAGTGCTGAGGGAGTGCCGCACTGTTGGAGGGTCAGGGCTGAGGGAGTGCCGCACTGTCAGAGGGACAGTGCTGAGGGAGTGCCGCACTGTCGGAGGGTCAGTGCTGAGGAAGTGCCGCACTGTTGGAGGGTCAGTACTGAGGGAGTGCTGTACTGTCAGAGGGTCAGTACTGAGGGAGTGCCGCACTGTCGGAGGGTCAGTACTGAGGGAGTGCCGCACTGTCAGACGGTCAGTGCTGAGGGAGTGTCACACTGTCAGAGGGTCAGTGCTGAGGGAGTGCCGCACTGTTGGAGGGTCAGTACTGAGGGAGTGCTGTACTGTCAGAGGGTCAGTACTGAGGGAGTGCCGCACTGTCAGAGGGTCAGTACTGAGGGAGTGCCGCACTGTCAGAGGGTCAGTACTGAGGGAGTGCCGCACTGTCGGAGGGTCAGTGCTGAGGGAGTGCCGCACTGTCAGAGGGTCAGTACTGAGGGAGTGCCGCACTGTCGGAGGGTCAGTGCTGAGGGAGTGCCGCACTGTCAGAGGGTCAGTACTGAGGGAGTGCCGCACTGTCGGAGGGTCAGTGCTGAGGGAGTGCCGCACTGTCGGAGGGTCAGTACTGAGGGAGTGCCGCACTGTCAGAGGGTCAGTGCTGAGGGAGTGCCGCACTGTCAGAGGGTCAGTGCTGAGGGAGTGCCGCACTGTCAGAGGGTCAGTGCTGAGGGAGTGCCGCACTGTCGGAGGGTCAGTGCTGAGGTAGTGCCGCACTGTCAGAGGGTCAGTGCTGAGGGAGTGCCGCACTGTCGGAGACTCAGTACTGAGGGAGTGCCGCACTGTCAGAGGGTCAGTACTGAGGGAGTGCCGCACTGTCGGAGGGTCAGTGCTGAGGGAGTGCCGCACTGTCGGAGGGTCAGTGCTGAGGGAGTGCCGCACTGTCAGAGGGTCAGTGCTGAGGGAGTGCCGCACTGTCGGAGGGTCAGTACTGAGGGAGTGCCGCACTGTCGGAGGGTCAGTGCTGAGGGAGTGCCGCACTGTCAGAGGGTCAGTACTGAGGGAGTGCCGCACTGTCAGAGGGTCAGTACTGAGGGAGTGCCGCACTGTTGGAGGGTCAGTACTGAGGGAGTGCTGTACTGTCAGAGGGTCAGTACTGAGGGAGTGCCGCACTGTCAGAGGGTCAGTACTGAGGGAGTGCCGCACTGTCAGAGGGTCAGTACTGAGGGAGTGCCGCACTGTCGGAGGGTCAGTGCTGAGGGAGTGCCGCACTGTCAGAGGGTCAGTACTGAGGGAGTGCCGCACTGTCGGAGGGTCAGTACTACGGGACTGCCGCACTGTCAGAGGGTCAGTGCTGAGGGAGTGCCGCACTGTCGGAGGGTCAGTACTGAGGGAGTGCCGCACTGTCAGAGGGTCAGTGCTGAGGGAGTGCCGCACTGTCAGAGGGTCAGTGCTGAGGGAGTGCCGCACTGTCAGAGGGTCAGTGCTGAGGGAGTGCCGCACTGTCGGAGGGTCAGTGCTGAGGTAGTGCCGCACTGTCAGAGGGTCAGTGCTGAGGGAGTGCCGCACTGTCGGAGACTCAGTACTGAGGGAGTGCCGCACTGTCAGAGGGTCAGTACTGAGGGAGTGCCGCACTGTCGGAGGGTCAGTGCTGAGGGAGTGCCGCACTGTCGGAGGGTCAGTGCTGAGGGAGTGCCGCATTTGGGGAGAATACCACAGTGTACACTAAGCTGCGGGAAACGATCTCTTGGTATTTTTGAAGAAGAGCTCTTGTGTTGGTTTTGCTGTGAATATATTTCAGAAACGAACAGAGCAATAAAACTTTGTGCCTGCTCACAAACTCCACGTGGTTCGTGGGTCCTCACTGTGTGTTGGTTCCCAGCCACATTTCTTACATTGCAAAGGTCCAACAGTGTCACCTGCTTAAGGTTCTGTGCCTGGAGGTAAAGTCAGCATCAAATGTTCCACTCACTGGCACCTCTTCAAAATTGCTGGCCATGTTCTGTTACCCTGGTCATCTCATGCTCAACTTCCAAAGTCTGTTTTTATGTTTCTTAAACATCTCTCTGCAATTGGAAACATTCTCATCGAGTCGCACAGTTTGACTTGAGCTGAACCTCGGCTGTGATCACAAGCACTGACAGACTGAGTGCATGAATAATCTCTTCCTGTTTCTTTCAAGCTCTGTACGGTTGTGAAATCTATCAGTGCATTTGAAATACCTCGATTTAATTCTTAAACGTCTGCTGTAATTGTTGCACCAAACCCACGATGCTCTTTAACTCCCTGATCTGCAATACCCTCCACATGTGTTTCCGCTCTACCTGTAGCGTAAGCTGTTTCTTTGGCTGTTTTTCCAGACCGTGGCAGACCTACAGAGAAACTGTTCTCCCCTTGGGAGCCAGACACTCCCGAACCAAATATATCTGAAATATTAAATTCTTGAAACTTTGAAGTGAAATGTCTGGAACACTTCACTTGCTGTCAAGTTAACTGGTCTTCAGCTGTGGTCTGGATCCTGCTTTCATCTACATTGGGATCCTCTTGGCTAGCTGTCCCTCTCAGGGCTAGTCATGCATGAGGCAGCTCCATTATAGTAGAGAGGAAGCCATTCAGCCCATCATGGCTGTGCCTGAAAGAGGTCTCTAATTTGTCCCACCAGCCCCAGCTGTTACCCCATAGGCTTGCAGTTTGTGCTCTATTGTCAGCCCTTCCCTGATTCCCTCTTTCGAAGTCCCTGTTGAGACTGCTCCACCATCCTCCCAGGTAGCACCTTCCACATCACAGCAACTTGCTGTGAACCCATTTCTGTACATTTCTCCTGATCCAATGAAATGCCATCATTCTGGAATCATAACTGTGTTTCTCTCCCTCTCCCTCCATGTTCACCATAGCCTGTTGGGGATTTTTAGAACATTCTGTTGTTATTTCGGTTTTCCCCAAGTGCAGTAATTTTCTCTCCTCTTGTCTGCTGTCTTTGTGCATTTCCTTGAACCAGGTTCCTCGGCTCACTCACTGCTTTGCCACTGAACACTGTTTGTTCCTGAAACAGCTTCAGGATTCTTTAATATATTCAGGGGTCATGGGTATCACTGGCTTGGCCAGCATTTACTGGCCAACCTTAGTGAACAAAGAACAAAGTACAGCACAGTACAGGCCCTTCGGCCCACCATGTTGTGCCCAACTTTTACCCGAAACCTAAGGCCTATCTAACCTCCACCCCTACCTTATACTACCATCCATGTGCCTATCTAATAGCTGCTTAAATGCCCCTAGTGAGGCCGACTCTACTACCCTCTCCGGCAATGCATTCCACGTCTCGACCAGTCTCTGAGTAAAGAACCTACCTCTGGCATCTCCCCGTATCTCCCTGCACTCACTTTAAAATTATGCCCCTCATAATAGCTACCTCCACCCAAGGAAAAAGTCTCTGGCTGTCCACTTTATTATACCTCTGATCATTTTGTACACCTCTATCAAGTCAAAATGCAACAGTAGTAGATTTGCCAACTTTAGGTACATTTAAGTCGTCATTGGACAAGCATATGGACGTACATGGAATAGTGTAGGTTAGATGGGCTTGAGATCGGTATGACAGGTTGGCACAACATCGAGGGCTGAAGGGCCTGTACTGTGCTGTAATATTCAATGTTCTATGTTCTATGTAAAATATCCCTCTATCCCCTGCCTATTCAAGTCTCTGTCAAGAGGCCTTTTAAATGTTGCGACTGTATCTGCACCCACCTCCTCCCCTGGCAGTGCATTCCAGGCACTTACCATCCTCTGTGTAAAAAACATGCCTCCCACATCTCCTTTATATTTTCTCCCTTTTGCCTTAAACCTACATCCCCATGGAATTGACATTTCTACCCTGGGAAACAGACTCCAACTATCCATTCCACCCATGCTTCTTAGAATTTTGTAAGCTTCTTTCAGGTCACCCCCTCAATGTTCGAGGTTCAAGTGAAAATAAACCAAGTTTGTCCAATCTCTCCACAAAGCCAATATCCTCCAAATCAGGGAACATCCTGGTAAACCGTTTCTGCCCCCTCTCCAAAGCCACCACATTCGTCTGGTAAAGTGGCGGTCAGAACTGTGCACAATATTCCAAATGTGGCCTTGGGATAGAAGAGAATCCAGGATAGAATTCCTACAGAGTGGAAGCAGGCATTTGGCCCTAAAAGTCTACACCAACTCTCTGAAGAGCATCCCAACCAGACACATCCACCTACCCTATCACTGTAACCCTGCATTTCCTGCAGCGGACCCACCTAGTCTGCACATCTCTGAACACTACAGGCAATTTCCCACGGCCAATCCACCCTAACCTGCACATCTTTGGACTGTGGGAGGAAACCGGAGCACCCAGAGGAAATCCACGCAGACACAGGGAGAATGTGCAAACTCACACAGAGTGGAATCAAACCTAGTCATTGGTGCTGTGAATGAATATTTCTTCTCTGTGTTTACTGTGGAGAAAGACATGAAGATTTGTGAAGTTGGGAAAGTCAGTAGTAATATCTTTGGGACAGTCCGTATCACAGTCGAGGAGGTGTTGGAAGTATTAGAATGTTTGAAGGTGACTGAATCTCCTGGCCCTGATCAGATATATCCAAGAACCCCGCAAGAGGTTAGAGAAGAAATTGCTGGGACCCTGGCTGATATATTAGCATCATCGTTAGCCACGAATGAAGTCCCGGAAGACTGAGGGGTAGTGAATGTTATGTCCTTATTCAAGAAGGGCTGCAGAGAAAACCTGGGAATTCTAGAGCAGCAAGCTTAACATCTGTGGTAGGCAAGTAACTTGAGAAGATTCAGAGGGATAAGATATACATGCATTTAGAAAGGCAGGAAGAAAAACAGAAGTTACTGGAAAAGCTCAGCATGCCTGGCACCAACTGCAAAGAAAAAATATCAGAGTTAACGTTTTGGGTTTCAGAACAGAAGGCTTACGGACCCAAAACATTAACTCTGACTTTTCCTTCACAGATGCTGCCAGACCTGCTGAGCTTTTCCACCAACTTTTGTTTTTGTTCCTGATTTACAACATCCGCAGTTGTTTCGGTTTTTATTTGGAAAGACAGGGTTTGATTAGGAGACGTCAGCATGGCTTTGTGCGTGGGAGATCATACCTCACAAATTTGCTAGACTTCTTTGATGAAATGTCCAGGAAGGTTGGTGAGGGCAGGGCAGTAGGCATTGTCTCTATGGATGCCACTAAGGCCTTTGATAAGGTTCTACATGATAGGCTGCTCTGGAAGGTTAGATCACATGGAACCCAGGGACAGCTCGCAGATTGGATACACCATGATAGTGGGAACTGCAGATGCTGGAGAATCCAAGATAATAAAGTGTGAAGCTGGATGAACACAGCAGGCCAAGCAGCATCTCAGGAGCACAAAAGCTGACGTTTCGGGCCTAGACCCTTCAACAGTCTGAACGTCAGCTTTTGTGCTCCTGAGATGCTGCTTGGCCTGCTGTGTTCATCCAGCTCCACACTTTGTTACGTTAGATTGGATACACAGTTGTCTTGATGGTAGGAAGCAGAGTGTAATACTGGAGGGACGTCTGTCAAACTGGAGGTCGGTGCTGGCCAGTTGCTGTTTGTTGTAGATGTCAATGATTTGGATGAGAATGTAGAAGGTATCATTGGTAAGTTTGTGGATGACACTAAAATAGATGGTATCATGGACAGTGAGGAAAGTTATCAGAAACTGCAGCAGGATCTCGATCAGCTGGGGAAGTGGGCCAAGAAATGGCAAATGGAGTTTAATGTCATTCCAAAACATGGAATGAGCTGCTAGAGGTAACATAACAGACACTTCAGTCCAACTTGTCTGTGCCAAAGAGATATTTTAAACCAATCTAGTTCCATTTGCCAGCGTTTTGCCCATATCCCTCCAATCCCTTCCTATCTATGACCCCATCCAGATGCCTTTTAAATATTGTAAATGTACCAGCCTCCACCACTTCCTCTGGCAGCTCATTCCATACAAGCACCACCCTCTATGTGAAAACGTTGTCCCTCAGGTCCCTCTTATAACTGTCCTCTCTCACCTCAAACCTATGCCCCTCTAGTTTTGGACTCTGCAGTGCAAAAGACCTCAGATATTTACCCTATCCATATTCCTCATGATTTTATAAACTTCTACAAGGTCATCCCTGAGCATCCAATGCTCCAGGGAAAATGGCCACCAGCCTATCCAGCCTCTCCCTTTAGCTCAAACCCTCCAACCCCGGCAACATCCTTGTAAATCTTTTCTGAACCCTTTCAAGATTTTCAGCATCCTTCCTACAGCAGGGAGACCAGAACTGCATCAGCGTTCCAAAAGTGGCCTCACCGATGTCCTGTACAGCCACAACACAACACTGCAACTCCTATACTCAATGCACTGACCAATAAAGGCAAGCGTACCAAACACCTTCCTCACCGCCCTGTCTACCTGCAACTCCACTTTCAAGGAACTACGAGTCCGCAACCCAAGGTCTCTTTGTTCTGCAACATTCCCCAGGACCTTACCGTTAAGTGTATAAGCCCTGCCCTGATTTGCCTTTCCAAAATGCAGCCCCTCACATTTATCTAAATTGAAATTAAATTAAATTAAATTACCTAAAGGATATGGACGCTTTGGAGAGGGTGCAGAGGAGGTTCACTAGGATGTTGCCTGGTATGGAGGGTGCTAGCTATGAAGAGAGGTTGAGTAGATTAGGATTATTTTCATTAGAAAGACGGAGATTGAGGGGGGACCTGATTGAGGTCTACAAAATCATGAGGGGTGTAGACAGGGTGGATAGCAAGATGCTTTTTCCCAGAGTGGGGGACTCAATTACTAGGGGTCATGAGTTCAAAGTGAGAGGAGGAAAGTTTAAGGGACATATGCGTGGAAAGTTCTTTACACAGAGGGTGATGGGCGCCTGGAATGCGTTGCCAGCGGAGGTGGTAGACGCAGACACGTTAAAGTCTTTTAAGATATATTTGGACAGGTACATAAATGGGCAGGGAGCAAATGGACACTGACTGTTAGAAAATAAAGGTTTAGACAAAGGATCTGGAGCAGTGCAGGCTTGGAGGGCCGAAGGGCCAGTTCCTGTGCTGAATTTTCTTTGTTCTTTGCTCTTCTTTGTAAAATCCATCTGCCACTCCTTGGTCCGTTGGCCCATCTGATCAAGGTCCTCTTGTACCCTGAGGTAACCTTCTTCACTGTCCACTACACCTTTAATTTTAGTGTCATCTGCAAACTTACGAACCATACCTCGCATGTTCATATCCAAATCATTTATATAAGTAACAAAAAGCATGGACCCAGCACCGATCCTTGTGGCACACCGCTAGTCACAGGCCTCCAGTCTGAAAAGCAACCCTCCACCACCACCCTCTGACTTCTACCTTTAAGCCAGTCCTATGTCCAAATGGCTAGTTCTCCCTGTATTCTGTGTGAGCTAACTTTACTAACCAGTATACCATGAGGAGTCTTGTCGAATGTCTTACTGAAGTCCGTATAGATCACGTCCACTGCTCTGCCCTCATCAATCTGCTTCTTCAAAAAACTCAGTTAAGTTAGTGAGATGCAATTTCCCACTCACAAAGCCATGCTGACTATTCATAATCAGTCCTTGCCTTTCTAAATACATGTAAATCCTGCTTACCACCAATGTCAGGCTCATCAGTCGCTCGTTTCCTGGCTTCTCCTTACCACCTTTCTTAAATAGTGGCACAGCATTAGACAACCTCCAGTCCTCTGGCACCTCACCTGTGGCTCTTGATGACGGGAGGTGGTGGAGGCTGGTACAATTACAGCAGGAAAAAGGCATCTGGATGGGTACATGAATAGGAAAGGTTTAGAGGGATATGAGCCAAATGCTGGCCAATGGGGCCAGGTCTGTTTGGGATATGTAGTCAGCATGGACAGGTTGGACTAAAAGGTTTGTTTCCATGCTGTATAACGCTATGACCCTACGAATAAATGCCAAAATTCCATTTGCTTTTATCACCTGCTATACCTGCATTTTTATTCTTTTTTAATGCACGTTCATGAGATATGAACATCATGGCTGGGCTCAGCATTTTTTACCCGTCCCTAGAGAAGGTGGTGGTGAGCTGCCTTCTTGAACCACCGCAGTCCATGTGCTGTAGGTTGACCCACATTGCAGACTAGTTTTCTGTGATCCATGCACAAGAACTCCTAGATCCCTCTGCACTGAAGCGCTCTGAAACTTCTCTTCATTTAGATAATAAATTGCCTTTCTATTCCTCCAGCTGAAATGCATGACCTCATACTCATCCACATTAAACTCCATCTGCCGAATTTTGGCCCATTCACTTAAGTTATGTATATCCATTTGTAAATTTCCTATTTCTTCATTGTAACCTAGTTTGATACAGTCTGTACGTTTGCCTATAGTACCTTCTATCCCTGTATCTAAGGCATTAATGTCGATTGTAAGTAGTTGAGTCTCAAGGACCAAGCCTGAGGTAGTTATAGTTATAGCTTGCCAACCAGAAAAAGACCCATTTATCCCAAAGCTCTATTTTTTATTGGTTAGCCAATCCTCTATCCGAATGAATAAATTACTCCTAACCCCATATATCGTACTTTCTGTATTAACCTTTAGTGCAACATCTTATCACATGCCTTCTGGATGTGCAGATACAGAACATCTAGAGGATCTCCGTTATCCACATTGCTTGTTATATCTTCAAAGAGTTCCATCAAATTATTCAAACACTATGTACCCTTCAGAAAACCAAGTTGACCCTGATGCATTCCGTTTTCGCTTTCCACATGTTCTGTTCTTACTTCTGTGATAATGGATTCTGGCAATTTTTCAACATGATATATTAGACTAACTGATCTTTAGTTTCCTACTTTCTGCCTCCCGCCCTTTATAAATTTAGGTGCATTATTAATATTTTTCCAATCCACCGCAACATTTCCTGCTTCCAGAGAATTGTGAAATATTATAACTAATGGCTCTGCTATCAGTGCTGCCACTTCCTTTAGGAGTCTGGGATGTAGGCTTCGAGGCTTGTTTGACTTAAATGCCAACAGTTAGCTCCGTACTTTTTCCCCCAGAGATGATGATTATTCTACATTTCTCCCGTTCTCTAACCTCTGCACTACCTGTTACCATTGGGATGCTATTAGTGTCTTATACCTTGAAAACTGAGACAAAAAAACTGATTCAGTCACTCTGCTATATCTGTGTTCCCCACTGTTAACTCCCCAGTCTCATCCTCATTCACTTTAGTTGCTGTCTTCCCTCTTATATTCTTACAGAAGCTTTTGCTGTCTGTTTTTATGTTTTGGGCTGGTTTTCTTTCATGATTTACCTTTGTTGTTTTTATGATATTTTAGTAACCCTTTTGTTGATCTATAAAACTTCCCCAATCTTTCAGCCTGCTACTTTCCTTTGTAATATGGTCTACCTTAGTTTTTGTCTTTGTGTTATCTTTAACTTCCTTGCTCAGCCATAGATGTTTTATCAACCCCCTACAATCTTTCTACCTTACTGAAAAATATTTTACTTATCAGCAATCGAGTATTTCCTTAAACGTGTGCCTCTGCTCATTAACTGTCCTGCCATTTAGTCTTCTTACCCAAAGCACGAGGATCAGGCCTGTCCTCATGCCTAGCTAATTACCTTCAGTACTTCCAGATGGCTTGTGTGGGACTCCAGTCTCCCCTTTCTCTGACGTTGTCTCTCTGAATCTGTCTAAATATACCTCTGGGTGTACTCTGAGTGTCCTCTGCCTCGCCTTCTCTGTTTCTCCCTGTCTTTCCCTCTCTATCTTTCTCTATCCCTGACTCTCTCTTAATCTCTCCCTCTGTCTCTGCTTCTATTTCAGTCTGTCACTCTCTCTATCTTTATCTGTCTGCTTCTCTCTCTCTTTCTCTGCCTCTCTCTACCTAAGGTGCAGTCATTGCGATAAACAAACACCTGCCAGAAACATACTGTTAATCCCATTCAACTAGTTGACCACAATTGAGATGCAAAACATCGTGCTCCCCATCCCACACCCTCCCTCACAGAGACTATGGCTCGCCAAACAGATCCCCAGGCATCAGGAAAGCAAACAGAAAGCATTGCATGAACAGTGAACAGTGTTTGGTGTGTCAGTGTGAAAACTGCAGCGCCTGAGGGACCATCAGCTGCAGGGAGGATGTTTAACCTTTAGCTTGCAGTTAGCGTGGAGGCTGCTCAGAGAAATGAGGCCAGAAACCTGCCTTTTCATTGCAATTTGCAACATCTCAGTCACCCCAGGTTAGAAGAAAGTTGTTCATTTTATCATGGAACAATGACATTCAGGATTGGCTGACACCTGACAACACAGGCAAGCAGGAATCTGGTTGCACAACAATTCCTGACTGGTGCCCACCGCAATAATGCTGGTGTTGGGGGGATCACAGCAACACATTTACACAGCTCCAAATATCAGGGCGCAAACATTGACACCAGGGACTACGTATTTACAGAGCGCAACAAGGGTTTTCTAAACAGCTTCAGACGCAACGTCAAAGCTGGGAGGAAACACACCAGGCACTTTGAGAACAGCAAGTTCCAACTGGAACAATGGAAAAACCAGCAGAGAGTTAGTTTTCAATGATAATTATTGGTATAGCAATGAGCACGAAGGAAAATACCACATCTACCTGAGAGGCCTGAATAATGTGACTTCAAAACGTGGTGCTACCACAGCGCTGACCCTCCGACAGTGTGGCACTCCCTCAGCACTGACCCTATCACAGTGCGGCACTCCCTCAGCACTGACCCTATCACAGTGCGGCACTCCCTCAGTACTGACCCTCTGACAGTGCGGCACTCCCTCAGCACTGACCCTATCACAGTGCGGCACTCCCTCAGCACTGACCCTATCACAGTGCGGCACTCCCTCAGTACTGACCCTCTGACAGTGCGGCACTCCCTCAGTACTGACCCTCTGACAGTGCGGCACTCCCTCAGTACTGACCCTCCGACAGTGCGGCACTCCCTCAGTACTGACCCTCCGACAGTGCGGCACTCCCTCAGTACTGACCCTCCGACAGTGCAGCACTCCCTCAGTACTGACCCTCCGACAGTGCGGCACTCCCTCAGCACTGACCCCCTGACAGTGCGGCACTCCCTCAGTACTGACCCTCCGACAGTGCGGCGCTCCCTCAGCACTGACCCTCCGACAGTGCGGCACTCCCTCAGTGCTGACCCTCTGACAGTGCGGCACTCCCTCAGTACTGACCCTCCGACAGTGCGGCACTCCCTCAGTACTGACCCTCCGACAGTGCGGCACTCCCTCAGCACTGACCCTCTGACAGTGCGGCGCTCCCTCAGCACTGACCCTCTGACAGTGCGGCACTCCCTCAGCACTGACCCTCCTACAGTGCAGCACTCCCTCAGTGCTGACCCTCTGACAGTGCGGCACTCCCTCAGTACTGACCCTCCGACAGTGCGGCACTCCCTCAGTGCTGACCCTCTGACAGTGCGGCACTCCCTCAGTACTGACCCTCTGACAGTGCGGCACTCCCTCAGTGCTGACCCTCCGACAGTGCGGCACTCCCTCAGTGCTGACCCTCTGACAGTGCGGCACTCCCTCAGTACTGACCCTCCGACAGTGCGGCACTCCCTCAGTACTGACCCTCTGACAGTGCGGCACTCCCTCAGTACTGACCCTCCGACAGTGCGGCACTCCCTCAGCACCGACCCTCTGACAGTGCGGCACTCCCTCAGCACTGACCCTCTGACAGTGCGGCGCTCCCTCAGCCCTGACCCTCTGACAATGTGGCACTCCCTCAGCACTGACCCTCCTACAGTGCAGCACTCCCTCAGTACTGACCCTCCGACAGTGCGGCACTCCCTCAGTACTGACCCTCCGACAGTGCAGCACTCCCTCAGCACTGAACCTCCGACAGTGCAGCACTCCCTCAGTTTAACCAGTAAGGGGAATTGCTGATTGCATTGTAGAGCAGACCGGATGGGCTCAATGGCCTACATTTGCTCCCATTCCTTAGTGACTTAACCCAGCAACAAGTTTCGTGAAATAACAAAGTGTAGAATTGGATGAACACAGCAGGCCAAGCAGCATCTTCGGAGCACAAAAGCTGATGTTTCAGGCCTAGACCCTTCCCATTATCTCTGATGCACATTGGTGAATCTGCATTCCACTCCCTCTGTGGCAATCACAACATTCCTGAGATAAACAGAGGCACATAGAAACTAGGAGCAGGAGTAGACCATTTGGCCCCTCAAAGTTTCTCTGGCATTCAGTATGATCATGGCTGATAACCTATTTCAATGCCACAATCTCATTTTCTCCCTGCACCCCCCTTGATGTGTTTAAATCTGAAACAATACATCAGTCTCTTTGTTCAACAGACCAAGTGTCCCTGCCTGCACAGCTCTCTGTGTTGGAGAATTCCACAGGTTCCCCACCCTCAGAGTAAAGAAAGATTTCCTCATCTCATAGAACATAGAACAGTACAGCACAGTACAGGCCCTTTGGCCCAAGATGTTGTGCTGACCGATTATCCGACTAAGGTTAATCTACCCTTCATACCCTACATTTTACTATCCTCCATGTGCCTATCCAAGAGTCACTCAAAAGTTTCTAATGTATCTGACTCCACTACCACGGCCGGGAGCACATTCCACATGCCCACCTCTCTCACTCCTGAATGCCCTACCCCAAATGCTGGGACCGTATCCACTGGTTCAAGATTCCTGCTCCAGAGAAAACATCCTCCCTGCATCTTGTCTGTCCAACTCTGTCAGAATGTTAGATGTTTCTAGTAGCTCCCCCCTCTCACTCCTTCTAATCTCTCATTAATCAGGCTCAGTCAAACCAATCTCTCATTGTTGGACAGTTCTGCCATCCCAGCCAAGTGAACCTCTACTGCTCTCTCAGAGAGGGAGACCGAACTGCACACACTACTCCATGATCCTGTGTTCTACTGCATGAAGACATCCCTGTTTCTTAAATCCAACCCACTTTCAATGAATAAAACATAGAACATAGAACATTACAGCACAGTACAGGCCCTTCGGCCCTCGATGTTGCACCGACCTGTGAAACCAACCTGAAGCCCATCTAACCTACACTATTCCATTATCATCCATATGTTTATCCAATGACCATTTAAATGCCCTTAAAGTTGGTGAATCTACTACCGTTGCAGGCAAAGCGTTCCATTCCCTTACTACTCTCTGAGTAATGAAACTACCTCTGACATCTGTCCTATATCTTTCACCCCTCAATTTAAAGCTATGCCCCCTCGTGCTCCCCGTCACCATCCTGGGAAAAAGGCTCTCCCTATCCACCCTATCTAACCCTCTGATTATTTTATATGTTTCAATTAAGTCACCTCTCAACCTTCTTCTCTCTACTGAATACAGCCTCAAGTCCCTCGGCCTTTCCTCATAAGACCTTCCCTCCAGACCAGGCAACATCCTAATAAATCTCCTCTGCACCCTTTCCAAAGCTTCCACATCCTTCTTATAATGCGGTGACCAGAACTGTATACAATACTCCAAGTGCGGCCGCACCAGAGTTTTGTACAGCTTCACCATAACCTCTTGGTTCTGGAACTCAATCCCTCTATTAATAAAAGCTAAAACACTGTATGCCTTCTTAACAGCCCTGTCAACCTGGGTGGCAACTTTCAAGGATCTGTGTACATGGACACCGAGATCTCTCTGCTCATCTACACTGCTAAGAATCTTACCATTAGCCCTGTACTTTGCACTCCGGTTACTTCTACCAAACTGCGTCACTTCACACTTGTCCGCATTAAACTCCATTTGCCACCTCTCAGCCCAGCTCTGCAGCTTATCTATGTCTCTCTGCAACCTACAGCATCCTTCGTCACTATCCACAACTTCACCGACCTTAGTGTCGTCTGCAAATTTACTAACCCATCCTTCTATGCCCTCATCCAGGTCATTTATAAAAATGACAAACAGCAGTGGACCCAACACCGACCCTTGCGGTATACCACTAGTAACTGGTCTCCAAGATGGAAATGGTGTGCAAAGTTAGGCAAAGCAAGCAGGTGATTGGCACTTGGTGATGGTGCTCATTAAGGAGTCAGTCCAGACTTCTTCCGCGCTGTATAACATCTATGATTTTGTAAAGCACAATCCCTCAGTTGATGCAGCTTGTGACACAGTGTATGTGCAGTGAATATCCACAATCCAGTTTTTCTTGCTATGCACTGGATTAATTTTAGCCTAGAGTCAGAGGAGGAATCCTCAGTGCATGCACCCACCTGTCAAAAGGTAAATTCTTCCCATGACGGAGTGTAAAGCCTGGCTCAGCATTGCACGTACTTAAAGCGGCCATGTCACGGTCGGTGACTTATGGAGACAAGGTATTTCACAACAGACAGTTGGGTTGGACCTCGAGTTTTAAAACAGCTTCCAAAAATAGCACATCATCCTTCTGTCAAAGGGATTTTCACCTTCAGTAAAGTTCACTCGGGATTATTGTATAATGTTGATAATACGGGAACTGTCTGCTGAAAAATTTCAACAACAGCCAAAGATATAGTGAGATGATAGCATCATGGCAATCACTAGAAAAGTAACTCTAAGTCCAAGACTAAGACTTGAATGATATGGATTCAAATCCTACCAGGATTTATCGTAAATTGAATTCAACAAGAATCTGGAATTAAAGCTACCCTAATGGTAATGATGAAACCATTGTCCATTATCATAGAAACCCATTTGGTTCCCTAATGTCCTTTAGGGAAGAACATGTTACTCTTACCTGGTCTGGCCTACATGTGACTCCAGGTGCAAAGCAATGTGGTTGACTCTGAACTGCCCTCTGGACAATTAGAGTTGACTCTGAACTGCCCTCTGGGATGACTGAGTGAGGCACTCAGTTCAAGAGGTGGGACAAACAGGAGGCTGGAAGGACACAGCAGACCAGGCAGCATTTGGAGGAAAGGAGAAGTCGACGTTTCAGGTATTACCCTTCTTCAGGACTGGATGTAGGGCTAGGGGTGCTACAGGTAACAGGGGAGGAAGGTGTGCCAGAATAGCGGTGATAGGTAGACACCGGTAGTGGACGTGGCCTGGTTGGTCGATAGAGGTGGGACAGTTGTTTCTAAAAGGCAGCTATCCAGTGAATGTGTTGCACTGGGGGTGTTGAGGAAAGGGTAAATGTCAGCCTACAATCGAGCAGTCTTTAGCTATTTCAGTTACAACAATTCACAGTCATTCTTAAACCACATACAGCTCACCAGCAAGGGTTTTAGAATTCTACAACTAAAATGAGAAATATACAGATAACGTGCGCATACACTCTCTCATGTGCACGCTGCCACAAAGCAACTACATGGGCCCTATCAAGTCTTTCCTCCAGCTAAATCTCAGGAGCGCTGCGTCTTCAATCAAGCAGGACCAGGGCACTGGAACAGCCCTCCTTACACCTGCACCTCACTTTCTGCATTTAAGATGTTTTTTTCAAAACCAAACTTCCAACCATTTTTGCACCTTCTTCAGTCTCTCTGCATCCTGTCTCATAGGGACCAAAATTATTCACAATGCTCCACTTTTGGCTTACCAAGGTTCAATATAACATTTTCACCTTGTATTGCGGCCCTGAATCAAATTTTGCTGACTACCACCTCTGCAAAGCATCTTGGAATATTCCAGTATGTTAAAAGGCTGTATAATTGTGCATTGTAATTGGAATCTTATCCGATAAGAGGCTGAGGTGAAATTTTCAGCAAACTATTCTACAAACACTGCACCACCAGCTCCAGCACAGTCACTGTGATCAGAGAGGTCACAGGATCTGACCTGGTCTGGTGTGTGGCTCCTTTAGAAGGAACCAGACTCCAACCCAATGCTTGGAAATGCAGAGATGGAAACAAGGTGATCCCACTTCATTGCAAGTGTCACTTAACATGGGCATTGGTCCTAAAGAAGAGACAGCAAGAACCGCAGATACTAGAGTCTGAAATAACACGGTGTGGAGCTGGAGGAACACAGCAGGTCAGGCAGGATCAGGGGAGCAGGAAAGATGACGCTTCGGGTCAGGACCCTTCTTCAGAAAATCTTAAACAATATTTCTCCACTTCTCTGGCCACTCTTTTAGCCAAGTGGAGACATACACTTTACAAAATAAGCATCAAAATAGGACACAAGAGTAGATGGACCATAGGTACAGATGCTCAAATAATTAAGTGGCAACACAAAAAAGAGGGAATTGTATTAAAAAGGCAATGGCTTGTAGTGTCAATGGGAAAATGTTAGAAACTATCATTGAAGAGGTTAGAACAGAGCACTTGGAGAAATTCAAGAGGATCAGGTTGAGCCAGCATGGTTTTGAAAATGGGAAGTTATGTTTAATTAATTTGTTGGAGTTCTCTGAGGAGGTAACATGTGATGTGGAGAAAGGGGAACCAGTGGGTGTGTTGTATTAGATTTCTAGAAGACATTTGATAAGGTGCCACATCAAAAGCTTTTGAGGAAGATGAAACCTCATAGTGTGAGGGGAACCACAGTGTGGCGGCACAGGTAATGGATTGGGGTGGACAAGGTCAGAAATCATACAACACCAGGTTATAGTCCAACAGGTCTATCTTAAATCACAAAGGAGAGCACTTTGAAAGCTTGTGATTTCAAATAAACCTGTTGGACTATAACCAGGTGTCATGTGGCCTCTGACCTTACGAGAACATTATATAAGATTGTCTAGTTAACAGGGAGCAGACAGTAGGAATTTCTGGGTCTTTTCCAGGCTGGCAGGATGTAATACGTGGTGTATCCCAGATGTCAGCGCTATACATTACAATGTATAGAAATGATCTGGGTGAAGGCAGCGAAGTTATTGTCTCCAGATTAACCCAAAGATTGACAGGAAAGTGAGTTCAGAAGAGGACACTGGGAGGTTACAAAAATATATTGATTTGTTCAGTGAGTGAGCAAAAATGTAGCAAATGGACTAAAAAGTAGGAAAGTGAAATTATCCAAATTGGTGGAAAGAATGAAAAAGCAGAAGTTTACTTAAATCATGAGAACTTGCAGAGGCATGTAATGCAGAGGGATCTGAGTGTCCTAGTGCATGAGTCACAGAAGGTTAGTCTGCAGGGACAGCAAGTAATCAGAAAGCTCATAGAGTGTTAGAGATAATGGGAATTGCAGATGCTGGAGAATCTGAGATAACAAGGTGTGGAGCTGGATGAACACAGCAGGCCAAGCAGCATCTTAGGAGCACAAAAGCGGGCCGAGACCCTTCATCCAGCTCTACACTTTGTTTGCTCATAGAGTGTTATAGCTTATTGCAAAGGGAGCTGAATGTAAGAGCATGGAGATTATACTTGAATTATACAGGACATTGGTGAGACCACAACTGAAGCAGTGTGTACAGAACTGGTCTTCCTGCTTAAAGGGAGGATGTAAATGCATTGCAAGAAATTCAGAGAAAGTTTGCTAGACTAATGCATCGAGTGAGCAGATGGTCTTACGAGGAAAGGTTGGACCAAGAGGGCTTATATCCTTCGGAGAATAAGAGGGGACTTAATTGAAACACAAAAGTTCCTGAAGGGTCTTGTCCAGCTGAATGTGCAGAAGGCTGTTTCCTTGTGTAGAATGACCCAGAGTCATTGGTCAGAATTTAAAAATCAGGGGTCACCCAATTAAAATAAATCAGGGGAAATGATTTTCTCTCAGAGGGTCATGAGTCGATGGAATTCTCTCCCTGACCAGGTGATGGAAGCAGAGTCCTTGAATATTTTAAAGGTACAGCCAGAGATCGTTATTCAGCAAGAACAGAAGGTGAAAGCTCATCGGGGCAGGCAGGGATGTGGGTTAGAGGTTAGAACATAGAATATAGAACATTACAGCACAGTACAGGCCCTTCGGCCCTCGATGTTGTGCCGACCTGTCATACTGATCTCAAGCCCATCTAACCTACACTATTCCATGTACATCCATATGCTTATCCAATGACGACTTAAATGTACCTAAAGTTGGCGAATCTACTACCGTTGCAGGCAAAGCCTTCCATTCCCTTACTACTCTCTGAGTAAAGAAACTACCTCTGACATCTGTCCTATATCTTTCACCCCTCAATTTAAAGCTATGTCCCTTCGTGCTCGCTGTCACCATCCTAGGAAAAAGGCTCTGTCTATCCACCCTATCTAACCCTCTGATTATTTTATATGTTTCAATTAAGTCACCTCTCAACCTTCTTCTCTCTCATGAAAACACCCTCAAGTCCCTCAGCCTTTCCTCGTAAGACCTTCCCTCCATACCAGGCAACATCCTAATAAATCTCCTCTGCACCCTTTCCAAAGCTTCCACATCCTTCCTATAATGCGGTGACCAGAACTGTACACAATACTCCAAGTGTGGCCGCACCAGAGTTTTGTACAGCTTCACCATAACCTCTTGGTTCCAGAACTCGATCCCTCTATTAATAAAAGCTAAAACACTGTATGCCTTCTTAACAGCCCTGTCAACCTGGGTGGCATCTTTCAAGGATACGTGTACATGGACACCGAGATCTCTCTGCTCATCTACACTACTAAGAATCTTACTATTAGCCCTGTACTTTGCCTTCCAGTTACACCTACCAAAGTGCATCACCTCACACTTGTCTGCATTAAACTCCATTTGCCACCTCTCAGCCCAGCTCTGCAGCTTATCTATGTCTCTTTGCAACCTACAGCATCCTTCGTCACTATCCAAATAATCGGACAGCCACGATCTTACTGAATTGGGGATGAATGATCAACATCTTGCTCCTAATTCAGATATTCATACTTACTGGAATAATAATGCTGAGGCCCACGGCAATGGCTCTGGGGAAATGGATCAAGCCCCACCAGAGCAGGAGGAGGAACTTCAATTCAATGAATAAATCTGGAACTGAATATTAGTCTCAGTGATGGTGATCATGAAACTTTTGTGAAAGCCCACCTGATTCAAAAACGTCCTTCAGGGAAGGAGATCTGCCATCCTTACTTGGTCTGGCCTAAATACGACTCTAGACCCACAGCCATGTGAGTGATTCTCAACTGCCCTCTGAACTGGCAAAGTAAGGCACTCAGTTCCCTTATAGAATGAGGTTGGTTAAACTATTCAGAAAAAAGGATTCATTTCTGAAGGGATAACACTGAAAAGCAGAGAGGTCTTACTTTAACAAAAGAGCAGGCTCTTAGCTGCCCTCTGGGCAATGAGAGATGGACAATAACCCCCTCCAGTGGATCATCACATTGGATGACCTCATCGCATGCACAAATATAAAAAGCTCCTCAGAAGATCATAAGAACTTGGAGCAGGAGCAGGCCTTTCAGCCGTTTGAGTCTGTTCTACCATTCTATACAATCATGGCTAATCTCATCTTGGCATTGATTCCACTTTCCTGCTGCTCTCCATAACCCCTCAAATCACTGAAAAAAATATTTAAAATCTATCTATCTCTCCTTAAATGTACTCACTGTCCCAGCATCCATCCCACTCTGGGATAGTGAATTTCACAGGTTCACAGCTATGACCCCTCATTGCCACACATAAGAAACATCCTTTCCATATCTACTTTAAGGCTGGGGCTGGAATGTCAGAGGCTCAGCGGTGCAATTATTGAGATTTAAAAAGTCATGAGGGCCATAGACAAGGTGCATAGTAAAGGTCTTTCCCCCAGGGTGCGAGAGTCCAAACTAGAGGTCATAGGTTTAAGATGAGAGGAGAGAGAATTAAAAGGGAACTTTTTCACACAGAGGATGGTGTGTGTATGGAACACGCTGCCAGAGGAAGTGGTGCAGATGAGTACAATTACAATATTTAACTAACATTTGGACAGGTACACGGATAGTTGAGGTTTAGAGGAACATAGGCCAAATGCAGGTAAATGGGACCAGTTTGGTTTGTGTTTACGGTCGGCATTGACAAGTTGGACCAAAGTATCTGCTTCCGTGTTGCATGACTCTATGAACTTATAATCCTCTATAGCATCTTCTCTACCTTAATTATTCTTCTAAAATCCGGACAGAATCAACTTAAATTGCTCAATCTCTCTTCATAAAACCTAAGAGCATGAGAGACGTCAAACCTGCTCCACCTTTTCATAAGGTCATGGCTGATCTTTTTATGGCCTCAGCTCCACTTACCCACCCACTCACCATAACCCTTAATTCCTTCTCTGTTCAAAAATGTATCTAACCTTGCCTTAAAAACATTCAAAGTAGCCTCAAACATTTCACTGGGCAGGGAATTGCATAGATTCACAACCCTTTGGGTGAAGAGATTCTTCCTCAGCTCAGTCCTAAATCTATTCCCCTAGTTCTAGTTTCACTCACCAGTAGAAACAAGCTCCCTGATTCTATCATATCTATTCCCTTCATAATTTTATATTTTTCAATAAAATCCCCTGCATTCTTCTAAATTCCAATGAGTATGATCCCAGTCTACACAATTTCTCCTCATAAGCCAACCCTCCCATTAGACAAGCCCCTTAACTCTGCAATCAACCTCCTCTGAGCTGCCTCCATTCTTTCCTCAAGTAAGAGGTCAAAGACTGTCTGTGGTTCTGCAGCTGCAGTCTCACTAAAGCCTTGTACAGCTGCAGCAGCACTTCCCCTACTTTTAAACCTCATGCCTTTAGCAAGGAATGCCATAATTCCATTCGCCTTCCTTATCAGACTAATGTTGATCTTGCCTAGCACATGCTCTGGGCGATGTAACCTCTATGGCTCCAACTAAGTTTCTTTCACCATATGACCTGTATGCCCTTACTTACTACAATCTGCCTGTACGACTCACAAATAAAGTTCTTCACTGTACTCAGGTACATGTGACAGTAAATAAATCAAATCAAAAATTATCTGAGATAACAAGGTGTGGAGCTGGATGAACACAGCAGGCCAAGCAGCATCAGAGGATCAGGAAGTGTGATGTTTCGGGCCTAGACGCTGAATTATCTCCTGCGCCTGTGCACTAATTTTGTATGATTCATGAGCAAGGGCTCCCAGATCCCTCTACACTGAAGCATTCTGAGGTTTCTCTTCATTTAAATAATAAGTTGCCTTTCTATTCCTCACCAAATGATAACCTCATTTTCAGATTTCAGTCTATTCCCCTTTCTTACCTACATCCATTTGTAAATTTCTTATTTCTTCGTAACAACTCACATTTCCAATATTCACTCAAGCCTGCTCTGTCATTTAGTAAGATCATGCCTGACCATTGACATGAACCTCATACTCCCTCACTATCACCGTATTGTCGCTGTCATCAATAACAAGGAATCTATCAGTTTCTATCTTGAACTTCTCAATGATTCTCAAATATCCAGACCCCAACGGGGTACAGTTTTCAAAGATTCACCACCCCTTTACTGAATCGCAATTGACCTGTCTCTATCGTGAATCTGTGTCCCCTGGTTCTATATCCCAGCTCCTCAATCAGGAGAAATATACATTTTGCATCTACTCTGTTTAGCTCTGTAAGCATTGTATAATTCTCAACGAGATCCCCTTTTTTCATTAGAGAGAAGAAGGTTGAGAGGTGACTTAATTGAAACATATAAAATAATCAGAGGGTTAGATAGGGTGGATAGGGAGAGCCTTTTTCCTCGGATGGTGATGGCTAGCACGTGGGGGCATAGCTTTAAATTGAGGGGTGATAGATATAGGACAGATGTCAGAGGTAGTTTCTTTACTCAGAGTAGTAGGGGTGTGGAATGCCCTGCCTGCAACAGTCGTAGACTCACCAGGGTATTTAAATGGTCATTGGATAAGCATATGGATGTACATGGAATAATGTAGGTTAGATGGGCTTGAGATCGGTATGACAGGTCGGCGCAACAATGAGGACCGAAGGGCCTGTACTGTGCTGTTATGTTCTATGTTCTATGTTCTTCTAAAGCCGAGAGAGTATAGGCCCAACCTCTTCACTGGCACAGGATTAGGCACCCTGAAAGGCATGGACAATTCCTGGGCTGCAAAGAATGACTTAAAAACCAAAATGTGAAAGATAACTGTGGATTACCTGCTGTTTCTTGGAAAACTCACCAACTTTGAAAAGCAGTGTCCAGCAAAGATTTGGAGAGCAGATAAGACATGAATTTTAAGGCCCTTAGTGGTTAGACAAGCAGACTTAGAGAAACACTACAAGTATCGCTATTCATTGCCTAGCAATAGCCTCTAGACTTCTATTTCCGTTTAGCAGAGACCTGGAAGTTGTTGAGTCAGTTGGAAAAGGACCTCCAGCCTGGAAATAGCAAATTCCGTCACTTTTTATGATTGGGGATCAGAAGAAAGCTGGTATGTGAGCAACGGTGCTCTCTCTTTCTCTCTCTCTCTCTCTCTCTCTCTGTGTGTGAACATGAGTTAACCAGTAAAGAAAATTGGCTGAAGGGATATTGTGGAGAAGTGTTCTTCTAGGAACGTAGGAAAGCTATCAAAATCAGTTTCCCTGGTCTCTCCATAAACTCTAAATGTTGGGCTGTTGACCCATCTCCCCATGATGTCCTACCTGCGTCACCCAATCACCATCCTACCTACCTTTCCCCAACCCCACCCATCCTCCCTCTCACCTCCTTGACCTGACACAAGCTGTCCATCTTCCCTCCCACCTATTTGCCCCTCCCTTCCCACTGACTAATCCCTACCACCCCCTACCTGCATCCACCTATCACCACAACAACAACAAAATAAAAACCAAAAGAACAGCAGATGCTGTAAATCAGGAACAAACACAGAAGTTGCTGGAAAAGCTCAGCAGGTCCACCAGCATCTGTGGAGGAGAAAACAGAGTTAACGTTTCGGGTCCGGTGTCCCTTCCTCAGACCTTATCACCATCCCACCTACCTTCCCCTAGGCCCAGTCCTCCTCCCTCTATTTATTTCCCAGTTCCATTCCCCCTCCTGAGTTCTGAAGAAGAGTCCTGACTGAAATGTCAGCTTTCCTGCTCCACTGATGCTGCCCGGCCTGCTGTGTTCCTCCAGCTCCACACCCTGTTGTTTCTGACTCCCACATCGGCAGCTCCCGCTAACTTCACCTGAACTGACCGTCCACTTATGCCCTGTGGCAAACAACACTCCACTCTCACCACCAAGAAATCGAAGGAACGGTGACAACTGAGCCCGCTGTATCCTCCACACACAAAATCTCGGCGCACACGAGCACTGTTACTTGTTTGTGTTTGTGCACTGAAACCGTAATGCCACTGCGGAGTCATGTTGTCTAATATCTATGTGAACATGTGTGTTTGGCTTGGAGAGAAAATAATTTAATTCTGCAAGGTCATCTCACTAAGAAGACAAGTTTGTTTTTAGTAAGTAGGCATTGTGAGTCTTAAACAGCACATGGACTGCAGCAGTTCAAGAGGCAGCTCACCCCCACGTTCTCAAGGGGCACCAAGGGACGGGCAATAAAAGCTGGGCCCAGACAGAGACATCCAATTTCCATAAATGAATTTTTTAGAAAGTTACCAATGACATTACTGAAGAGCCAGATAAAGATCCCTTTAGCTCTAAATGACAGTAAAAGGCACTATTGATCACAGCAGTGTCTACACCCACAATATGCATGACAGAAAGGCAATACATGCTGCTGTATGAATAATAAAACATACTGAACACCCAGATAATCAGAAATCTTCTTCAACTGTCTTTAGAAACTGCTCAGAAACAAGCATCATTAAGAAAGATTGCTCAGTCTTTGTTCAGATTGCTCCTTGTGGAAATTTATTAACGTGAACTGTTTTGAATCCAACTTTACAACAACAATGTTTTACTTTGTACTTGCTATAACCTCCCCAACCCCAGCACTCCCGGACCACCTGCCTTCTTACCTCAAGATTTCAGGGATCACTCCCTCCATATTTCAGGGTTCAGTCTCAAACTATCCTCAGGTTCAGGGTTCACACTTTCTCTGTCCAAGGACAGTGGGAACCGCAGATGCTGGAGAATCTGGGATAACAAGGTGTAGAGCTGGATGAACACAGCAGGCCAAGCAGCATCAGAGGATCAGGAAGGCTGACGTTTCGTGCTTAGACCCTTCATCAGAAATATCAGCTTTCCTGCTCCTCTGATGCTGCGTGGCCTGCTGTGTTCATCCAGCTCTACACCTCTCTGTCCAAGGACTTATTTTTCTCTTTCTCTGGTCTGGGATTCACCCTATCCCTTTAAAAAAGATTTCAAGGTTTGCTCTCTTGCTCTTCATTCAAGGGTTTTTATTCCTTTCTATTTTAGGAATATTCTCTCACTCTAAATCCTGTGATTTCAGGGGTTCGCTCTTTATCTCACCATCTCAGAATCCTCACTCTCAATCATTGAAGTTTTCTCTCTCCCTATCCTACATATTTCTTTCTCTCTTTCTCTCTCTCTCTCTCTCTTTCTCTCTCCAGTTCATGATTTTTCTCCTTCTATAATCCCAGGATTGCGCTTTCTTTTCCTTGTGATTTATCTTTCCATCTGGGGATATCTCTATCTCTCTATCCGAGGTTATCTCCCCCACTAACTCTCATCGCTCAATGATATCTCTATGCCCCAGGATTCCTCTCTTCCTCTTTATCTGGATCCCAGGCTAATGTCTTGGAGAATCCTATTTGAATTCCTTCATGGCAGATGGTGTAATCTGAATTCAATAAAAATCTTGAACAAAAATCTAGCTGATAGTGACCGTGTAACCATTTGTAAACAATTGTCCTTTACGAAGGGATAGCTGCCATCCTTCCTCGGTCTGATCCAAAATGACTCCAACCCCACAACAAGGTGGTTGACTCTTAACTGCCCTCTGGGCAATTGGGGAAGGGCAACAAATGCTGGCCTAGCCAGTGACACAAATATCCCATAAAAGATCAACGTCAGTCACTATCTTGGGATCTGTCCCTCTCTGTCTCTCTCCCTGTTCAGGGATTTTTCTCCAGCTACCTTGGGATTCCTCTGCTTTAGTTCTCTTTATGTATCCCAAAGTTTCTCTTAATCACCCCTGAAATTTATCGTTTATCTATCCTGGGATTTCTCTCTCTCTCTCTCTCTCTCTCTGCTGGTACTTTTCCTTCATTCCTGGGATTTTTCCTCTCTCCATCCCTACCGCTTCTCTTGGGTGAGTTCTCTCTCCGTCACTCTCTAGCCAATGATTTCACATTGTCTTTATCCCAGGATTTCTATCTCATTCCCTCTCTATATATATTTATATATCCCTGGATTTCACACTCCCTTTAATCTGCGATTTCTTTCTCTGTCTCCCTATCCTATGTTTCTTTTCTCTATCCCAAGATTTTTCTTCAACTTTATACAGGGGTTCCTCTCGATCTTAATCCCATAATTTCTATTTCTCTCCACTTTCTATCACATGTTTTCACTCTCACTCTGTACTGAGATTTCTCTCTCTATCTCAGGAATTCTCTCTTGCTCTCTGTCTCCTGTGATTACACTTTCGGGTTATCCTGAGATTTCACTCTCAAGCCTGGGACTTTTTTCTCACTCTCTCTATTCAGGGATTCCTCTTCCTCGCTTTCTCTTTCCCAGGATTTCTGTCTCTCTTTATCCCATCCCTTGGAGCAGGAGTTGCCCATTCATCCCATCAATGTGTTCCAATATGTTCAGTGACCCAACTCAACATTCTGTTCCCACTTTCTCACCATATCATTGGGATGCACAGTACGGGAAAAGGCCCTTTCATCCATCAATTCTGCACCTATCACATAAAAAGCCACCTAACTATTCTAAGAGGTAGCAAGAACCACTGATGCTGGAGTGAGAGATAACACAGTGTGGCTCCTGAAACAGTTATCCAATCAGTGTCACTATCTTGCCCTATTTCCATAGGCCTCTAAAGAATAAAGAACAAAGAAAATTCTCTTTTCTCAATTTCAAAAGTCTCTTGCTCCCATTGAAACACTGAAACTTAGAAACTTGGAGCAGGAGTTGCCCATTCATCCCATCAATGTGTTCCAATATGTTCAGTGACCCAACTCAACATTCTGTTCCCACTTTCTCACCATATCATTGGGATGCACAGTACGGGAAAAGGCCCTTTCATCCATCAATTCTGCACCTATCACATAAAAAGCCACCTAACTATTCTAAGAGGTAGCAAGAACCACTGATGCTGGAGTGAGAGATAACACAGTGTGGAGTTGGAGGAAAACAGCAAGCCAGGCAGCATCAGAGGAGCGGGAGAATCAACGTTTTAGGTCAGGATTTACTGAGGAAGGGTCCAAACATGAAACGTCAACTTTCCTGCTCCTCCGATGCTACCTGGCCTACTGTGTCCCTCCAGCTCCACGCTGCATTACCTAACTATTCTAATACCATTTTTCCAGTGCTTGAGCCAGAGGCCATAAGCCTTGGCATTACTTGTGAACATTTAAGTACTTAGAATCGCGGCATCATGGAAAATTACAGAAAAGAAGGAAGCTATTCGACCCAACGTGTTTGTCCTGGCTCCTGAAACAGTTATCCAATCAGTGTCACTATCCTGCCCTATTTCCATAGGCCTCTAAAGAATAAAGAACAAAGAAAATTACAGCACAGGAACAGGCTCTTCGGCCCTCTAAGCCTGTACTGATCCAGATCTTCTATCTAAACCTGTCGCCTACTTTCCAAGGATCTGTATCCCTCTGCTCCCTGCTCATTCATGTATCTGTCTAGATACATCTTAAATGACACTATCGTGCCCGCCTCTCCCACCTCCGCTGGCAACGCGTTCCAGGCACCCACCACCCTCTGTGTAAAGAACTTTCCACGCATATCTCCCTTAAACTTTTCCCCTCTCACCTTGAAATCATGACCTCTAGTAATTGAGTCCCCCACTCTGGAGAAAAGCTTCTGGCTATCCACCCTGTCTATACCTCTCATGATTTTGTAGACCTCAATCAGGTCCCCCCTCAATCTGCATCTTTCTAATGAAAATAATCCTAATCTACTCAACCTCTCTTTATAGCTAACGCCCTCTGTACCAGGTGACATCCTGGTGAACCTCCTCTGCACCCTCTCCAAAGCATCCACATCCTTTTGGTAATGTGGCGACCAGAACTGCACACAGTACTCCAAATGTGGCCGAACCAAAGTCCTATACAACAGTAACATGACCTGCCAACTCTTGTACTCAATACCCCGTCCGATGAAGGAAAACATGCCGTATGCCTTCTTGACTACAACCCTTTCAAATATATATCCAGCTCCTTTTGAAACCTCCTGTGGAATCCACCTCCCCAACTCTCCCAGGCAGCACATTCCAAATCCTAACAACTGTCTGAGCAAAGCGGTTTCTCCTCATCTCACTCCGAGCCCTCTCACTGATAATCTTGAAAATGTAACCCCTGGCATACAAAACCAGTCAAAACACGATATCCTTCTTTACCCTGTCAATACTGTTCATAATTTTGAACACTTCAGTCAGGTCACCTCTTAATCTTCTCTGCTCCAATGAGAATAAGCCCAATCTCTCTCATTTTTCCTTGTATCTAAAATCCCTCATTCCTGGTAAATCTCCTTTGAAGTCTCTACAGGGTTTTAACATCCTTCATTAAACAAGGTGCACTGACTGAACACAATACTCCAAATGTGGTCTGACCAATGATTCGCTGAGGTGTAGTATCGCTTCCTGGCTTTTATACTCTTATGCCACTATTTATAAACCCAAGAATCCTTTAAACTTCTTAACAACTATTTCAACTTGCCCGGCTACCCTCAGAGCATCAGTGAACCCAGAGGTCCCTCTGTTCCTGCACTCCCAACAAAGTTGTACCATTGAGTCTGTACTGTCTCTCTGTGTTTCTTCTACCAAAATGCATTATCTCATGTCTCTCTGCACTGAAATTCATCTGCCAGCTGTCTGCCCATTTGGCCAACTTGTCAATGTCCCTCTGAAACCACTCAGCATCACCCTCACAATTCACTGTTCTCCGTAACTCAGTATCGCCTGCAAGTTTAGAGACTTTTTCCCCAACACCCCTCCTCCAAATCATTTATATCAATCAGATAAAGTAAGCGTCTCAACCCTGATCCTTGGTGAATGCCACTTTCAACTTCTCTCCAATCTGAGAAATGTCCCTCTATACCTACCCTCTGTTTTTGATCCTTCAGCCAACTTCTATTCCGTGCTGTCGAGGACCCACCAATCCCAAACATTTCCCATTTGCTAACCAACCCGCTGTGTGGCACAGTATCACGTGCTTTCTGAACGTGCAAATACACAACACCCCCAGCACCCTCACCCACTGACTGTGCCACCTCGTCAGAGGGCTCCATTAAATTAGTCCGGCATGACCTGCCCGTGACAAAGCCACGCTGACTGGCTGGTATTAAGTTATTTTTCCCTAATTGTTTATTTATCTTATCCAATAGTGTGGGCTCCATTGGTTTTCCCAATATTGATGTCAAGCTGTCAGCTCTGTCATTTCCCAGGTTATCCTTTGTCCCTTTCTGAAACAACAGAGTCCCATTCACAACTTTCCAGGCCCCCGAATAATCCTGTGTTCAGAGAGGCCTGGAAAATTTCTGTCAATGGCTCCGTGATTTGTTCCCTTCCATCTCTCAGTAATGCATCCTATCAGGATGCATCCCACCTGGGCCGGGTGGCTTCTCCACCTGGACAGCTGCCTGACATTTTAGCACCAATTCTTTATCTGTCACTATCCCCCTCAACACCTACATTTGCAGCTGGGTCAGTGTCACTATTTTCTAATTGGGTAAAGATAGAAGCAAAGTGTTCATTGAGTCTCTCTGCCACACCTTTTGCTTCAATGATCAGCTAACCCTGCTCATTCCTTATGGGCCCTACTCTATCCTTCACTTGAAGAACATTTTACTCTGTGTTTTAGTGCAGGCTGCCATCATTTCCTCATGTTTTCTCCTAGTCTTACACATTCCAGCCTTCGCCTCTCTCCTGCATTTCAGGTACTCTGCCTGTTTTCTTTGCTGTTATTATTCCCGTATGTATCATCTGCCTCCAGCTTCTTCATCATTCTCTCATCAATATCTTTAGTCATCCAGGGTACTACTGCTTTTGATACCGTATTTACTTCTCATGGGTATGTACCAAGCTGGCTCCCTATCTATCCATGCTCTTGAAATTCTCCCATTTTTCACCCATTGTTTTATCCAGCTGCATGTGTTTCCAATCAACATGATCCTGTTTAATTTGTAGACCCCTAAAATCTGTCCCGTTCCAATCTCGGATCTTAATCATTGACTGATTTGTATTCTTTACCAACTCAACATTGAACCTTATTAAGTTATGATCACTATTCCCCACTCTGACATTCTCCATTGCCTCATTTTCTAAGACCAAATCCAACACAGCTCTCTCCCTGGTCACACTGGAAATGTGCTGTTCCAGAAAGTTCTTCCGCACACATTGTAGGAATTTGGCTTTTGTCCAGTCTACCCCATGGTAACTGAAATCACCAACTATCAAAACTTTTCTGATGAAGGGTCTAGGCCCGAAATGTCAGCTTTTCTGCTCCTAAGATGCTGCTTGGCCTGCTGTGTTCATCCAGCCCCACACTTTGTTATCAAAACCCAACAAATCTTGTGAGTTTCCATAATCTGCCAACAAAGGATGGTTTCTCTTCCACCCTTACAGGCAGTGAGTTCCAGATTCTCACCACCCTCTTGGTGAAAGGGTTTTCCCGTATCACTCTTAACCTCCTGCCCCTTCCCTTCAATCCCTGACCCCTGGTCACTGATCCCTATGAACAATAATGGCACATGCCAAGAACAACAACAGCATTGATATGACGCCTCTGGTCTCCTCAATCCTGCCTTGATGCATCGATAGAGACACTCAACTTAACTCACTTCAGGTCCATTAACTACTCCAATAACTCCCTCCCTCCACCACTTGCAATCCCTTACCCTCTGGTGTTTCACACTGACTGCCTGCCATCCAGTACGAGATACATAGGTATTACCTTCAATTAAATATTGGGAGACTGAAGCCATTATCTTCTGCCCATCATGAAGTCCTTTACTACTCACTGTTACTCTATCCATTACTCACAACCATGGTATTGGATTTGACCCTGAGAACAAGACCCATCCATCATACCCTCTGTAACATGGTTCATCTCCAACCTTGTGTCAGTTGATCCGCTACAGAAACCCTCATTCATGTCTTTTGTTACTTGCTGATCTGGCTATTTCAACACAGCGCTGACTGGCCTCCCAAACTCTAACCTCTGTCCATCACAAGCCACCCAAACCTGCTTCTAACTCACACCAAGATTCCCTGTCACCTCTGTGCTGGGTAGATCGTGACTTAGAAATACCTCAATTTAACATTTTTCCTTCTTCTTTTATTTTCTTCTCTATCCATCCTGGAATTTCTCTCACTCTCTCTCTCGCTCTACAACAGAATTTCTCTGTCTCTCAATACTGGGACTTTTCTCTCTATATATATCCCAGGATTACTCTCTATTTATATAAAACTGTATTTTTTTTTCTCTCTCTCTATCCTGTGATTTCTCGCTCTCTCATAATTTCTCCCTTTCTCTCTATCCTGTGATTTCTCCTTCTCTCTATCCTGTGATTTCTCTTTTTCTCTCATAATTTCTCCCTCTTTCGCTATCCTGTGATTTCTCTTTCTCTCTATTTCAATTTTTTAAAATCTCTTTCTCTATCCCGGGAATTCTCTCTCTCTGTCTTGTGGATTTCTCTCACTTCCTCTAGACCATGTTTTCTTTCTCTCTTATTCTCTGTATCCTGCTTTTTCTTCTCTCTCTCTCTTTCTGTCTATCCTGGTATCCAGCTTCATCTCAAAACAGAACATGCAACATGGCCTGGAACACGACATTCTGGCTCTATGTAGCCGGCGATGTCGGAGGAGAGATCGGGGTAGCACAGTGGCTCAGTAGTTACCAGTCCTACCTCACAACATCAGGAACCTCAGTTCAGTTCCAGTGTTGACCGTCTGCGTGGAGTTTGCACATTCTCCCCGTGTCTGCGTGGGTTTCCTCCGGGTTTCCTCCCACAGTCCAAAGGTGCGCAGGCTGGGTAGCTTGGCTGTGGGAAATTGCCCAGAGTGTTCAGGCTGGGGAATGCAGGGGTAGGGTAAGGGGTGGGTTTGAGTGGGCTGCTCTTCAGTGGATGATTGTGGGCTCAATGAGCCAAATGGTCTGCTTCCACACCATATGGATTCTATGAAGATTGTTTTTCTCTAACCAGATGATTTCTCTCTCTTTCTTGATCCTGTGATTGCACTCTCTCTCTATCCTAATTTTTTTGCTCGCTCTATCCCAGGATTTCTCTCCCTCCCTTCCTGATGATTTTTCTCTCACACTTTCCCAGGATTTCTCTTTCTTTACCTACGATTTCAGTCTCCATCCTAATAATTTTTCATTTCTCTCTATCCTGGGATTTATCTCCCTCTATCCGATTTTTTTCTCTCCTTTTCCCCCCTACATCCTGGGATTTCTCTGTCTGTATCCCATGACTCTATTTCTTTGCCATGATTTTCTCTCTCTCTTTCCTAGGGCTCTCTCTCTCTCTCTCTCTGTCTCTCCCTACTGTATGATATCCCTCCCTCTCTCTATTCTGTGACTTTTCTCTCTCTTTCCCAAGTTTATTTTGCTCTCTATCCTGGAATTTCGCTCAGTGTCTCAATCCTGGTGATTTGTCTTTCCCTCCACCCCGGGATTTTTCTGTCTCTTTGAGCCAGGATTTCTCTATTTCTCTGTCCTGAGATTTCTCACTCTCTCTATCCTGGAAATTCTCTCGTTCTCTGCCGGGATTTTGTGCCCTCACTCTATCCCAATGATTTCCAACTCCCTGCATCCTGGGAATTATCTCTCTCGATGCCAGGATTTACCCCTCTCTCTCTCTATCCTGGGATATTTTTTCTACGTCTATCTCATGATTTCTCTCTCTGTGCTGATGATTTTCATCTCACTCTTTCTATCCCTGGATTGGGTCGATATTTTACCTTATTCCTTGATTTTTTTTTCCCGAGGATTCGTCGCTCCCGTTGCCGCGCACGTTCCTTCTGGGCGCGGTCCCGAGTGCATCGGGAGCGCGCCCTGGTCCTGATGCAGCGGCTACGCGGGGTCGCGCAAACTCCGCATCCGCAGAAACTGCAAATCCCGATCCTTGTGCATTGACAGCCTGATGCCCCAGGGTATCCATCCTAGTATCCTCTGCATCCCTATATTCCTATAACCCATTATCCCGGTATTCCAGTACCGTCTATCCTTGTATTCCTGTATCCCACTATCCATGCTATCCCTGTTATCCCTATATATCCCACTAACCCTATATTCTAATTCTCTCTTTGTGTGCCCCACTTTCCCTGGAACCCAATGCCCCTCTATCCCTATATCCCATTATCCCTGTATCTAAAAACCGCTCTATCCTTATGTCTGACTATCCCTGTATCTCATTGCCCTCTCTCCCCCATCAGTGGAATTTTCCTCTGTTAATTCAATGGCCTGAAAAGTGGGACATTGATCTTTATTTCAAAGGAAATAGAAGAGTGAAGCTGTGGAATTCCTTACTACAGAGGGCCATCAAAGCTGGGTCATTCAGTATCTTCAAGGCTGAGATAAATTTTTAATCAGTAACGGAATTGGGGGTGTATGGGGAAAAGGCACAAAACTGGGCTATCAGATCAGCCATGATCCCATTGCATCACAAAGTGAGCTCAGTAGATTGAATGACCTACTTCTGCCCAGACGTTTTATCCCTCTATCCTTATATCTAACTATCCCTGTATTACAATTACCCCCATTCCTCTATCCCTATATCTCACTATCCCAGTAAGCAGTTTCCCTCTCACCCTCATACCCTAAACTTCTCTATCCTTGCATCCCAATGCTTCTCTATCCCACTATCTCTATACCCCTGTGTTCCTCTACCTCCTCTATCACGTTATTTAAAGTCATAGAGGTTTACAGTATAGAAACCGGCCCTTTGGCCAAACTTGTCCATGCTGCCAAGTTTTCTCAATTGTGGAGAGATGATGGCCTGGTGGCATTATCCCTGTACTGTTAATCCAGAGACCCAGATAATAATCTGGGGACCAGGGTTCAAATCCCACCATGGCAGATGGTGGAATTTGAATTCAATAAAAATATTTGGATTTAAGAATCTAATGTTGACCATTAATCCATTGTCAATTGTCAGGAAAACCCATCTGGTTCACTAATGTCCTTTAGGGAAGGAAACTGCCATCCTTACCTGGTCTGGTTTCCATGTGACTCCAGACCCACAGCAATGTGGTTGACTCTTAACTGCCCTCTGGGCAATTAGGGATGGGCAATAAATGCTGTCTGGCCTGTGATAACCTCATCCCCTTAATGGATAAAGAGGAAAAAAATTGCCTGTGTTTGGTCCACATCCTGTTTAAATATTACTTAAATGACAAAATTGTACTCATTTTCACCAGTATCTCTGGTAACCTGTTGAAGACATTGAACACCCTCTGTGTGAACAAACTGCCCCTCTGGACCCTTTTGTATCTCTCCCCTCCCACTTTAAACCTATGCCCTCTATTCTTAGACTCCCCTACTATGGGGAAATGCTGTTGGCTACTTCCCTTATCTGCACCTCTCATGATTTTATATACCTTGATAAGGTCATCCCTCAGTCTCCTGCACTCCAGAAAAAAAACTCCCAGCCTATCCAACCTCTCCCTATAACTCAAATCTTTCAGTCCCGGCAGCATCCTGGCAAATCTTTTCTGCACCCTTTCAAATTCAATAATGTCCTTTCTTATGTTAGGGTGGCCAGAACTGCACACAATGCTCTAAAAGTGGCCTCACTAACATCTTGTAGAGCTGTAACATGATGTCCCAACTCTATGCTCGGTGCCCTGAACGGTGAAAGAAAGCATACCAAAAGCCATCTTCGCCACACTGCCTGTCTGTGATTCCACTTTCAAGGCTCTATGAACCTGTACCCCTAAATCTATTGGGGAGTTTTGTCTAAGTTTAAAAAGACAAGCTCCTATCTTGATGGAATCAGAATAGTGGAAATGACCACCCAAAAGACTAAAGGAACACACAGATGTAAACAAAACACACGCACTAGTTCCTGAATGTTACTTCTCTCAAATGACTAGAGAGAAAAAAATGAAATCACTACAGCTACAGAAATTCTTGCAAGATAATAATTGAAATCCTTCAGACACGCAGAAAATCCATACATGGCTTGTTCAAATTCAAAGCTCCAAACTCAAAAAAAATGTTAATATATAGATTCGGTGATCGGGAATGAATGAAAGGAAAAGGGAAAGTGTGCTATTGGGGAGCAAGTAGAGATGACCTAGAGGAAGTTAAGCAAGAGGATGGACGGAATGCGAAAAGGAGGTGAGGAGAGGACATTAGAGGAATTTGATGAGTAGGTGGAAGAAGTTGATGTGGGAAGTGAGTGTTTCGGTTGTGAGTGGAGGAGGAAAAGAATAGAAGAGAGGAGATAAAGAGTGAAGTGGGAGAGGAGAAAGAATGGGGAAAGGGAAGGAAAAATGGAGTTGATTTGGAGTGAAGGGTGAGGGGGGAGTGGCCTCCTATGTAACTCCAGGATGGGGTGTTCAAAATGAAGGCAGTCACTGAGATGCTGCAGGACACTCGGAGGGAGCAGGAAATGAATAGTAAGAGCCCATTGTTGAAATCAGTATCGATGACCTAGGCAGAAAGAGGATGCGGTCCGACTGAGAGAGTTTACGGAGCTTGCAGAGAACTGGAGAACCAAAACATCTCCACATTGCTCCAATAGCGATTGAGTATGAGAATAAAAGCTCGAGCTGTTAGACACAGCACTGCAGAGGTGGGACAGGAGAGAACGTGATCGATTGTTTTGCGGGGAGGACTGGATTGGGTGAGGCCTCAATGGAGGTGGAACCAATAATCTTGCAGTAGATTTTGATGGTGCTGAAACTCAAAGTCAATTGGCCTGGTTAAGATGGGAACAACGGCACAACATCGGGGGGGCGAAGGGCCTGTACTGTGCTGTAATTTCTATGTTCTAGGAGATTCAAAATGGGCAGAAGAAATGAAATTGGAAAGGAGAAAATTAGGAAGAGTATGTAGAAAGTAGAGGAATAAAAGTTAGAAAATAGACAAGAGAGCTTGGCAGTGTTACAGGGATAAACTTCAACGTAAGTGAGTATTTGAGAATTAAACGAGTGGGCGGGAATTTGGCAGATGGAATACGATGTGAGAATATGGGAACTTCTCCACTTTGCCGTGGAAAAAAGAAGAAAGCAAGCTGCTTAATTTACCCGGAACATAGGAAGACTGTCATGATTATTAGAGGTCAGTCATGTCATCTCCAGGACATCTCTGCAGGAGATCCTCAGGGTAGTGTCCTAGGCCCAATCATCTTCAGCTGCTTCAGCAATGACCTTCCCTCCATCAGAAGGTCAGAAGTGGGGATGTTCACCGATGATTGCACAATGTTCAGCACCATATGTCACTCCTCAGATACTGAAACAGTCCTTTTTAGAATTAGGAAGGCTAAAAGGGGCCGTGAACGGCCTTTAGCAGACAAGGTCAAGGAGAATCCCAAGGCTTTTGATGCATACATTAGAAGAAAGAAGGTAGCAAGGAAAGAGTAGGCCCGATCAAGGGCAAAGGAGAGAAGTTACGCATGGAGCCACAAGAAGTGGAGGGGATCCTTAATGGGTACTTTGTATTGGTTTTCACCAAGGAGAAGGATGTGAATGACATTGAGGTCAGGGATGAGTGTGTGAATACTGCAGAGAATGTCAGTGTATTAAAGGAGGAAGTTTTGGGTATCCTAAATTGCATTAAAGTAGACAAATCTCAGGGCCAGATGGGATCTATCCCAGATTCGGTGCCCCCCTCCACCCACACATCAATGAATACTGGTCACGTTTGGACGTTGAACAGTTTTTCCACTGCCTCCATGCTAATTTCTTCAACCATGAGCCTAACCTTCCCTCTACTGACCCCTTCTCCCACCTCCAATACATCCCCTCCTCCTGGACACCACCCCAAGGCTTCCTACCCTTCCACAACCTCTTCATCTCCTACTGCCGTCGAGACATCAATCGCTTCAACCTCTCCACCCCTCTCACCCACTCCAACCTCTCCCCCGCAGAACGTGCAGCCCTCCACTCCCTCCGCTCCAACCCCAACCTCACCATCAAACCCGCAGACAAGGGAGGCGTAGGTGTAGTATGGCGCACTGACCTCTACATCGCCAAGGCCAGGCGCGAACTCTCAGACACCTCCTCCTACCGCCCCCTTGATCATGACCCCACCCCCAAGCACGAAACCATCATCTCCCAAACCATCCACAACCTCATCAATTCAGGTGACCTCCCATCCACAGCCTCCAACCTCATTGTTCCCCAACCCCGCATCGCCTGCTTCTATCTCCTTCCCAAAATCCACAAACCTGCCTGCCCTGGTAGATCCATTGTCCCCACCTGCTCCTGCCCCACCGAACTCATCTCTACCTATCTGGACTCCATTTTCTCCCCTTTGGTCCAGGAACTCCCTACCTACATCTGTGACACCTCCCATGCCCTCCACCTCCTCCAGAACTTCCAATTCCTCAGTCCCCAACACCTCATTTTCACCATGGACATCCAGTCCCCATACACCTGCATTCCCCATGCAGATGGCCTAAAGGCCCTCTGCTTCTTCCTGTCCCGCAGGCCTGACCAGTCACCCTCCACTGACACCCCCATCCACTTAGCCAAACTCATCCTCACCCTCAACAACTTCTCCTTCAATTGATCAAGCAGCTGAAGATGGTTGGGCCGAGGACACTACCCTGAGGAACTCCTGCGGAGATGTCCTGGAGATGACATGACTGACCTCTAACAATCACAACAGTCTTCCTATGTTCCAGGTAGCCATGGCTACCCGCATGGGCCCAAGCTATGCCTGCCTTATTGTGGATTACATGGAACAATCCCTCTTCTGTACCTACACTGGCCCCAAACCCCACCTCTTCCTCTGTTACATTGATGACTGTATCGGCGCCACCTTGTGCTCCCACGAGGAGCTTGAGCAGTTCATCTGCTTCACCAATACCTTCCACCCCAACTTCAAGTTCACCTGGACCATCTCTGATACCTCTCTCTCTTTCCTGGACCTCTCTGTCTCCATCGTGGGCAACCACCTAGAAACCGATACCCATCCACCAACGCCCACAGCTGCCCAGATACACCTCTTCCCACCCACGTTCCCACAAAAATTCCATCCCCTATTCCCTATTCATTCGCTTCCTCCGCATCTGCTCCCAGGATGAAGCATTCCACTCCTGTACATCTCAGATGTCCTCGTTTTTCAAGGACCGCAACATCCCCCCCCCCTCAGTGGTCGAGAACACCCTCAACCATGTCTCTCACATTTCCCGCAGCACATCCCTCACACCCCTCCCCCACAATAACCGCCAAAACAGAATCCCCCTCGTCCTCACATACCACCCCACCAACCTCTGGATACCAGGCATCATCCTCCGATACTTCCGCCATCTACAATCTGACCCCACCACCAAAGGCATTTTTCCCTTCCCACCCTTATCTGTCTTCTGGAGGGACCTCTCTCTCCGTGACTCCCTCGTCATCTCCACACTTCCCTCCTGCCCCACCACACCCAGCACTTTCCCCTGCAACCGCAGGAAGTGCTACACCTGCCCCCACACCTCCTCCCTCACCCCTATCCCAGGCCCCAAGATGACTTTCCACATCAAGCAGATGTTCACCTGCACATCTGCTAACGTGACATACTGTATCCGCTGTACCCGGTGTGGCTTCCTCTACATTGGGGAAACCAAGCAGAGGCTTGGGGACCGCTTTGCAGAATACCTCCACTGGGTTCGCAATAAACAACTGCACCTCCCAGTTGCGAAACATTTCAACTCCCTCTCCCACTCCTCAGACAACATGTCCATGCTGGGCCTCCTGCAGTGCCACAACGATACCCACCGCCCCCCACCCCCCCCCCCCCCCCGAAGATTGCAGGAACAGCATCTCATATTCCGCTTGGGAACCCTGCAGCCCAGTGGTATCAATGTGGACTTCACAAGCTTCAAAATCTCCCCTTCCCCCTACTGCATCCCAAAACTGGCCCAGCTCGTCCCTCCCTAACCTGTCCTTCCTCCCACCGATCCTCCTCTCACACCTCAAGCCCATCCCCATCTCCTACCTACTAACCTCATCCTGTCCCCTTGACCTGTCCGTCCTCCCTGGACTGACCTAACCCTTCCCTACCTCCCCACCTATACACTCCTCTCCACCTATCTTCTCCTCTATCCATCTTCTATCCACCTCCCCCTCTCTCCCTATTTATTTCAGAATCCCCTTCCCCTCCCCCATTTCTGAAGAAGGGTCTCGGCCCAAAATGCCAGCCTTCCTGCTCCTATGATGTTCCTTGGCCTGCTGAGTTCATCCAGCTCTACACCTTGCTATGTCAGATTCTCCCGCATCTGCAGTTCCTACCATCTTGGATACAAAGCTGGCTTGACCATAGAAGGCAGAGGGTTGCAGTGGAATGGTGTTTTTCAGAATGGAGACTGGTAACTAGTGGTGTTCAACGGGGATCAGTCTGAGATCTTCTGTTGTCTGTACTATATCTAAACGATCTGGAGGAAAATGTGGGTGGTCTGCTCAGCAAGTTTGCTGATGACACGAAGATTGGTGGAGTTGCTGACAGTGCCAACGATTGTGAAAGGATACGATAGGATATCGATAGGTTGGCAACTAGGGCACAGAAATGGCAGATGGAGTTCAATCCAGGCAAATGCGAGGTGATGCATTTTGGAAGATCCAATTCAAGAGTGAACTCTACGGAAAATGGAAAAGCCCTGGAGAATATTGATGCACAGAGGGATCTCGGCGTTCAGGTCCATTGTACCCTGAAGGTGGCAACGCAGGTGGATAGAGCGGTCAAGAAGGCATATGGCATGCTTTCATACATTGGGCGGGGTATTGAGTACAAGAGTTGGCAGTTCATGTTACAGTTGTATAGGACTTTGGTTCGGCCACATTTGGAGTACTGTGTCCAGTTCTGGTCGCCACATTACCAAAAGGATGTGGATGCTTTGGAGAGGATGCAGAGGAGGTTCACCAGGATGTTGCCTGGTATGGAGGGTGCTAGCTATGAAGAGAGGTTGAGTAGATTAGGATTATTTTCATTAGAAAGATGGAGATTGAGGGGGGACCTGATTGAGGTCTACAAAATCATGAGGGGTATAGACAGGGTGGATAGCAAGAAGCTTTCTCCCAGAGTGGGGGACTCAGTTACTAGGGGTCATGATTTCAAGGTGAGAGGAGGAAAGTTTAAGGGAGATATGCGTGGAAAGTTCTTTATGCAGAGTGTGGTGGGTGCCTGGAACGCGTTGCCCACGGAGGTGGTAGAGGTGGGCATGATAGCGTCATTTAAGATATATCTGGACAGATACATGAATGGACAGGGAGCAGAGGGATACAGATCCTTGGAAAATAAGCGACAGGTTTAGATCGAGAATCTGGATTGGTGCAGGCTTGGAGGGCCGAAGGGCCAGTTCCTGTGCTGTAATTTTCTTTGTTTTTTTGTTCTTTGTTCTATATGTGAGGCAATGCATTTTGGAGGATCAAATTTAGGTGTGAATTATACTGTTAATGGCAGAACTCTTCAGAACACTAACATTCAGACAGGTCTGGGTGTGCAGGTCCACAGTTCCCTAAAAATGGCAACACTGGTGACCAGAGTGATTCAGAAGGCAGAACAAAGAACAAAGAACAAAGAAACCCTTGGCCCTCCAAGCCTGTGCCAATCAAGATCCTCTGTCTAACCTGTCATCTATGTTCTAACGGCCTGTGTACATTTGCTCCCTGCCCATCCATGTACCTGTCCAAATATATCTTAAAAGACGCTAACGTGTCTGCGTCTACCACCTCTGCTGGCAACATGTTCCAGGCACCCACCACCCTCTGTGTAAAGAACTTTCCACTCATATCTCCCTTAAACTTTCCTCCTCTCACTTTGAACTCATGACCCCCAGTAATTGAGTCCCCCACTCTGGGAGAAAGCTTCTTGCTATCCACCCTGTCTATACTCCTCATGATTTTGTAGACCTCAATCAGGTCCCCCCTCAATCTCCCTCTTTCTAATGAAAATAATCCTAATCTATTCAACCTCTCTTCATAACATGGTGTGGAGCTGGATGAACACTGCAGGCCACGCAGCATCTCAGGAGCACAAAAGCTTGGCCTGCAGTGTTCATCCAGCTCCAGCCTACTGGCATTCCTCTCTACATCCAGGGAATAAAGCAGTGGAGCAGAGAGTGTAGGTTGACATGTGGAAGGATTAGAGTTTCAGTATAACAGAGATCTGGCTGGGGGAGGGGCAGGGATAGCAACTCAAATCCTGATCATGGAATTTTCAGCTCAGCCAGGGGGATGGAGTAAAGGATGAAGACGTCTATGTGCATTAAACAAATAGTTTCAGCTGTGAGGAGGAGGGGTTTGGGAGAAGAATATAAAATGAAGACAATAGGCTATACTGAATAGTGAAACAAATGACAGGGCACAGTCCCAGCCCCCAGAAAACCTCAGAGGGTGATAGAAGAGCAAAATATCACCGAACCCCTGGGCACAACAGAAATATTACAGTGGTAACAATTAGAATTTCAACTTAATACCAACTCAGACCGGATTCATCCGAAAGGCACATGGGGAGCAGATGTTTAAAAATGTATTCAGGTAAATTATTTTAGTCATTACGTAACAAAACTAATAAAAGTTTTTCTGACCAGCCAATCGCCTATCCAAGCTGATAAAGTTCATCCAAGATCCAGGTCTTACCTTGTATTGGCCCCTTGTGCAGCAAACTTATCAAACGCCTTCTCGAAGCCCAGATATCCTACATCAACAGGATTCTTATTACCCACACTGGTTGCTACATCTTCAAAGAACTCTATTAAATTAGTTCAACATGATTTACATTTTATAAAACCATGCTGAATCTTTGGTAAAACAAGGTGTGGAGCTGGAGGAGCACAGCAGGCCAAGCAGCATCAGAGGAGCTGGAAGGCTGACGTTTCGGGCCTAATCTGACCCAAAACATCAAACTTTCCTGCTCCTCTGATGCTGCTTGGCCTGCTGTGTTCATCCAGCTCCACACCGTGTTATCTCAGCTCTGCACTGACTGCATTTCAGTTGGGAGCAATTGAGTGTCTCCTTAAACACTTGCCACTGTTTATCAGCTATCCTGCCATTCAGTGTTCCTGACCAGTGCACAAGGAAATCTGACTTCATGCCCTATGATTACACTTGCTTAACTCCAGGTTTCTAGTATAGACTCTTGGGGATCCAGTTTCTAATCCCCCAACTGATTTTGAAATTTAAGCATGCTATGACCACTCTTTCCTAAAGCATCATAGGGTTAAAGAATCGCAGAATTTTACAGTGAAAAGGATGGGCTCCTGAAAGAGCTGCCCAGCTGCCAGTCGCGAACCATTTTAACTCCACCTTCCATTCCTCAGACGGCATGTCCATCATGGGCCTCCTGCAGTGTCACAATGATGCCACCCGAAGGTTGCAGGAACAGCAACTCATATTCCGCTTGGGAACCCTGCAGCCTAATGGTATCAATGTGGACTTCACCAGTTTCAAAATCTCCCCTTCCCCCACCACATCCCAAAACCAGCCCGGTTCGTCCCCTCCCCCCACTGCACCACACAACCAGCCCAGTTCTTCCCCTCCACCCACTGCATCCCAAAACCAGCCCAGCCTGTCTCTGCCTCCCTAACTTGTTCTTCCTCTCACCCATCCCTTCCTCCCACCTCAAGCCACACCTCCATTTCCTACATACTACCTCATCCCGCCTCCTTGACCTGTCCGTCTTCCCTGGACTGACCTATCCCCTCCCTACCGCCCCACCTAAACTCTCCTCTCCACCTATCTTCTTTTCTCTCCATCTTCGGTCCGCTTCCCCCTCTCTCCCTATTTATTCCAGAACCCTCACCCCATCCCCCTCTCTGATGAAGGGTCTAGGCCCGAAACGTCAGCTTCTGTGCTCCTGAGATGCTGCTGGGCCTGCTGTGTTCATCCAGCTCCACACTTTGTTATCTTGGATTCTCCAGCATCTGCAGTTCTCACTATCACTGCCCAGCTAGTCCTGTTCACCTGCCCTATCTCCGCAGCCCTCTAAATCAATCCCTTTCAAATATATATCCTGCTCTTTTTTGATACCTACAACAGAAACAGGCTTCGCTACTCTTCCAGAGAGTGCATTCCAAATCCTAACAACCTCAAATACTTTACAATCAGATCTTGAATTGATCCCAACTCACTACACAACAGCAAATCCAAATTAGCCTGTGCCCTGGTTGGTTCCACAACATATTGCTCCAAGAAACAATTTCTAATGCACTCTACAAACTCTCCCTCGAGGCTACCATTGTCACTCTAATTTATCTGGTCTATATGAATATTAAAATCATCCATGATTATTGTTGTACCTTTCCTACAAGCCCCTGGTTTACAGTGTGCCCGACAGCAGGATTACCCTTTGGGGATCTATAGATTACTCTCATCCAGGGATTTCTTTCCCTCGTTGTTCTTATCTCTCCCCAGACTGATTCTCTGTTTTCATCTCCAGTGCAGATATAATTTCTCACTACAGCGCTGACCTCTCTCTTTACTAAAAGAGCTATACCACCTCCTTTCCCTTTCTGCTTTTCTTTCTGACACACTGAGCACCTTGGGTATACAATTCCCAAATGTTGTCTCTTTGCAGCCATGTATCAGTAACTGCCATCACATCATACCTGCTTGTTTCTATTTGCGCTGTTAACTCAGATACAAAGCAATAAGTGTGTTCTATTGTCATTTTTTTTGTCTTACACAGTTCCTAGGTACAATATGACATTCACACATTCTGCCCTGTCTTTTATCCCTGACCACAATCAGACTCATACTAGCCTGTACAACCACTTTCTCCTTTACTTTTAATTTTCCTTGTAGCTGAGCTCCCCAGTCGTTAGTTTAAAGCCGTGTCCTAGTCCTACGATTCACCAGGAAACTGGTCCCAGCATCATTCAGGTGGTGCCCATCCCATTGGGACATCTCCCTCCTTCCCCAGTGCTGGGGCCAAAGTCCCATAAATTCAAACCCATTGCTCCACACCAACCCTTCAGCCACATGTTTACCCCTTTAACCTTGTTGACCCTGTGTCATGGCTCAGGTAGTCATCTGGCAATTATTATCTTTTTGATTCTGCTTTCTCATTTAGCGTCTAAGTGCTCATGTTCTCAGCTGAACCATCTCTTCATTCTGCTCTATATTGCTGGCACCTACATGGACCACGGCAACAGGATCCTTCCCATCTCACTCAAGTACCTCTGCAACCCAAGTGAGATATCCTACAGGGAACGGGGTCTTTCGGACTCTCGATCTTTAGTAATATATGTTGGGTAATCGATGCTGTTAAAGTTTTAAGAGAGGTCCCTGCTCTTCTTCAAATCGTGGCCATGGATTAAGACGGCAAACTGAGCATCAGTGTAATGGCCCACTGCCAATCCTCCAGCTATGGGACAATGGTGAACTTGTGGTAATGCCACGGGGTGACGATAGTTAATGTTCTGCGAAACAAGGCTCCAAAGAAAGGTCGAGATAACAAACTGTGGAGCTGGATGAACACAACAGGCCAAGTAGCATCTCAGGAGCACAAAAGCTGCTGTTCTGGGCTAGGCCCTTCATCAGAAAAGAAGGGTCTAGGCCCGAAGCGTCAGCTTTTGTGCTCCTGAGATGCTGCTTGGCCTGCTGTGTTCATTCAGCTCCACACCTTGTTACCTCAGATTCTCCAGAATCTTCAGTTCCCAATATCTTTCTCCAAAGAAAGGTCACTGCATTCAATACACTAACTCTGTTTTTCTCCCCACAGATGCTGCCAGACCTGCTGAGTTTCTCCAGCGTTGTCTGCGTTTGTTTCAAATTTATTCACAGCACCTTGAATGGGATGGGCCAGAGTGTTTAATGGAAAAAAATAGTGTCTTTTGAACTTGGTGGAATGTGATTTGAATTTGTTTGTACCCTTAGGCTGTGTGCTTGACGTTGAATGTATTTTGTTATGACGAGAGTGTGGGATACTGAGCCCATTGAATCAGCTCTATCATTCATACAAACAGAAAATAGGTGCAGAAGTAGGCCATTTGGCCCTTCGAGCATACTGCGCCATTCAAAAAACAGTGCAGCACAGAAATGGCACTTTGGCCCACCAAGACTGCACCCTGACATATGATGCCTATCTAACCTAAAAATCTTTTGCCTTATTCTGTACCTATCCCACTATTTGCTGCCTGTTCCTATATTTGTCAAGATGCTTCTTGAACATTGCTATTGTATCTGTTTCTACCACCTCTCTGGTAGAGCATCTCTTTTAAACTTACCCTGTTTTACCTTAAACCTATGTGTCCAGTAATTGATATTTCTACCCTGGGAAAAAGACTCTGGCTCTCCATTCTATCCATAAATCTCATATTTTTATAAATTTCTATCAGGTCGCTCCTCAGCCTCCAGCGTTCCAGTGAAAACAAACCAAGCTTGTTCAACCTCTCCTCATAGCTAATACCCTCCAAACCAGGCAACTTGCTGGTAAACCGTTTCTGTCCCCTCTCCAAAATCTCCACATCCCTCTGGTAGAGTGGTGACAAAAAATATGCCAAATGTGGCCTAACTAAAGTTCTGTACAGCTGTAACATGGCTTTCAAGTTTTTACACTCGATGCCCAAACAGCCAAAGGCAAGCATACTGTATGCCTTCCTGACCACCTTATCCACTTGTGCTGTCATTTTCAGGGAGCTGTGGACCTGTGCACCTAGATCCCTCTGTATGTTGATGTGACTAAAGGTTCTACCATTTACTGCATATTTCCCTCCTGCATTACATCTTCCAAAATGCATCACCTCACATTTGTCTGAATTAAGTTCCATTTGCCAATTTTCCATCCAAGTCTCCAGCCGATGTATATCCTGCTGTATCCTTTGGCAATCCTCCTCACCATCCACAGCTCCCCCAATCCTTATGTCATTCACAAACTTACTCATCAACCTGCCCACATTCTCCTCTGAATTATTTTTATGCATTACAAACAGCAGGGGTCCCAGCAGTAATCCCGCAGAACACCAATAGGCGCAGAGCACCACTAGGCACAGATCCCCAGTCTTCCACTGCTACTTTCTGTCTTTTAACAGACATTTTTGCAGCATCCTTAGACACGGGTGAGGTCCTGGAGGACTGGAGACTTGCTAATGTTGTCCCCTTGTTTAAGAAGGGGAGCAGGGATAATCCAGGTAATTATCGACCGGTGAGACTGACGTCAGTGGTAGGGATGCTTCTGGAGAAGATACTGACGGATAGGATCTACTCCCATTTGGAAGAAAATGGGCGTATCAGTGATCGGCAACATGGTTTTGTGCAGGGAAGGTCATGTCTTACAAACTTAATAGAATTCTTTGACAACGTGACAAAGTTGATTGATGAGGGAAAGGTGTTGGATATCAGATACATGGACTTCAGTAAGGCATTTGATAAGGTTCCCCATGGCAGGCTGATGGAGAAAGTGAAGTCACATGGGGTCCAGGGTGTGCTAGCTAGATGGATAAAAAACTGGCTACGCAACAGGAGACAGAGAGTAGTAGTAGAAGGGAGTTTCTCAAAATGGAGACCTGTGACCAGTGGTGTTCCACAAGGATCTGTGATGGGACAACTGTTGTTTGTGATATATGTAAATGATTTGGAGGAAGGTGTAGGTGGACTGATCAGCAAGTTTGCAGATGACACTAAGATTGGTGGAGTAGCTGATAGTGAAGGGGACTGTTGGAGATTACAGCAAAATATAGATAGACTGGAGAGTTGGGCAGATAAATGGCAGATGGAGTTCAATCCGGGCAAATGCGAGGTGATGCATTTTGGACGATCAAATTCAAGGGCGAACTATACAGTAAACGGAAAAGTCCTAGGGAAAATTGATGAACAGAGAGATCTGGGTATTCAGGTCCATTGTTCCCTGAAGGTGGCAACGCAGGTCAATAGGGTGGTCAAGAAGGCATATGGCATGCTTTCCTTCATTGGACGGGGTATTGAGTACAAGAGTTGGCAGGTCATGTTTCAGTTGTATAGGACTTTGGTTCGGCCACATTTGGAGTACTGTGTGCAGTTCAGGTCGCCACATTACCAAAAGGATGTGGATGCTTTGGAGATGGTGCAGCGGAGTTTCACCAGGATGTTGCCTGGTATGGAGGGTGCTAGCTATGAAGAGAGGTTGAGTAGATTAGGAATTATTTTCATTAGAAAGACGGAGATTGAGGGGGGACCTGATTGATGGCTACAAAATCATGAGGTATAGACAAGGTGGATAGCAAGATGCTTTTTCCCAGAGTGGGGGACTCAATTACTAGGGGTCATGAGTTCAAAGTGAGAGGAGGAAAGTTTATGGGAGATATGCGTGGAAAGTTCTTTACACAGAGGGTGGTGGGTGCCTGGAATGCGTTGCCAGCAGAGGTGGTAGACGCAGACACGTTAGCGTCTTTTAAGATATATTTGGACAGGTACATGGATGGGCAGGGAGCAAATGGACACAGACCGTTAGAAAATAGATGACAGGTTAGACAGAGGATCTCGATCGGCGCAGGCTTGGAGGGCTGAAGGGTCTGCTCCTGTGCTGTAATTTTCTTTGTTCTTTGTCTTCTGTCCAAATCACACTGCAACATCTCTGCATCCTCCTCACAGTTCACCCTCCCACCCAGCCTTGTGTCATCCTCAAATCTGGAGATATTATATATATTTCTCAAATCTAGGTCATTTCCATATATTCTGCGAATAGCCAGATTCAAAGCACCTAACCCTCTGGAACCACATAGTCATTGTCTGGAAAAAGGGTCTCACTGCCTGCCATTTGGTAAAAGAAGCCAACTGTTCATACTCTTTATTTCCTATTTTTTTTATTCATTTGTGGGACATGGGCATCACTGGCTGGGCCCAGCATTTATTGCCCCATCCCTAGTTGCCCCCCTTGAGAAGGTGGGGGTGAGCTGCCTTCTTGAACCACTGCAGTCCATGTGCTGTGGGTTTACTTACAGTGCCTTTAGCGAGGGAATTCCAGGATTTTGACCCAACGATGTCTGCAAACTAGTTCTCTATGCATTTCACTACACTACCCTCAATCCTCTGCCCTTTATTCTTACTCATTAATGTCTTACGTGGGACTTTGTTAAAAGATTTCTGAAAATCCAAAACCACATCCACTGGCTCCCATTGACCAACTCTATCAGTTACATCCTCAAACAATTCCAGGTGATTTGTCAGTTATGATTTCCTTTTTGTAAATCCATTCTGTCTCTATCTGATGCTGTCACAGTTTTCAATGTGATCCTGACTGATCTGATAATCCTCAATTCCACTTTCCTGCCTTTTCCCCAGAGCCCTCAGTTCCCCTCACTGATTAAAAATCTGTCTGCCTCAGCCCTGAACATATTTAACAACCTTAAAGTCTCAAAGATGGGTCTCTGTGGTAGACAATGCCACAGATTCATTTTCCCCTGAGAGAAGAAGCTGCTGGGGCCGCAGCAACCTAGTGGTAGGCTGGTAACCCAGAAACGCAGGTAATGCCCTGGGGATAACGAGGCATAGAGCTGGATGAACACAGCAGGCCAAGCAGCATCTTAGGAGCACAAAAGCTGATGTTTCGGGCCTAGACCCTTCATCAGAAATTGGGGAGGGGGAGAGGGTCCAGGGCCGAAACATCACCTTTTGTGCTCCTGAGATGCTGCTTGGCCTGCTGTGTTCATCCAGCTCCACACTTTGTTATCGTGGATTCTCCAGCATCTGCAGTTCCCATTATCTCTAATGTCCTGGGGACGCAGGTTTGAAGCCCACCATGGCAGATGGTCAAATTTAAAGTTAATAAAAACCTGGAGTTAAAAGTCTGATGATGACGATGAATTAATTTTTGGGGAAAACCCACCTGGTTCATCACTAGGTTCTTTAGGGAAGAAAACTGCCATCTTTACTTAGTTAACACGGTGTGGAGCTGGATGAACACAGCAGGCCAAGTAGCATCAGAGGAGCAGGAAAGCTGACATTTCGGGCCTAGACCCTTCTTCAGAAATGGGGGGAGGGGAAGGGAATTCTGAAATAAATAGGGAGAGAGGAGGAGGTGGATAGAAGATGGATAAAGGAGAAGATAGAGTGAGAGGAGACAGACAGGTCAAAGAGGCGAGGATGGGGCCAGTAAAGGTGAGTGTAGGTGGGGAGTTAGGGAGGGGCTAGGTCAGTCCAGGGAAGACAGGAAGGACAAGGGGATGGGATGAGCTTAGTGGGTAGGAGATGGGGGTGGGGTTTGAGGTGGGAGGAATGGTTAGGGAGGCGGGGATAGCTGGGCTGGTTTGGGGATGCGGTCACGGAGGGGAGATTTTGAAGCTTGTGAAGTCCACATTGATATCCTTGGGCTGCAGGGTTCCCAAGCGAAATATGAGATGCTGTTCCTGCATCTTTCAAGTGGCATCGTTGTTGTCTGAGGAGTGGGGGGTGGGGGCTGGGGGGTGCAGTTGAAATTGTCATGACTGAGAGGTGCAGTTGTTCATTATGAACCAAGCGGAGGTGTTCCGCAAAGCAGTCCCCAAGCCTCTGCCTGGTTTCCCCGATGTAGAGGAGGCCACAGCGGGAACAGCGGATGCAGTATACCACATTAACAGATGTGCAGGTGAACACCTGTTTGATGTGGAAAGACTTCTTAGGGCCTGGGATGGAGGTGAGGGGGGAGGTAGAGGGACGGGTGTAGCACTTGCTTCGGTTTCAGGGAAAATGCTGGGTGTGTTGGGGCTGGAGAGGAGTGTGGAGCGGACAAGGGAGCCACAGAGAGAGTGGTCCCTCTAGAAAGCAGATAAGGGTGGGGAGGGAAAAATGCCATCTTTACTTGTCTGACCTACATGTAACTCCAGACCCACAGCAATGTGGTTGACTTTAAACTGCCCTCTGGGTAATTAGGGATGGGCCATAAATGCTGCCCTTAGCCAGCAATGCCCTCATTCTGTGAATGAATATTTTTAAAAGAGCTTTCCACATCTCTGCGTTAAAAGTGTGACCCCTTACTCTGAGGTGATGCCTTCTGGCCTTTTCTTTCACAAGGGGAAGCAACCTCTGCACATCTCCCCTGTTAACTCCTCAAAGATATTTTTCTTTTCAATAACGCTTCCTATCAACAACAAGGCCTGCTTTCCTACTCCATTGTCTTTGTGATAAAAGCCAGCATTCCATTTACCTTCCCAATGGCCCACTGAGCTTGATCATTAACTTTTTGTAATTCATGTGTGTGGATGTCCAGATCCCACTGCCTGCAGCTTTTTGCCATCTTTCCCCAGTTAAATAATATCCAGCTCTTCTATTCTTCCTGCCAATGTGCACAATATGAAATCTAAATATTAAGAACAAAGAACAAAGAAAATTACAGCACAGGAACTGGCCCTTTGGCCCTCCAAACCTGTGCCGATCCAGATACTCGATCTAAACCTGTCGCCTATTTTCCAAGGATCTGTATCCCTCTGCTCCCTGCCCATTCATGTATCTGTCTGGGCACATCTTAAATGATGCTATCGAGTCCTCCTCTACCACCTCCGCTGGCAACGTGTTCCAGGCACCCACCACCCTCTGTGTAAAGAACTTTCCACACATATCTCCCTTAAACTTTCCTCCTCTCACTTTGAACTCATGACCCCTAGTAATTGAGTCCCCCATGCTGGGAAAAAGCTTCTTGCTATCCACCCTGTCTATACCCCTCATGATTTTGTAGACCTCAATCAGGTCCCCCCTCAATCTCCGTCTTTCTAATGAAAATAATCCTAATCTACTCAACCTCTCCTCATAGCTATCACCCTCCATACCAGGCAACATCCTGGTGAACCTCCTCTGTACCCTCTCCAGAGCATCCACATCCTTTTGGTGATGTGGCGACCAGAACTGCACACAGTACTCCAAATGTGGCCGAACCAAAGTCTTATACAACTGCAACATGACCTGCCAACACTTGTACTCAATACCCCGTCCAAAGATGGAAAGCATGCCGTATGCCATCTTGACCACCCTATTGACCTGCGTTGCCACCTTCAGGGTAGAATGGACCTGCACATCCAGATCTTGCTGTGCATCAATTTTCGCCAGGACTTTTCCATTTACCACATAGTTCGCTCGTGAATTGGATCTTCCAAAATGCATCACCTCGCATTTGCCTGGATTGAAATCCATCTGCCATTTCTGCACCCAACTCTCCAATCTACCTATATTCTGCTGCATTCTCCGACAGTCCCCTGTCCTCTGCTACTCCACCAATCTTAGTGCCATCTGTAAACTTGCTGATCAGACCATCTATAGCTTCCTCCAGACCATTTATGTAAATCACAAACAACAGTGGTCCCATCACAGATCCCTGTGGAACACCACTGGTCACAGGTCTCCATTTTGAGAAACTCCCTTCCAATACAACTCTCTGTCTCCTGTTGCCTAGCCAGTTCTCTATCCATCTAGCTAGCACACCCTGGACCCCATGCAACTTCACTTTCTCTATCAGCCTACCATGGGGAACCTTATCAAGCGCCTTACTGAAGTCCATGTATCTGATATCCAACACCTTTCCCTCATCTATCAACTTTGTCACTTCTTCAAAGAGTTCTATCAAGTTGGTAAGACATGACCTTCCCTGCACAAAACCATGCTGCCTATCACTTATAAGCCCATTTTCTTCCAAATGTAAATAGATCCTATCCCTCAGTATTTTCTATAGCAGCTTCCCCACCACTGACGTCAGGCTCACCAGTCAATAATTACCTGGATTATCCTTGCTCCCCTTCTCAGACAAGGGGACAACATTAGCAATTCTCCAGTCCTCCGGGACCTCACCAGTGTCTAAGGATGCTGCAAAGATATCTGTTAAGGACCCAGCTATTTCGTCTCTAACCTCCCTCAGTAACCTGGGATAGATCCCATCCAGACCTGGGGACTTATCCACCCTAATGTCTTTTAGAATACCTAACACTTCCCCCCTCCTTATGCTGACTTGACCTAGAGTAAGCAAACATCTATCCCTAACCTCAACATCCGTCATGTCCCTCTCCTCGTTGAATACCGACACAAAGTACTCGTTAAGAATCTCACCCATTTTCTCTGACTCAGCGCATAACTTCCCTCCTTTGTCCTTGAGTGGGCTAACCCTTTCACTAGTTACCCTCTTGCTCTTTATGTGTGAATAAAAGGCTTTGGGATTTTCCCATCCCTGTTTGCTAAAGATATTTCATGAACACTTTTAGCCCTCTTAATTCCTTGATTCAGATTGGTCCTACTTTCCCGATATTCTTACAAATCTTCGTCTGCTTTCAGACACCTAGACCTTATGTGTGCTTCCTTTTTCCTCTTTGCTAGCCTCACAATTTCACCTGTCATCCATGGCTCCCTAATCTTGCCTTTTCTATTCCTCATTTTCACAGGAACGTGTCTCTCCTGCCCGCTAATCAACCTCTCCTTAAAAGCCTCCCACATATCAAATGTGTATTTACCTTCAAACAGTTTCTCCCAATCTACATTCCTCAGATCCTGCTGAATCTTGGTATAGTCGGCCTTCCCCCAGTTTAGTACTCTTCCTTTAGGACCACTCCTATCCTTGTCCATGAGTATTGTAAAACTTAGGGAATTGTGGTCGCTATTTCCAAAGTAGTCCCCTACTGTAATTTCAACCACCTGGCCGGGTTCATTCCCCAGCACCAGGTCCGGTATGGCCCCTTCCCGAGTTGGACTACATATATACTGCTCTAGAAAGCTCTCCTGGACACACCTTACAAATTCCACTCCATCTTGGTCCCTAACACTGAGTGAATCCCAGTCAATGTTGGGAAAATTAAAATCTCCCAACACCACCACCCTGTTTCTCCTCACCTTTCCATTATCTGTTTACATATTTGTACCTCTGTCTCACACTCGCTGTTGGGAGGCTTGTAGTGCAGCCCCAACATTGTCACCACACCCTTCCTATTTCTGAGATCTGCCCATATTGCCTCATAGCTCAAGTCGTTCCTTCAACACAGCTGTAATATCCTCTTTGACCAGTAATGCAACTCCTCCACCCCTTTTACCTCCCTCTCTATCCTGCCTGAAGCATCGAGATCCTGGGATATTCAGTTGCCAATCTTGCCCTTCCCTCAACCAAGTCTCAGTAATAGCAATAACATCATACTCTCAGGTACTGATCCAAGCCCTAAGCTCATCTGCCTTATCTACTGCACTTCTCACATTAAAACAAATGCAACTCAGACCACCTGTCCCTTTGTGTTCATCATCTGCTCTCTGCCAACTCTTCCCCTTGGTCACACTGACTTAATTATCTAGTTCCCTACAGGCTTTAGTTACTACCTACTTACTGTCCACTGCCCTCCTCATTTGGTTCCCATCCCCCTGCCACATTAGTTTAAAGCCTCCCAAACAGCGTTCGCAAAAGCAGCCCCTAGGACATTGGTTCCAGTCCTTCCCAGGTATAGACCGTCCAATTGGTAATAGTCCCACCTCCCCCAGTACCGGCCGCCATGCCCCAATTGAGTCGATAACACTGTATTGTGACAGATTTAATATTAATGAGAATTCTGCAAGATACAAGTTGAGATGTTTTTGTGATTTTTTTTTCAAATGAGACAGATTACCCCAAGCTCAGCACCAGAAAGGACAAGCATAAACTCAATCATGTTGAACTCCTTCCAACTACTGCGTGTGCACACAGACTGTAGTGATTCAAGAAAGCAGGTCATCACCACCCTCTCAAGGGTCAACTAGGGACGGGCAATAATACTGGTCTTAGGCTTAGAATCCCTTCAGTGAGGTAGCAGGCCATTCAGCCCATCAGGTCACACCAACCCTCTGAAGAGCATCCCACCCAGACCTACCCGTGTAACCCTGCATTTCCCGTGGCGAATCCACCTCGTTTGCACATCCATGGACACGAGGGGCATGGCCAATCCACCCTAGCCTGGAGGTCTATGAAATTTGCGAGGTCCTGAACAATTGAGTTGGGATCCAGTTTACTTTGTGACACATTGGTTTACTGGTATCCACAAAGAGTTAATTATTGAAGGAATTAATAAACACAATTGTGTGAGACTTTAGCTGCATTACATTATAAGGTGCTACTGCCTCTGACTGGTCACCATCATTACTGCAGTTGTTAAAAAAAAAGCTAATGATGAAAGGTTTGCAGGATTTGTTAAATAATGATTTTTAAAAATCTAACATCAGCTATTTTTGAAAAAATCAGAATTTTCTCTGTATTTTTTGGCACCACAGATACCGCCCCCCCCCCCCCCCCCCCACTCAGTCTTGTCTGAGATCAGAGTGTAAGAGAGAATTACAGAAAGATCCTCCTAAATTCTGAATAGCATTTCTTACAACTTGGCCAGAGCTGGTCTGAGGTGTAATTGGATGCATCAGCAACTTTCCAGTCAGGATTTACTACCTGCGGGATAGTGAGGCTGACAGAAAGAGCTGGGAGCAGAGGTGAGAGTCACAATAGGGATCAAATCACTTCTTGGGAACCAAGATAGCAAAGCCCAGGAGGGGAGGATGGGTGACAGCTTCTAAAAGCAGGAGGTGACCAGTAACGAGGATGTGACAAATGGGAGATGTTACAGACAAGAGGAAGAGATTTAGACAGAAACCTGGAGACCTGAGACAAATAGACAAGGCACAGAGTTATAATGAAGTTAACATTTGGAAATAAATGGAGACAGAGAAATGAGAAAGCAGAATGGAGAGTGTGAACAAAAGAACAGATTGGGAAGAGCAGGCCATTTGGCCCCTCAATCCTGCTGCACTGTTCTACCAAGAGAGAATGTCTGACCTGATTATTCCATATTCCCACCTATCCCCTCAAAACAACTGTTTATCATGAATTTACCTCCATCTTCAAAAAATTCAATAAACACTGCCTCCACCTCCAGCCCCCTCCCCACCTCCAAATCCTCCATCATCGCCACTCCCACCTTCAATCCCCCGACCCCACCTCCAACTCCTCCCTCATCGTTACTCCCACCTACGTTCCCCCCCACCCCACCTCCAGCCCCCCACCTCCAACTCCTCCCTCATCACCACTCCCACCTCCATTCCCCATAACCCAGCCTCCACCTCCACCATTCTCTGGGAAAGAGAGTTCCTGCTGGTTATTGAGCTGGGATTGACCCATTAAGTATCAGCAGGGACAATGATAATCGTGCGAGGAAGCCCCAGAATCTTAAACCTCCAGGAAGTTTGGAGGTGAAGAAATGTAAAGGAATGACTAAAAGGAGTTTTTAAGATTCAATACTAATAATTCTGGAAATAGGGTGTACATCAGGGACTGGGGTTTGAGTAGGGGGGGTCGCAGGTTGGGGTGATGCTGCAGCTTCCTGAAGCTCTGATTAAACCCCATCAGGAGTCAATAGGTTCACTTGCAGGGCCCATCCCTCGGGAAGGAGATATCAGCTTTGAAGACAGAGCAGAGCACATTTCTCAGAAAGATCCCGTGGCTGAAAGGGTTAAGTTATGAGGACAGGTTGCACAGGCTGGGCTTGTAATCCCCTGGAGAGGAAGATTAAAGAAAGATCTCATCAAGGTAGATCTCTGGGATCTTGCCCATCCCCCAGAGTGCTTTCAATTGCCAGAGCCCTGAGTTCAGGAAATACCTCCCCTACCCTTTCCAGCTGCCTGTGGTCTCCTCCTTTCAGAGGATCCTTGAAGCCTACCTCTTTATCACCTTCCATGGTTCACTGTCATATTTCAAATGCTGAAATATCCTGGATCATTTTATGATGTTGAATATATACTCAGTTTATAGAATAGAAACTGTACTGTTAACAGGATAAACTACCATGATTATCTGAGTTACTGAGTGGAAATTAATCATTTCTTCTGGTGTTGTTGGTCCAATCTAAGGGGCAGAAGCCTAAAGCTATGAGCCAGGGTCATGGGTGATGTCAGAAAGCACTTTGATTCACAAAAGAGAATTGGAAATCGATGACCATCTCCATCAAAACCTGGAAAAGCTGTAGGTGAATTAATGAACTTCCCAGACTGAAACAGACAGATATAGAAAATACGAGGAGTATGTCATTCAACCCTTCAAGCCTGCTCAGTCATTCAATGTGATCACAGCTAATCATCCAGCTCCCTGCCTGTTTTCTTCCCATTCTCTTTGATGCCTTTAAAATCTAAAAATACACCTGCATCTTTCTTGAATATACCCAGCGACCCAGCTTTCTGTGGCAGAGAATTCCACAGGTTCATTTCCCTCTGAGTGGAGAAAGATTTCTTCATCACAATCCTGAATGCCCTACCCCCATATCCCGGGAGTGGATCTGCTAATTCAAAGTCGTCCCCCCAGGGGCAACATCCTCCCTGCATCTTATCTGCCCAGCCCTGTTAGAATGTTAGACGTTTCAATCAGACCCCCCTCTCACTCCCTGTAATCACTCGAGAATATAAACCCAGTCAAACCTCTCTTCATCAGACAGTCACAGTCAAAAACTCCTCCCATCCCAGTTGTATATCTGTTGGGCAGAAGATATGAACATTTGAACACATGTAAAAATAGTTTCAAAAACTGTATCTTCCTCGAATATTAATGTTGATCTCTCTCTCTGCTCCTTCTCTGCCGCTATAACACTGCACTCAGCACTCTGTTCCGTGACCCTGTTGCACTTTATATGTTCCACCTGTATAGCATTCAAAACAACACTTTTCACAGTATCTTGGTATGTGACACCAGTCAATCAATCAATCCTGCTATCCCCGGTACCAGCCGAATAAACCTCCACTACACTCCCTCTCAGGCAGTTTATCCTTTTTCAGGCAGGGAGAACAAAATTACACACAATGTTCCAGCTATGGTCTCACCAAGGCCCTTACAGCTACATGAAGACACCCCCAGTCCTGAACTCAAATCTTCTTTCAATGATGGCCAATAAGCCATTTGCCTTCCAAACTGCTAGCAGCAGCTTCTTGTCTAGATCCATTGACTGGTGTAGAAGAACACCCAGATCCCCTCTTGCATCCACAATTTCCAGTATTAAATAAACTCTTCCTTTCTGCTTTTCACACCAGAGTGCATAACTTTCCACTTATCTGTACTACATGGCGCTGTATCTGCTGTGTGCATTTGCCCACACACTCAACTTGTTTAATTCACCTTGAGGCCTCCTTGCATCCTCCCAACAACTCACAATCCCAGATAACAAAGTGTGGAGCTGGATGAACACAGCAGGCCAAACAGCATCTCAGGAGCACAAAAGCCGATGTTTGGTCACCAGAAAGCTTGGAAAGGTTGCATTTTGTTCCCTCATCCAGTTCATTAATGTTATAGCGTGAATAGCTGGGGTTTGATCCCTTGTGGTAGCTCACGAGCCTGCAGTTGGAAAATGACCTATTTATTCCCACTTTCTGTTTTCTGTCTGTCACCAAATTCTCATTCCATGCCAATATACTACCCTCATTCCACAGATTTTAATATTCCCCACTGACCTCTTATGGGGGACCCAACAAAAGCTTTCTGCAAACCCAGATATACCACATTCACCGGTCCTCCCCTGCTAATGCTACAGCTAAATTCACACAAAAACTCCAGTAGGTTTGTTAAGCATGATTTGCCTTTTATAAACCCATGCCAACTTTGTCCAATACTGCTAATACTTTCAGTGATAGCGTCCTTTATACCAGACTCCAGCATTTTCCCGAGGTCTCTTCCAGTTCCTGTGCTAGCAGTGAAAGTGGGGTAAATGAGCTCTGTAACAAATGGGGACAGCAGGATTCAGTCACTGCATTGGACCAGCAGTAACCCTTCGATATATAAATTCACTGCTAATGGGTCCAGCCTCCAGCCTCCAATGGCTGGACTGTCTTACCTGCTGTCTCCCTCAGGGCATCACTGCTTCTCTGTGTATTTGTCTGTGTCTCCCACGGCTGTGTGTGTGTGTGTGTGTGTCTGTGTCTGTGTGTGGGAGAGAGAGAGAGAGTGTGTGTGTGTGTGTGTGTCTGTGTGTGTGTGTGTCTGTGTGTGTGTGAGAGAGAGTGTGTGTGTCTGTGTGTGTGTGAGAGAGTGTGTGTGTGTGTGTCTGTGTGTCTGTGTGTGTGTGTGAGAGAGAGTGTGTGTGTCTGTGTGTGTGTGTGCAATTGCTGCTCTTTTTTCTATTTCAAAAATGTACTTTATTCATAAAAATGTCTGTATATATACAGTCACAGCTGCAGTTCGGTTCTGCTTCTGTCTGGTTTACCATCTATGTTTGCCTCTGTGTGTGTCTCTCTCTCTCTCTCTTTGTGCCTGTGTGTGTCTGACCACTTCTGTGTGTCTCTTCCCCCCCTCTCTGACCATTTGTGTATCTGTGCCTCTCTCCTGTCTATTTCTCTTTATCTTCGTCTTGTTGACCCGCTTTCTCTCTCTCCCCCCCCAAACCCCACTGTCTCTCCCTTTCTGACTCCCTCCCTCTGCCTCAGTTTCTGCCCCCTTTATTCCCCTTTGCTGTCAGATGTACGCTCTCTGGGAGAATGAGAAAAGAGTGAGGGCTAAATCGCCCTCTTCGCTGGTTACGGTAAATAATACGTTGGTTCAAATTTTCAAATGGGTGTCACCTTTCAGACTGGAACTGAGTGTATGTTGGGCTGGTTTACAGCTGGGAGCTGGATTTGCAAATAAGCCTCGCTCCGGGAGGAGTGATTAATTCAAAGCAGGGATGTCTATTTAAAAAGGGGAGTGGGCAGTGAGGGAACAGATTGTGAAGCAGACAGGGGACGGAGACTCCGGCTCGTTCTCTCTCACTGATAGTCCAGGATCGGCAGGTTTTACAGCTTTTTTTTCCAGCAGAGAACTTTGAGAACTGTATTTGCAATTTTGCAAATAAAGTGTTTTTAAAAGGAAGGAGAAAATAAAAGGAGCAATTTGAAAGCTTTTGTTTGGATGCAAAGTTTTGGAGAAGTTTTTGGAAAGTTGGCGAATACTTCTGTTGTGTTGCTTGCTGTGTGTTCAAGAGGTTTGGTGCCGGTCTCCGGGAGGTGCTGGGACTGGTCATGTTATTCTGGGCTCTCTTGCTGTTCTCCCTGGCTGTGTACAGCCGCTGCCAGGCGCTGGGGCCGATGGTGAACTGTGAACCGTGTGATGAGAAGACAGAGTCCCTGTGCCAGGCGCAGCCTGTAGGGTGCCAGCTGGTAAAGGAGCCACGCTGCGGCTGCTGCCTGACCTGTGCCCTGACCGAGGGCCACAGCTGCGGCGTCTACACCGAGGTCTGCGGCACCGGCCTCAAGTGCCTGCCCAAACCGGACGAGGAGAAGCCGCTTCATGCACTGCTGCACGGCCGTGGGATCTGCCTGCCGGCCAGGAGTTACCGACACAGCCAGGAGGAGGCAGCCTCTGCCCCGCAGCCAGGTGAGTGCCGCCTCCCCGCGACTCCCTCTACAGGTGACCCACCTGCCCCCTCCCTCTCCCACTCCCTGTACAGGTGGCCCACCTGCCCCCTCCCTCTCCGACCCCCTGTACAGGTGGCCCACCTGCCCCCTCCCTCTCCCACTCCCTGTACAGGTGACCCACCTGCCCCCTCCCTCTCCCACCCCCTGTACAGGTGACCCACCTGCCCCCTCCCTCTCCGACCCCCTGTACAGGTGGCCCACCTGCCCCCTCCCTCTCCCACTCCCTGTACAGGTGACCCACCTGCCCCCTCCCTCTCCCACTCCCTGTACAGGTGACCCACCTGCCCCCTCCCTCTCCGACCCCCTGTACAGGTGACCCACCTGCCCCCTCCCTCTCCCACTCCCTGTACAGGTGACCCACCTGCTCCATCCCTTTCCCACTCCCTGTACAGGTGACCCACCTGTCCCCTCCCTCTCCTACCTCCTCTACAGGTGACCCACCTGCTCCCTCCTTCTCCCACTCACTGTACAGGTGGCCCACCTGCTTCCCCCCTCTCCCATTCCCTCTACAGATGACCCACCTGCTCTCTCCCTCTCCCACTCCCTCTACAGATGACCCATCTGCCTCCTCCCTCTCCCACCCCCTGTACAGGTGACCCACCTGCCCAGTCCCTCTCCCACCCCCTGTACAGGTGACCCACCTGCCCCCTCCCTCTCCCACCCCCTGTACATGTGACCCACCTGCTCCCTCCCTCTCCCACACCCTGTACAGGTGACCCACCCGCTCCCCTCCCTCTCCCACCCCCTGTACAGGTGACCCACCTGCTCCCTCCCTCTTCCACCCCCTTTACAGGTGACCCACCTGCTCCCTCCCTCTCCCATTCCATCTACAGGTGACCCACCTGCCCCCTCCCTCCCTCACCCCCTGTACAGGTGACCCACCTGCTCAGTCCCTCTCCCACACCCTGTAGAGGTGACCCACCTGCCCCCTCCCTCTCCCATCCCCTCTACAGGTGGCCTACCTGCCCCCCCCAACCCCTGCACAAGTGATCCACCTGCCACTGGAGTTCTGCCTGCTCCCCAGGTAACCTTGCTTCGCCTGCTTGCTTCCTCACCCCCCCTCCCCTCGGAATCAACATACCTCTGGAGTTCCACCTGCCCCATAGGTAATCCCCCGGCTGCCCCTGGCTCCGGCGTCCCCCTGCCCCCGGCTCTCCCTGCCCCTGTTTACCTGTCAATCCATTCAGTGCTGTTATTACATATGGAGCTGAATACTTTGAGCAGGAGAGGGAAAAGGGTGAGACAGTCAGAGAGGGCCATTGGCAGGGCGAGGGAAAGGAAGCGAGAGGGACACAGAGAAGACCATAAGATAGAGGAGAAACTTTAGACTATTCAGTCTACTCCAATATTCAATCATGACTGATATGTTTCTTAAACCCACTCTCCTGCCTTTTCCCCATAACCCTTGATCCCCCTTACAAACCAAAAAACCTGCCCATTTCTGCCTTAAATACACTCAGTGATCTGGCCTCCACTGCCCTCTGAGACAATGAGTTCCACAGATTCAGCTCCCTCTGGCTGAAGAAATTTCTCCTCATCTCAGTTTGAAAGGTTTGTCCCTTCCCTCTGAGAGTGAACCCTCAGGTCCTAGTCTCTTCTATGAGTAGAAACATTTTCTCCACGTACGCTCTGTCCAGGCCCCTCAATATTCTGTAAGCTTCAATCAGCTCCTCCCTGATCCTTCTAAATTCCAATCAGTGTAGAGTCACAATCCTCAACCACTCCTCATATGACAAGCTCCTCATCCCTGGGATCATTCTCGTAAACCTCCTCTGGGCCCTCTCCAATGCCACGCATCCTTCCTTAGATACGGGGCCCGAAACTGCGCACAATATTCCAAAGAGAGAGAGAGAGAGAGAGAGAGAGATACTGTTGTGGGGTGGGGTGGGGGACACACCGAGACAACAGAGAGACTAATGAAGGTAGAAACAGACCAAAACAGGGTGAGAGAAGTAAAGTGGGAGAGAGACGTAGACAACGGCAGAGAGAGTGATGGGGAGGAACAGAGACAGCTACACAGTGAGCATGACAGAAAAAAAACAGAGAGCGAGTGTGATGTGGTGAAGGAGGGAGAGAGAGAGACAATCACAATGGGAAAGAAAAATTTGAGCAAGGACTGAGAGCTGAATGCCGATGTTGAATCCAATAATTCATTGATGGTATCTCCACAGTGTGGGAACTGGTCTTTCAGCCTGACTAGCCCACTCTGACCCTCAGGGCATCCTACCCAGACCCGTCCCTGAACACTACAGGCAATCCACCTAGCCTGCACATCTTTGAACTGTGGGAGGAAACCCATGCAGAGAGAATGTGCAAACTCTACACAGATAGTCACCCAAGGGTAGAATTGAACCTGGGTCCCTGAGGCAGCTTTGCTAACTACTGAGCCACCATACAGCCTGCACCTAATGATACCGTTTGCAGGCAAATGAGAGAGAGAGAGAGAGAGAGACCCCCAGGGCAGAGAGAAGCTTTCTTTATTTATTTGCAGGATGTGGGCATTGTTGGTTCAGAACACATTTATTGCCCGTCCCTAGTTGCCCCCTTGAGAAGGTGGGGGTGAGTTGTCTTCTCGAAACCGCTGCAGTCCATGTGCTGTGGGTTGACCCACAATGTCCCTTAGGGAGGGAATTCCAGGATTCAGACCCAGCGACAGTGAAGGAACAGGGATATATTTCCAAGTCAGGATGGTGAGTGGCTCGGAGGGGAACTTGCAGGGGGTGGTGTTCCCATGTATCTGCTGCCCCTTGTACTTCTAGATGGAAGTGGCTGTGGGTTTGGAAGGTGCTGTCTGAGGATCTTTGGTGAATTTCTGCTGTGCATCTTGTGGATGGTACACACTGCTGCGACTGAGCATCCAGGCAAGTGGGCAGTACTCCATCGTCCTACTGAATTGTGCCTTGTAGATAGACTTTGGGGAGTCAGGAGGTGAGTTACTCTCCGCAGTATTCCCAGCTTCTGACCTGCTTTTGTAGCCAGTGGCAGAGAAAGTGATAGTGACTGTCATGTGAAAGAAAGGTGGGGGGGGGGGGGGGGGGGGAGAGAGAGAGAGAGAGCGAGAGAGAGAGAGAGAGAAACTTACAGAGAGAGAGAAACACAGAATGACCCAGGGCAGAGGGGGAGCTGGGGGGAGGGAGGGAGAGCGGGGGGGGGAGAGAGAGAGAGAGAGAGAGAGAGAGAGAGAGACAGAGAGAGAGACAGAGAAGGGGGTTGTGGAAGGGAGGAAGAGGAGGCAGGCAGAGATGGGGCTGGGGGGTGGGAGGAGAGAGGTTGGTTAAAATCAAGCTGCAGTATCCCAGTCACGTGAGGATAGGGGTTATGTGGGCAAAGGGCTTGCAAGGGATAGAGCTGTTTGTAGCGGAGTAAAGCAGGAGAGGAGGGGACCTCTCTGTAGGTGAGAAACTGGATTATGTTTTGACAAATGAACCCTGGGCTGAAGACGGATTGGGAGAAACACAGAGAAAGAGCATGAGAGGGAGAGAGAGGCAGAGAGTGAATTCCAGGCAATAAACTGCTGCAGAACCTCCCAGCGTCTGAACACGTGCTCAGCAAATTTGTCAGTTCAGAGTTAAACTTGCACCGTGCGATTGTAGCCAGCCATAACTCACAGGAAACGAATCGGAAGTGTGTCCTTGTTCCGCACACTTGTGATGCTGCCTGTGTTTCCAGCTCACACCCTGACAGCTGCTCCCATCCTACAGATGTGCAGTAAGCCAGCCAGATGTTACTGCCCTCCATCCAGCTGCTCCTATAGCATTGCAGCTGTCAGAGGGAGACACAACAGCTGAGGTTCACAAGGCCCCCAACGCAGGATTCTCAGGAATGCTTGTGAAATCTGGATCAGCTGTTTGGCAAGAGGCAGAGACTTGATTGCAAGGGAAGAGGCTCAGGACAGTCTTTGACAAACAGAATCCAGGAAGAGGGTCAGGAATCTTAAACTCAACAAACTGGGAGGTGGACAATAGACAAAGCCTGGGAAATTCCCTTGGCCAGGGGACAGTCACACTGGCTCTACTCTGTAAGCAGGCTGAATGGGAACTCACAGGAACATAAATGTTTACAGCACAGAAGGTAACCATTTGGCCCATTCTGGCCACTCTGGTCAGCAAGGATTTGACGACTGTAATCCTATTTTCCAGTTCTGAGCCCATATCCCTGGGGGCTGTGACAACACAATGCTGTTCCAGACTCATCCACCCCGACAGATAGTGAATCCCAGACTCGCCCCACCCCCACTCCACCCTGTGGGTGAAAAACAGCCCCCTCAATTCTCTTCTTAGCCTTCCGTCTCTTCCATTAAATCCTCCCACCATCCCCAATTATTGATCTTTTTAAAAATGGAAAATGTACCTTCCTACCCTCCCTATTGATGCCCCTCATTATGTTAATCATTTCTCTCAGGATCCCCACCAACATTCAGTGCTCCAAGGAAAACAATCCTAGCCAATCCAGTCTTTCCTGGTAGTCCAAACCTTCCATCCCTGGCAGCTTCGTGGTAAATCTCCTCTTACTGTCTCTAGTGCAATCACACCCTTCCTACAGTGTGGTGACCAGGACTAAACACAGTGCTCCAGCTGTGGTCTGACAGTGTTTTATACAGCTCCAGCTGAACCTCTTGCCCTGAATTCATGGCCTAGACTCATAAAGACAAGTCTTAATGACCTTGTCTATTGACCTTCTACCTTCAGGAACCTGTGGATATTTATGCCAAGATCCCTCTGATCATCAGAACTTTCCAAGATCCTACTGTTCTCAGTGTGACCCCTTCTGAGTCTGTCATCTCTCAGTGTGCTACCTCACACTTTACTGAGCGAATTCCATTGGCCACTGCTCTGCCCAGCTGACCAGTCTGTCAATACCCTTCCTGCAGTTTATGGCTGTCCTCATCACTATTTACCACTTGAACAATGTCTGTGTCATTCACAAATGACTTTATCATCTCCCTAGTGTAAGTCCAAATCATTACAGTAAGGGTCCCAGCACTGAGGTCTGTGGAACAGATTCCCAGTCAGAGAAACATCCCTGTACCATCATCCTCTGCTTCCTGCCTCATGGCCAATTTTTATCCAATGAGCCACTTTGTCTTGGATCCAATGGCCTCCAGTCTGCATGAGGGACCTCATCAAAACAGTCATTAAAGTCCATGGAGATCACATCAAATTAACTTCCCTCATCAATGGCATTTCTCAACACAAAAGTCTCTTTCAGATTCCAAGATGATGATCCCTGATATCACTTCGCGACAAATAAATCATGTTCCACAAAAATGTTCCCAAAAAGTCCCACATCACCAAGGTTAGACTGACCAGCCTGTAAATAAAGTGTCAACCACAATGCTGTGAGTCTGGAGTCAATTTTAAGCCAGGGTTACATCACATTTGGGTCCATAGACAAACTGAAGAAAAACATGTCAACCACCACTGGTCAAATACATGACAATACAACATAACCTAATACTGGAGAGATAGCAGCCAAATACTTTCCAAAAAGGTCTGAGAGTGACCTGAGTGCAGCACTGTCGGAAGGTCAGTACTGAGGGAGTGCCGCACTGTCAGAGGGTCAGTACTGAGGGAGTGCCGCACTGTCGGAAGGTCAGTACTGAGGGAGTGCCGCACTGTCAGAGGGTCAGTACTGAGGGAGTGCCACACTGTCAGAGGGTCAGTGCTGAGGGAGTGCCGCACTGTCAGAGGGTCAGTACTGAGGGAGTGCCGCACTGTCGGAAGGTCAGTACTGAGGGAGTGCCGCACTGTCAGAGGGTCAGTGCTGAGGGAGTGCCGCACTGTCAGAGGGTCAGTACTGAGGGAGTGCCGCACTGTCAGAGGGTCAGTACTGAGGGAGTGCCGCACTGTCGGAAGGTCAGTACTGAGGGAGTGCTGCACTGTCAGAGGGTCAGTACTGAGGGAGTGCTGCACTGTCAGAGGGTCAGTACTGAGGGAGTGCCGCACTGTCGGAGGGTCAGTACTGAGGGAGTGCCGCACTGTCGGAGGGTCAGTGCTGAGGGAGTGCCGCACTGTCAGAGGGTCAGTGCTGAGGGAGTGCCGCACTGTCAGAGGGTCAGTGCTGAGGGAGTGCCGCACTGTCAGAGGGTCAGTGCTGAGGGAGTGCCGCACTGTCAGAGGGTCAGTGCTGAGGGAGTGCCGCACTGTCAGAGGGTCAGTGCTGATGGAGTGCCGCACTGTCAGAGGGTCAGTGCTGAGGGAGTGCCGCACTGTCGGAGGGACAGTACTGAGGGAGTGCCGCACTGTCAGAGGGTCAGTACTGAGGGAGTGCCGCACTGTCGGAAGGTCAGTGCTGAGGGAGTGCCGCACTGTCAGAGGGTCAGTACTGAGGGAGTGCCGCACTGTCGGAGGGTCAGTGCTGAGGGAGTGCCGCACTGTCGGAGGGTCAGTGCTGAGACAGTGCCGCACTGTTGGAGGGTCAGTGCTGAGGGAGTGCCGCACTGTCGGAGGGTCAGTGCTGAGGGAGTGCCGCACTGTCGGAGGGTCAGTGCTGAGGGAGTGCTGCACTGTCGGAGGGTCAGTGCTGAGGGAGTGCTGCACTGTCGGAGGGTCAGTGCTGAGGGAGTGCCGCACTGTTGGAGGGTCAGTGCTGAGGGAGTGCCGCACTGTTGGAGGGTTAGTGCTGAGGGAGTGCCGCACTGTCGGAGGGTCAGTGCTGAGGGAGTGCCGTACTGTTGGAGGGTCAGTACTGAGGGAGTGCCGCACTGTTGGAGGGTCAGTGCTGAGGGAGTGCCGCACTGTTGGAGGGTTAGTGCTGAGGGAGTGCTGCACTGTCGGAGGGTCAGTGCTGAGGGAGTGCCGCACTGTTGGAGGGTTAGTGCTGAGGGAGTGCTGCACTGTCGGAGGGTCAGTGCTGAGGGAGTGCTGCACTGTTGGAGGGTTAGTGCTGAGGGAGTGTGGAGGTCTCCAGCAGGTGGATTGTTTATCCAAAAAGCCATGTACTATGTGGGTCTAAATTTTAAACCGAAAGTCAGCAATCACATTTCTGGGAGCATACAATTGGTCTCCAACAGTCCAAAAGAAATAGAAAGGCAGCTATGTCGGCAAATTTTGGAAATGTAAAGGAACAGGATAGCAATAGTGGAGATTTCATCCTCCCCAGTGTTAACTTGGGTGGTCATTGTGTGAAAGGTTTAGAAGGGGCAACATTGTTAAAATGCATCCAGGAGAGCCTTTTTAAGCAGCGCATCGAAGGTCCTGGGTAGTTCTGGGCTTAATTTTAGCCATTGATGCTGGGCAAGTATTTGAGTTACTGTGGGAAATCAGTGATATTAACTGGATTAGATTCAATAAAAACTGTAATAAAAAAAACAGCGGATACAGTAAATCAGGATCGAAACTGAAGTTGCTGGAAAACTCAGCAGGTCTGGCAGCATCGGTGAAGAAACATTCAAAGTTAATGTTTTGGGTCTGGTGACCCTTCCTGAGAACTGTTCACCAGGCCCAAAATGTTAACTTCACAGATGCTGCCAGATCTGATGAACTTTTCCAGCAAGTTCTGTTTTTGTTCATGCAATAGATTCAAGATGGTTATGGGAAAGGACTAGGACGGTGGTTATTGTGGGGGCGGGGTGTGAGGGATGAGTTGCGGGAAACACAGCCGAGGGTGTTCTCGACCACTGCGGGGGCAAAGTTGTGGTCCTTGAAAAACAAGGACATCTGAGATGTACAGGAGTGGAAGGTCTCATCCTGAGAGCGTATGTGGCGGATGCAAAGAAATTGTGAATAGGGGATGGAACTGCCAAAAGAGAACCCCCCCTCATCCTCACATACCACCCCAATAACCTCCGGATACAACGCATCATCCTCCGACACTTCCGCCATCTACAATCCGACCCCACCACCAAAGACATTTTTCCATCCCCACCCTTGTCTGCCTTCCGGAGAGACCATTCTCTCCACGACTCCCTTGTCCGCTCCACACTCCCCTCCAACCCCACCACACCCGGCACCTTCCCCTGCAACAGCAGGAAGTGCTACACTTGCCCCCACACCTCCTCCCTCACCCCCATCCCAGGCCCCAAGATGACTTTCCACATTAAGCAGAGGTTTACCGGCACATCTGCTAATGTGGTATACTACATCCGCTGTACCCATTGTGGCTTCCTCTACATTGGGGAAACCAAGCGGAGGCTTGGGGACCGCTTTGCAGAACACCACCGCTCGGTTCACAATAAACAACTGCACCTCCCAGTCGCAAACCATTTCCACTCCCCCCTCCCATTCTTTAGACGACATGTCCATCCTGGGCCTCCTGCAGTGCCACAATGATGCCACCCGAAGGTTGCAGGAACAGCAACTCATATTCTGCTCGGGAACCCTGCAGCCCAATGGTATCAATGTGGACTTCACCAGCTTCAAAGTCTCCCCTCCTCCACCGCATCCCAAAACCAGCCCAGCTCGTCCCCGCCTCCCTAACCTGTTCTTCCTCTCACCTATCCCCTCCTCCCACCTATCCCCTCCTCCCACCTCAAGCCACACCTCTATTTCCTACCTACTAACCTCATCCGCCCCCTTGACCTGTCCATCCTCCCTGGGCTGACCTATCCCCTCCCCACTCCCCACCTATACTCTCCTCTCCACCTATCTTCTCCTCTGTCCATCTTCAATCCGCCTCCCCCTCGCTCCCTATTTATTTCAGAACCCCCTTCCCTTCCCCCTTTTCCAATGAAGGGTCTATGCCCGAAACGTCAGCTTTTGTGCTCCTGCGATGCTGCTAGGCCTGCTGTGTTCATCCAGCTCCACACTTTGTTATCTCGGATTCTCCAGCATCTGCAGTTCCCATTATCACTGACAGTTCCCATATGTCTGCTTTGACTAGGAGCCTGTTTAAATGGAGCCTGTGGTTATTAGGGTCACTCTGTGGGGGAAAGAAAAATGTCCAGATTGCAGCGAATGCTTTAACAAATCTTTCAATTCCAAGCTGCAACTTGACCAAATGCACCAATGATCTCACAGAGTCATACAGCATAGAAACAGACTCTTTCGTCCAACCAGTCCGTGCTGAAGGTAATCCAGTCCCACCTGCCTGCGCTTGGCTATGTCCGTCCAAACATTTCTTATTCATGTCCTTATCCAAATATCTTTTCAACATTGTAACCGTACCAGTATCCACCACTTCCTCTGGAAGCTCACTCACACATGAACCATTCTCTGTGTCAAAAAAATGTTTTGCTAATGTCTTTTTAAGCCTGGCTTCTCCTCACCTTAAAAATATATCCCCCTAGTCTCGAAATACCACAGTCTAGAGTAAAGACACCTGCCACTCACCATATCTACCCCTCGCATTATTTTATAAACCTCTTTAAGGTTTACAAAACCTCCTCAACTTCCTCCACTCCAGTGAAAAAACTCCCAGCCTATACTGTCTCTCCTTATAACTCAAACCCTCCATTCCCAGCTACATCCTGGTAAATCTCTTTAGAACACTCTCCAAATTAATAATATATTCACTGGGCCAACGCCCTGGAATCCCCTGCCTAAGGGCACTATGAACACACAGCAGGAGGACTGCAGCGGTTCAAGAAGGCAGCTCACCCCCACATTCTCAAGGGGCAACTAGGGCTGGGAAAGAAATGCTGGCCAGCCATCTATGCCCCGATTCCACAAATGAATAGGAAAAGAAATGTTTCATAAAACAGGGCAGCCAGACCTTCACACAGTGCTCCAGAAGAGGCCTCACCAATGTCCTGTACAACCTTAACATAACACCCCAATTCCTACACTCGAAAGTCTCAGCAATGAAGGTAAGCATGCTAAACACCTTCCTAAACCAACTGCTGTTGCAACCACTATGATGTACATGAACCCCTAGGTCTCTCTGTTCTATACCATCGCCCAAGGCCTTACTTTTAATTCTATAAGTCCTGCCCTTGAACATTCCACATGGAACATAGAACATAGAATATTGAACAGTACAGCACAGCAATGTTGTCCCGACCTAATTTCCAACTCTAAGATCAACTACCCCGCATACCCTACATTTTACTATCCTCCATGTGCCTATCTAAGAGTCGCTTAAATCTCCCAAATGTATCTGACTCCACTACCACTGCCGGCAGCACATTCCACACACACCAACCTTTCTCTGTGTGAAGAACCTACCTCTGGCATCTCCCCTATCCCTTCCACCAATCACTTTAAGATTATGCCCCTCATGATATTCATTTCCGCCCGGGGAAAAGTCTCTGACTATAGAACCTAGAACAGCACAGTACAGGCCCTTCGGCCCGTGATGTTGTGCTGAACTTTTACCCTAAACCTAAAGTCTATCTAACCTCCACCCCTACCTAATATTATCATCCATTTGCCTATCTAATAGACGCTTAAATGCCCCTCATTAGGCCAACTCCACTACCCTCTCCGGCAGCGCATTCCACACCCCGACCACTCTGAGTAAAGAACCTACCCCAGACATCTCCCCTATACCTTCTCCAATCACCTTAAAATTATGCCCCCTCGTAATAGTCATTTCTGCCCTGGGGAAAAGCCTCTAACTATCCACTCTATCTATGCCTCACATCGTCTTGTACACCTTGGTTTACCAAAATGCAATACCTTGCATTTATCCAAATTAAACTAATTGAGTCCCATTTGCCAGCACATGGCCCATGTCCCTCAAAACTCTATCCATTCAAAGCCTTTTAAATTTGTATTTGTACCGGCTTCACCCCTTCCTCTGGAAGCTCATTCCATACATACACCACACTCTGTGTGGAAAAGTTGCCCCTCAGGTCCCCTAAAACTTTTATCCTTCCGAACTTAAGCCTATGCCTTCCAGTTTCAGATTCCCTGTCCTTGGAGAAACGGCCAGGATTATGCACCCTCTCCAGGCCCATCATGATTTTATAAAATCCCAGAAGGTCACTCCTCATCCTCCAACAATCTCAGGGAAATAATCCACATTAAACACTACCTACTGCTCCCCACCCAACTTTCCAGCTGATCCCTATCCTGTCATATCCTTGGACAAATTTCCTCACTGTTGACAACTCCATCCATTCCCGTCATTACAAACTTACTAATCAGACAATCAAACACTGAGTATATATGTGCAGCGTTAGTGTTTATTCAGAATAGGCGTCGTTCACATCAGTGCTTATTCACAGGAAGGACCACTTGGTGTATATTCAGCAGGGTAAGGGTCACTCACTGTGTATCTGTACAGGGTCAGTGTTTATTCAGCAGGGTAAGGGTCACTCACTGTGTAACTGTACAGGGTCAGTGTTTATTCAGCAGGGTAAGGGTCACTCACTGTGTATCTGTACAGGGTCAGTGTTTATTCAGCAGGGTAAGGGTCACTCACTGTGTATCTGTACAGGGTCAGTGTTTATTCAGCAGGGTAAGGGTCATTCACTGTGTAACTGTACAGGGTCAGTGTTTATTCAGCAGGGTTAGGGTCACTCACTGTGTAACTGTACAGAGTCAGTGTTTATTCAGCAGGGTAAGGGTCACTCACTGTGTAACTGTACAGGGTCAGTGTTTATTCAGCAGGGTAAGGGTCACTCACTGTGTAACTGTACAGAGTCAGTGTTTATTCAGCAGGGTTGGGGTCACTCACTGTGTAACTGTACAGGGTCAGTGTTTATTCAGCAGGGTAAGGGTCACTCACTGTGTAACTGTACAGGGTCAGTGTTTATTCAGCAGGGTAAGGGTCACTCACTGTGTGACTGTACTGGGACAGTGTTTATTCAGCAGGGTAAGGGTCACTCACTGTGTAACTGTACAGGGTCAGTGTTTATTCAGCAGGGTAAGGATCACTCTGTGCAAAGAAATCCTGCCTCTCACATCTCCTGTCAACTAATCCTCTTTTATCTTATCTCCAATTCATAGAATCATTGAGTCCTACAGCACAGAGACAGGCCCTTTGGCCCAAACATGCCCATGCTGACCAAAATGTCAGTCCATGCTGAGCCCATTTCCCTGCACTTGGCCCCTATACATCTAAACCTTTGCTAGTCATCTATTTTTCCAAATGCTTTTTAAATATTAATCTACCACCTCAACCACTTCCGCTTGCAGCTCATTCCATATGCGTACCACCCTCTGTGTAAAAAAGTTGCCCCTCAGGTTCCCATGTATTCTTTCCCCTCTGACCTTAAACTGATGCTCTCTGGTCCTCAATTTCCCAACCCTGGGAAAAATACTGAGTGCATTCACCCTCTCCATGTCTGTCATGATCTTATACATTTCTATAAGATCCCCCACCTGTCTCCTATGCTGTAAAGAAAAATGTCCTAGCTTATCCAACATCTCCCTATAACTCAATCCCTAGAATCCTGTTAACGTCCTTGTAAATTTCTTCTGCACTCTTTCCAGTTTAATAACACCCTTCCTACAGCAAGGCGGCCAAAACAGAACACAATACTCCAAGTGTGGCCTCACCAACATCCTGTACAACTGTAACATAACTTCCCAACTTCTACACTCAGTGCCCTGACTGATGACGGCCAGTGTGCCAAAAGCCTTCTTCACTGCCCTGCCTACCTGTGACTCCACTTTCAGAGAACTGTTCACCAGAGCTCAAGGGCCCCTCTGTTCCACTACACTCCTTAAGGCCCTACCATTCACCATGAAACTCCTACCTTGATTTGACTTGCCAAAATGCAACACCTCACACTTATTTCTCTTAAACTCCATTTGCCACTTCTTGGCCCACTGCCCCAGCTAATCAAAATCTTCCTGCAAATTCTGATAGCCTTCCTCTCTGTCCACAATTTGCAGCCCTTCTTGATTAAAGGGACAACATTCACTACCCTTCAATCTTTCATGACGTGACCTATGGTTAATGATGATGCAAATTAACATTCCTAACCTGGGAAAAAGTCTCCAACTATCCATTCTTCCCAGGCCTCAACATTTTGTAAACTTTAATCAGATGTCAGAGGTAGTTTCTTTACTCAGAGAGTAGTAAGGGTATGGAAAGCTTTGCCTGCAACGGTAGTAGATTCGCCAACTTTAGGTACATTTAAGTCGTCATTGGATAAGCATATGGACGTACATGGAATAGTGTAGGTTAGATGGGCTTCAGATTGGTATGACAGGTCGGCACAACATCGAGGGCCGAAGGGCCTGTACTGTGCTGTAATGTTCTATGTTCTATGTTCTATGTAGAACGCCCCTCACCCTCCGATATTGAAGTTATAACATGCCTAGTTATTCCAATCTTTCCGCATAGCCAATCCTCTCCAAACGAGGCAACATCCTGGTGAATTGCTTCTATCTCCTCTGTCAAGCCTCCATAATTCTTCCAGTGGCGTAGCAACCAAATGTGTACACCGTATTCTAAATGTGGACCTGTGCACTTAGATCCTTCCTCATGTTAATGCTATTAAAGGTTGTGCCATGTACCATATGCTTCCTCCTGCATTACACCTTCGAGATGCAATGCCTTGCATTTGTCCGGATTAAATCTCTACCATTTCTCCATCCAAAGTCTCCAGCCTATGTATATCTTGCTGTATCCTTTGGCAATCCTCCTAACGATCTGCAGTTCCCTTAGTCTTTGTTAATCCACAAATTTACTAATCTGACCACCTACATTCTCCTCCAAATAATTTTTTATGTGTTAAAAACAACAGGGGTCCCAGCACTGATTCTGCAGAATACAACGGGCCACAGACCTCCAATGTGAACAGTAGCCTTCCACCTCTAATCTGCCTTCTATGACAAAGCCAGTTCCATGTCCATTTACCACCTGACTGCAGATCCAATGTGACTTCACCTATTGTATCAGGTGACGGACCAGGTCAAAGGCCTTGCTAAGGTCCACATCAACAACACCCACTGCCCTGCCCTTATCCATTACCTTAGTCACTCCGTCAAAAATCTCAATCAAGTTTGTGAGACATATCCTTCCCCAAACAAAGTCATGCTGCCCCTTGCTAATACAACTATATTTTTCCATAATTGAACAAACGCTATCCCTAAGAAACTTCTCCAATAATTTTATGTAAATGCACATAAGATTTGCCAATGTTTAATATCCTGCATTATCCCTGTTGCCCATCTTAAACAAAAGAACAATGTTGGTTATTTTCAGGTCCACTGGGATTAGTCCCGTGACTAAAGAGGTGACAAAGACTTCATACAAGGCTCCAACAATTTCCCCACCTCACTCAACCAGTATTCTGGGATAGATCCCATCAGGTACTGGGGATTTGTCGACTGTAAAGCTTTTCAAAGCACCAAACGCCTTCGACATTTTTATATCAGAATCCCCAGGAATTATCAACATACTCTTCCCAGATTTCCCATCCACATTGTGTCACCATTGTGAATGCTGGTGCAAAATACCTGACCCACTTCCTCCAGACTCAGTGTTTATTCACCAGGGTAAGGGTCTCTCAGTGTATCTGTACAGGGTCAGTGTTTATTGAACAGGGTAAGGGTCACTCACTGTGTAACTGTACAGGGTCAGTGTTTATTCAGCAGGGTAAGGGTCACTCACTGTGTAACCGTACAGAGTCAGTGTTTATTCAGGGTAAGGGTCACTCACTGTGTAACTGTACAGGGTCAGTGTTTATTCAGCAGGGTAAGGGTCACTCACTGTGTAACTGTACAGAGTCAGTGTTTATTCAACAGGGTAAGGGTCACTCACTGTGTAACTGTACTGGGACAGTGTTTATTCAGCAGGGTAAGGGTCACTCACTGTGTAACTGTACAGAGTCAGTGTTTATTCAACAGGGTAAGGGTCACTCACTGTGTAACTGTACAGAGTCAGTGTTTATTCAGCAGGGTAAGGGTCACTCACTGTGTAACTGTACAGGGTCAGTGTTTATTCAGCAGGGTAAGGGTCACTCACTGTGTAACTGTACATGGTCAGTGTTTATTCAGCAGGGTAAGGGTCACTCACTGTGTAACTGTACATGGTCAGTGTTTATTCAACAGGGTAAGGGTCACTTGCTGTGTAACTGTACAGAGTCAGTGTTTATTCAGCAGGGTAAGGGTCACTCACTGTAACTGTACAGAGTCAGTGTTTATTCAGCAGGGTAAGGGTCACTCACTGTGTAACCGTACAGGGTCAGTGTTTATTCAGCAGGGTAAGGGTCACTCACTGTGTAACTATACAGGGTCAGTGTTTATTCAGCAGGGTAAGGGTCACTCACTGTAACTGTACAGAGTCAGTGTTTCTTCAACAGGGTAAGGGTCACTCACTGTGTAACTGTACAGAGTCAGTGTTTATTCAGCAGGGTAAGGGTCACTCACTGTGTAACTGTACAGAGTCAGTGTTTATTCAGCAGGGTAAGGGTCACTCACTGTGTGACTGTACAGGGTCAGTGTTTATTCAGGGTAAGGGTCACTCACTGTGTAACTGTACAGAGTCAGTGTTTATTCAGCAGGGTAAGGGTCACTCACTGTGTAACTGTACAGGGTCAGTGTTTATTCAGCAGGGTAAGGGTCACTCACTGTGTAACTGTACAGAGTCAGTGTTTATTCAGCAGGGTGAGGGTCACTCACTGTGTAACTGTACAGAGTCAGTGTTTATTCAGCAGGGTAAGGGTCACTCACTGTGTAACTGTACAGGGTCAGTGTTTATTCAGCAGGGTAAGGGTCACTCACTGTAACTGTACAGAGTCAGTGTTTCTTCAACAGGGTAAGGGTCACTCACTGTGTAACTGTACAGGGTCAGTGTTTATTCAGCAGGGTAAGGGTCACTCACTGTGTAACTGTACAGAGTCAGTGTTTATTCAGCAGGGTTAGGGTCACTCACTGTGTAACTGTACAGAGTCAGTGTTTATTCAGCAGGGTAAGGGTCACTCACTGTGTAACTGTACAGAGTCAGTGTTTATTCAGCAGGGTAAGGGTCACTCACTGTGTAACTGTACAGAGTCAGTGTTCATTCAGCAGGGTAAGGGTCACTCACTGTGTAACTGTACAGAGTCAGTGTTTATTCAGCAGGGTAAGGGTCACTCACTGTGTAACTGTACAGAGTCAGTGTTTATTCAGCAGGGTAAGGGTCACTCACTGTGTAACTGTACAGGGTCAGTGTTTATTCAGCAGGGTAAGGGTCACTCACTGTCTAACTGTACAGAGTCAGTGTTTATTCAGCAGGGTAAGGGTCACTCACTGTGTAACTGTACAGAGTCAGTGTTTATTCAGCAGGGTAAGGGTCACTCGATGTGTAACTGTACAGAGTCAGTGTTTATTCAGCAGGGTAAGGGTCACTCACTGTGTAACTGTACAGAGTCAGTGTTTATTCAGCAGGGTAAGGGTCACTCACTGTGTAACTGTACAGGGTCAGTGTTTATTCAGCAGGGTAAGGGTCACTCACTGTGTAACTGTACAGGGTCAGTGTTTATTCAGCAGGGTAAAGGTCACTCACTGTGTAACTGTACAGGGTCAGTGTTTATTCAGCAGGGTAAGGGTCACTCACTGTGTAACTGTACAGGGTCAGTGTTTATTCAGCAGGGTAAGGGTCACCCACTGTGTGACCATACAGGCTCAGTGTTTATTCAGCAGGGTAAGGGTCATTCGCTGTGTAACTGTACTGGGACAGTGTTTATTCAACAGGGTAAGGGTCACTCACTGTGTAACCATATAGTGTCAGTGTTTATTCAACAGGATAAGGGTCACTCACTGTGTAACTGTACTGGGACAGTGTTTATTCAACAGGATAAGGGTCACTCACTGTGTAACCATATAGTGTCAGTGTTTATTCAACAGGATAAGGGTCACTCACTGTGTAACTGTACAGGGTCAGTGTTTATTCAGCAGGGTAAGGGTCTCTCAGTGTATCTGTACAGGGTCAGTGTTTATTCAGCAGGGTGAGGGTCACTCACTGTGTAACTGTACAGAGTCAGTGTTTATTCAGCAGGGTAAGGGTCACTCGATGTGTAACTGTACAGGGTCAATTTTTATTCAGCAGGGTAAGGGTCACTCACTGTGTAACTGTACAGAGTCAGTGTTTATTCAGCAGGGTAAGGGTCACTCGATGTGTAACTGTACAGGGTCAGTATTTATTCATCATGGTAAGCATCACTCATTTTGTAACTGTACAGAGTCAGTGTTTATTCAGCAGGGTAAGGGTCACTCACTGTGTAACTGTACAGAGTCAGTGTTTATTCAGCAGGGTAAGGGTCACTCACTGTGTAACTGTACAGAGTCAGTGTTTATTCAGCAGGGTAAGGGTCACTCACTGTGTGACTGTACAGGGTCAGTGTTTATTCAGCAGGGTAAGGGTCACTCGCTGCGTAACTGTACAGGGTCAGTGTTTATTCAGCAGGGTAAGGGTCACTCACTGTGTAACTGTACAGAGTCAGTGTTTATTCAGCAGGGTAAGGGTCACTCGATGTGTAACTGTACAGGGTCAATTTTTATTCAGCAGGGTAAGGGTCACTCACTGTGTAACTGTACAGAGTCAGTGTTTATTCAGCAGGGTAAGGGTCACTCGATGTGTAACTGTACAGGGTCAGTATTTATTCATCATGGTAAGCATCACTCATTTTGTAACTGTACAGAGTCACTGTTTATTCAGCAGGGTAAGGGTCACTTGATGTGTAACTGCACAGGGTCAGTATTTATTCATCATGGTAAGCATCACTCATTTTGTAACTGTACAGAGTCAGTGTTTATTCAGCAGGGTAAGGGTCACTCACTGTGTAACTGTACTGGGACAGTGTTTATTCAGCAGGGTAAGGGTCACTCACTGTGTAACTGTACAGAGTCAGTGTTTATTCAGCAGGGTAAGGGTCACTCACTGTGTGACTGTACAGGGTCAGTGTTTATTCAGCAGGGTAAGGGTCACTCACTGTGTAACAGCACAGGGTCAGTGTTTATTCAGCAGGGTAAGGGTCACTCACTGTGTAACTGTGCAGAGTCAGTGTTTATTCGTCATGGTAAGCATCACTCACTGTGTAACTGTACAGAGTCAGTGTTTATTCAGCAGGGTAAGGGTCACTCACTGTGTAACTGTACAGAGTCAGTGTTTATTCAGCAAGGTAAGGGTCACTCACTGTGTAACTGTACAGGGTCAGTGTTTATTCAGCAGGGTAAGGGTCACTCACTGTGTAACTGTACAGGGTCAGTGTTTATTCAGCAGGGTAAGGGTCACTCGATGTGTAACTGTACAGAGTCAGTGTTTATTCAGCAGGGTAAGGGTCACTCACTGTGTAACTGTACAGGGTCAGTGTTTATTCAGCAGGGTAAGGGTCACTCACTGTGTAACTGTACAGGGTCAGTGTTTATTCAGCAGGGTAAGGGTCACTCACTGTGTGACTGTACAGGGACAGTGTTTATTCAGCAGGGTAAGGGTCACTCACTGTGTAACTGTACAGAGTCAGTGTTTATTCAGCAGGGTAAGGGTCACTCACTGTGTAACTGTACTGGGACAGTGTTTATTCAGCAGGGTAAGGGTCACTCACTGTGTAACTGTACAGAGTCAGTGTTTATTCAGCAGGGTAAGGGTCACTCACTGTGTAACTGTACAGGGTCAGTGTTTATTCAGCAGGGTAAGGGTCACTCACTGTGTGACTGTACAGGGACAGTGTTTATTCAGCAGGGTAAGGGTCACTCACTGTGTAACTGTACAGAGTCAGTGTTTATTCAGCAGGGTAAGGGTCACTCACTGTGTAACTGTACTGGGACAGTGTTTATTCAGCAGGGTAAGGGTCACTCACTGTGTAACTGTACAGAGTCAGTGTTTATTCAGCAGGGTAAGGGTCACTCACTGTGTAACTGTACAGAGTCAGTGTTTATTCAGCAGGGTAAGGGTCACTCACTGTGTAACTGTACAGAGTCAGTGTTTATTCAGCAGGGTAAGGGTCACTCACTGTGTAACTGTACAGGGTCAGTGTTTATTCAGCAGGGTAAGGGTCACTCGATGTGTAACTGTACAGAGTCAGTGTTTATTCAGCAGGGTAAGGGTCACTCACTGTGTAACTGTACAGGGTCAGTGCTTATTCAGCAGGGTAAGGGTCACTCACTGTGTAACAGCACAGGGTCAGTGTTTATTCAGCAGGGTAAGGGTCACTCACTGTGTAACTGTACAGGGTCAGTGTTTATTCAGCAGGGTAAGGGTCACTCGATGTGTAACTGTACAGAGTCAGTGTTTATTCAGCAGGGTAAGGGTCACTCACTGTGTAACTGTACAGGGTCAGTGCTTATTCAGCAGGGTAAGGGTCATTCACTGTGTAACAGCACAGGGTCAGTGTTTATTCAGCAGGGTAAGGGTCTTTTGCTGTGTAACTGCACAGGGTGCAGTGTTTATTCAGCAGGGTAAGAGCCTCTCAGTGTATCTGTACAGGGTCAGTGTTTATTCGGCAGGGTAAGGGTCACTCGATGTGTAACTGTACAGGGTCAGTGTTTATTCAGCAGGGTAAGGGTCACTCACTGTGTAACTGTACAGGGTCAGTGTTTATTCAGCAGGGTAAGGGTCACTCAAAGTGTAACTATACAGGGTCAGTGTTTATTCAGCAGGGTAAGGGTCACTCGCTGAGTAACTGTACACAGTCAGTGTTTATTCAGCAGGGTAAGGGTCACTCGATGTGTAACTGTACAGGGTCAGTGTTTATTCAGCAGGGTAAGGGTCACTCACTGTGTAACTGTACAGAGTCAGTGTTTATTCAGCAGGGTAAGGGTCACTCACTGTGTAACTGTGCAGAGTCAGTGTTTATTCATCATGGTAAGCATCACTCACTGTGTAACTGTACAGACTCAGTGTTTATTCAGCAGGGTAAGGGTCACTCACTGTGTAACTGTGCAGAGTCAGTGTTTATTCATCATGGTAAGCATCACTCACTGTGTAACTGTACAGACTCAGTGTTTATTCAGCAGGGTAAGGGTCACTCATTTTGTAACTGTACAGAGTCAGTGTTTATTCAGCAGGGTAAGGGTCACTCACTGTGTAACTGTACAGGGTCAGTGTTTATTCAGCAGGGTAAGGGTCACTCACTGTGTAACTGTACAGAGTCAGTGTTTATTCAGCAGGGTAAGGGTCACTCACTGTGTAACTGTGCAGAGTCAGTGTTTATTCATCATGGTAAGCATCACTCACTCTGTAACTGTACAGAGTCAGTGTTTATTCAGCAGGGTAAGGGTCACTCACTGTGTAACTGTGCAGAGTCAGTGTTTATTCATCATGGTAAGCATCACTCACTCTGTAACTGTACAGAGTCAGTGTTTATTCAGCAGGGTAAGGGTCACTCACTGTGTAACTGTACAGAGTCAGTGTTTATTCAGCAGGGTAAGGGTCACTCACTGTGTAACTGTACTGGGACAGTGTTTATTCAGCAGGGTAAGGGTCACTCACTGTGTAACTGTACAGAGTCAGTGTTTATTCAGCAGGGTAAGGGTCACTCACTGTGTGACTGCACTGGGACAGTGTTTATTCAGCAGGGTAAGGGTCACTCACTGTGTAACTGTACAGAGTCAGTGTTTATTCAGCAGGGTAAGGGTCACTCACTGTGTGACTGCACTGGGACAGTGTTTATTCAGCAGGGTAAGGGTCACTCACTGTGTAACTGCGCAGGGTCAGTGTTTATTCAGCAGGGTAAGGGTCACTCGCTGCGTAACTGTACACAGTCAGTGTTTATTCAGCAGGGTAAGGGTCACTCGATGTGTAACTGTACAGGGTCAGTGTTTATTCAGCAGGGTAAGGGTCACTCGCTGCGTAACTGTACACAGTCAGTGTTTATTCAGCAGGGTAAGGGTCACTCGATGTGTAACTGTACAGGGTCAGTGTTTATTCAGCAGGGTAAGGGTCACTCACTGTGTAACTGTACAGAGTCAGTGTTTATTCAGCAGGGTAAGGGTCACTCACTGTGTAACTGTGCAGAGTCAGTGTTTATTCATCATGGTAAGCATCACTCACTGTGTAACTGTACAGACTCAGTGTTTATTCAGCAGGGTAAGGGTCACTCACTGTGTAACTGTACAGGGTCAGTGTTTATTCAGCAGGGTTGGGGTCACTCACTGTGTAACTGTACAGGGTCAGTGTTTATTCAGCAGGGTAAGGGTCACTCACTGTGTGACTGCACTGGGACAGTGTTTATTCAGCAGGGTAAGGGTCACTCACTGTGTAACTGTACAGAGTCAGTGTTTATTCAGCAGGGTAAGGGTCACTCACTGTGTAACTGTACAGGGTCAGTGTTTATTCAGCAGGGTAAGGGTCACTCGATGTGTAACTGTACAGGGTCAGTGTTTATTCAGCAGGGTAAGGGTCACTCACTGTGTAACTGTGCAGAGTCAGTGTTTATTCATCATGGTACGCATCACTCACTGTGTAACTGTACAGGGTCAGTGTTTATTCAGCAGGGTAAGGGTCACTCGATGTGTAACTGTACAGAGTCAGTGTTTATTCAGCAGGGTAAGGGTCACTCACTGTGTAACTGTACAGGGTCAGTGTTTATTCAGCAGGGTAAGGGTCACTCACTGCGTAACTGTACAGAGTCAGTGTTTATTCAGCAGGGTAAGGGTCACTCATTTTGTAACTGTACAGAGTCAGTGTTTATTCAGCAGAGTAAGGGTCACTCACTGTGTAACTGTACAGAGTCAGTGTTTATTCAGCAGGGTAAGGGTCACTCACTGTGTAACTGTACAGAGTCAGTGTTTATTCAGCAGGGTAAGGGTCACTCACTGTGTAACTGTACAGAGTCAGTGTTTATTCAGCAGGGTAAGGGTCACTCACTGTGTAACTGTACAGAGTCAGTGTTTATTCAGCAGGGTAAGGGTCACTCATTTTGTAACTGTACAGAGTCAGTGTTTATTCAGCAGGGTAAGGGCCACTCATTTTGTAACTGTACAGAGTCACTGTTTATTCAGCAGGGTAAGGGTCACTCACTGTGTAACTGTACAGAGTCAGTGTTTATTCAGCAGGGTAAGGGTCACTCATTTTGTAACTGTACAGAGTCAGTGTTTATTGAGCAGAGTAAGGGTCACTCACTGTGTAACTGTACAGAGTCAGTGTTTATTCAGCAGGGTAAGGGTCACTCGCTGCGTAACTGTACACAGTCAGTGTTTATTCAGCAGGGTAAGGGTCACTCGATGTGTAACTGTACAGGGTCAGTGTTTATTCAGCAGGGTAAGGGTCACTCACTGTGTAACTGTACAGAGTCAGTGTTTATTCAGCAGGGTAAGGGTCACTCACTGTGTAACTGTGCAGAGTCAGTGTTTATTCATCATGGTAAGCATCACTCACTGTGTAACTGTACAGACTCAGTGTTTATTCAGCAGGGTAAGGGTCACTCATTTTGTAACTGTACAGAGTCAGTGTTTATTCAGCAGGGTAAGGGTCACTCATTTTGTAACTGTACAGAGTCAGTGTTTATTCAGCAGGGTAAGGGTCACTCACTGTGTAACTGTACAGAGTCAGTGTTTATTCAGCAGGGTAAGGGTCACTCACTGTGTAACTGTACAGAGTCAGTGTTTATTCAGCAGGGTAAGGGTCACTCACTGTGTAACTGTACAGGGTCAGTGTTTATTCAGCAGGGTAAGGGTCACTCACTGTGTAACTGTACAGAGTCAGTGTTTATTCAGCAGGGTAAGGGTCACTCACTGTGTAACTGTACAGGGTCAGTGCTTATTCAGCAGGGTAAGGGTCACTCACTGTGTAACAGCACAGGGTCAGTGTTTATTCAGCAGGGTAAGGGTCACTCGATGTGTAACTGTACAGGGTCAGTGTTTATTCAGCAGGGTAAGGGTCACTCACTATGTAACTGTACAGAGTCAGTGTTTATTCAGCAGGGTAAGGGTCACTCGCTGCGTAACTGTACAGAGTCAGTGTTTATTCAGCAGGGTAAGGGTCACTCATTTTGTAACTGTACAGAGTCAGTGTTTATTCAGCAGGGTAAGGGTCACTCGCTGCGTAACTGTACACAGTCAGTGTTTATTCAGCAGGGTAAGGGTCACTCGATGTGTAACTGTACAGGGTCAGTGTTTATTCAGCAGGGTAAGGGTCACTCACTGTGTAACTGTACAGAGTCAGTGTTTATTCAGCAGGGTAAGGGTCTTTTGCTGTGTAACTGCACAGGGTGCAGTGTTTATTCAGCAGGGTAAGAGCCTCTCAGTGTATCTGTACAGGGTCAGTGTTTATTCAGCAGGGTAAGGGTCACTCGCTGTGTAACTGTACACAGTCAGTGTTTATTCAGCAGGGTAAGGGTCACTCGATGTGTAACTGTACAGGGTCAGTGTTTATTCAGCAGGGTTGGGGTCACTCACTGTGTAACTGTACAGGATCAGTGTTTATTCAGCAGGGTTGGGGTCACTCACTGTGTAACTGTACAGAGTCAGTGTTTATTCAGCAGGGTAAGGGTCACTCACTGTGTAACTGTACAGAGTCAGTGTTTATTCAGCAGGGTAAGGGTCACTCACTGTGTAACTGTACAGAGTCAGTGTTTATTCAGCAGGGTAATGGTCACTCACTGTGTAACTGTACTGGGACAGTGTTTATTCAGCAGGGTAAGGGTCACTCGATGTGTAAATGTACAGAGTCAGTGTTTATTCAGCAGGGTTGGGGTCACTCACTGTGTAACTGTACAGGGTCAGTGTTTATTCAGCAGGGTTGGGGTCACTCACTGTGTGACTGTACAGAGTCAGTGTTTATTCAGCAGGGTAAGGGTCACTCACTGTGTAACTGTACAGAGTCAGTGTTTATTCAGCAGGGTAAGGGTCACTCACTGTGTAACTGTACAGAGTCAGTGTTTATTCAGCAGGGTAAGGGTCACTTGCTGTGTAACTGTACAGAGTCAGTGTTTATTCAGCAGGGTAAGGGTCACTCACTCTGTAACTGTACAGAGTCAGTGTTTATTCAGCAGGGTAAGGGTCACTCACTGTGTAACTGTACAGAGTCGGTGTTTATTCAGCAGGGTAAGGGTCACTCACTGTGTAACTGTACAGGGTCAGTGTTTATTCAGCAGGGTAAGGGTCACTCAGTGTGTAACTGCACAGGGTCAGTTTTTATTCAGCAGGGTAAGGGTCACTCACTGTGTAACTGTACAGGGTCAGTGCTTATTCAGCAGGGTAAGGGTCACTCACTGTGTAACAGCACAGGGTCAGTGTTTATTCAGCAGGGTAAGGGTCACTCACTGTGTAACTGTACAGAGTCAGTGTTTATTCAGCAGGGTAAGGGTCACTCAAAGTGTAATGTACAGGGTCAGTGTTTATTCAGCAGGGTAAGGGTCACTCACTGTGTAACAGCACAGGGTCAGTGTTTATTCAGCAGGGTAAGGGTCACTCACTGTGTAACTGTACAGGGTCAGTGTTTATTCAGCAGGGTAAGGGTCACTCACTGTGTAACTGTACTGGGACAGTGTTTATTCAGCAGGGTAAGGGTCACTCACTGTGTAACTGTACAGAGTCAGTGTTTATTCAGCAGGGTAAGGGTCACTCACTGTGTAACTGTACTGGGACAGTGTTTATTCAGCAGGGTAATGGTCACTCACTGTGTAACTGTACTGGGACAGTGTTTATTCAGCAGGGTAAGGGTCACTCGATGTGTAACTGTACAGAGTCAGTGTTTATTCAGCAGGGTTGGGGTCACTCACTGTGTAACTGTACAGGGTCAGTGTTTATTCAGCAGGGTTGGGGTCACTCACTGTGTGACTGTACAGAGTCAGTGTTTATTCAGCAGGATAAGGGTCACTCACTGTGTAACTGTACAGAGTCAGTGTTTATTCAGCAGGGTAAGGGTCACTCACTGTGTAACTGTACAGAGTCAGTGTTTATTCAGCAGGGTAAGGGTCACTTGCTGTGTAACTGTACAGAGTCAGTGTTTATTCAGCAGGGTAAGGGTCACTCACTGTGTAACTGTACAGAGTCGGTGTTTATTCAGCAGGGTAAGGGTCACTCACTATGTATCTGTACAGAGTCAGTGTTTATTCAGCAGGGTTAGGGTCACTCACTGTGTAACTGTACAGGGTCAGTGTTTATTCAGCAGGGTAAGGGTCACTCACTGTGTAACTGTACAGAGTCAGTGTTTATTCAGCAGGGTAAGGGTCACTCACTGTGTAACTGTACAGAGTCAGTGTTTATTCAGCAGGGTAAGGGTCACTCACTGTGTGACTGTACAGAGTCAGTGTTTATTCAGCAGGGTAAGGGTCACTCACTGTGTAACTGTACAGAGTCGGTGTTTATTCAGCAGGGTAAGGGTCACTCACTGTGTAACTGTACAGAGTCAGTGTTTATTCAGCAGGGTAAGGGTCACTCACTGTGTGACTGTACAGAGTCAGTGTTTATTCAGCAGGGTAAGGGTCACTCACTGTGTAACTGCACAGGGTCAGTTTTTATTCAGCAGGGTAAGGGTCACTCACTGTGTAACTGTACAGGGTCAGTGCTTATTCAGCAGGGTAAGGGTCACTCACTGTGTAACAGCACAGGGTCAGTGTTTATTCAGCAGGGTAAGGGTCTCTCAGTGTATCTGTACAGGGTCAGTGTTTATTCAGCAGGGTAAGGGTCACTCGATGTGTAACTGTACAGGGTCAGTGTTTATTCAGCAGGGTAAGGGTCACTCGATGTGTAACTGTACAGGGTCAGTGTTTATTCAGCAGGGTAAGGGTCACTCACTGTGTAACTGTACAGAGTCAGTGTTTATTCAGCAGGGTAAGGGTCACTCACTGTGTAACTGTACAGAGTCAGTGTTTATTCAGCAGGGTAAGGGTCACTCACTGTGTAACAGCACAGGGTCAGTGCTTATTCAGCAGGGTAAGGGTCACTCACTGTGTAACAGCACAGGGTCAGTGTTTATTCAGCAGGGTAAGGGTCTCTCAGTGTATCTGTACAGGGTCAGTGTTTATTCAGCAGGGTAAGGGTCACTCACTGTGTAACTGTACAGAGTCAGTGTTTATTCAGCAGGGTAAGGGTCACTCACTGTGTAACTGTGCAGAGTCAGTGTTTATTCATCATGGTAAGCATCACTCACTGTGTAACTGTACAGAGTCAGTGTTTATTCAGCAGGGTAAGGGTCACTCATTTTGTAACTGTACCGAGTCAGTGTTTATTCAGCAGGGTAAGGGTCACTCACTGTGTAACTGTACAGAGTCAGTGTTTATTCAGCAGGGTAAGGGTCACTCACTGTGTAACTGTACAGAGTCAGTGTTTATTCAGCAGGGTAAGGGTCACTCACTGTGTGACTGTACTGGGACAGTGTTTATTCAGCAGGGTAAGGGTCACTCACTGTGTAACTATACAGGGTCAGTGTTTATTCAGCAGGGTAAGGGTCACTCGCTGTGTAACTGTACACAGTCAGTGTTTATTCAGCAGGGTAAGGGTCACTCGATGTGTAACTGTACAGGGTCAGTGTTTATTCAGCAGGGTAAGGGTCACTCACTGTGTAACTGTACAGAGTCAGTGTTTATTCAGCAGGGTAAGGGTCACTCACTGTCTAACTGTGCAGAGTCAGTGTTTATTCATCATGGTAAGCATCACTCACTGTGTAAGTGTACAGAGTCAGTGTTTATTCAGCAGGGTAAGGGTCACTCATTTTGTAACTGTACAGAGTCAGTGTTTATTCAGCAGGGTAAGGGTCACTCACTGTGTAACTGTACAGAGTCAGTGTTTATTCAGCAGGGTAAGGGTCACTCACTGTGTAACTGTACAGGGTCAGTGTTTATTCAGCAGCGTAAGGGTCACTCACTGTGTAACTGTACAGAGTCAGTGTTTATTCAGCAGGGTAAGGGTCACTCACTGTGTAACTGTTCAGGGTCAGTGCTTATTCAGCAGGGTAAGGGTCACTCACTGTGTAACAGCACAGGGTCAGTGTTTATTCAGCAGGGTAAGGGTCTCTCAGTGTATCTGTACAGGGTCAGTGTTTATTCAGCAGGGTAAGGGTCACTCGATGTGTAACTGTACAGGGTCAGTGTTTATTCAGCAGGGTAAGGGTCTTTTGCTGTGTAACTGCACAGGGTGCAGTGTTTATTCAGCAGGGTAAGAGCCTCTCAGTGTATCTGTACAGGGTCAGTGTTTATTCAGCAGGGTAAGGGTCACTCGATGTGTAACTGTACAGGGTCAGTGTTTATTCAGCAGGGTAAGGGTCACTCACTGTGTAACTGTACACAGTCAGTGTTTATTCAGCAGGGTAAGGGTCACTCGATGTGTAACTGTACAGGGTCAGTGTTTATTCAGCAGGGTAAGGGTCACTCACTGTGTAACTGTACAGAGTCAGTGTTTATTCAGCAGGGTAAGGGTCACTCACTGTGTAACTGTGCAGAGTCAGTGTTTATTCATCATGGTAAGCATCACTCACTCTGTAACTTTACAGAGTCAGTGTTTATTCAGCAGGGTAAGGGTCACTTGCTGTGTAACTGTACAGAGTCAGTGTTTATTCAGCAGGGTAAGGGTCACTCACTGTGTAACTGTACAGAGTCAGTGTTTATTCAGCAGGGTAAGGGTCACTCACTGTGTAACTGTACAGAGTCAGTGTTTATTCAGCAGGGTAAGGGTCACTCACTGTGTGACTGCACTGGGACATTGTTTATTCAGCAGGGTAAGGGTCACTCACTGTGTAACTATACAGGGTCAGTGTTTATTCAGCAGGGTAAGGGTCACTCGCTGCGTAACTGTACACAGTCAGTGTTTATTCAGCAGGGTAAGGGTCACTCGATGTGTAACTGTACAGGGTCAGTGTTTATTCAGCAGGGTAAGGGTCACTCACTGTGTAACTGTACAGAGTCAGTGTTTATTCAGCAGGGTAAGGGTCACTCACTGTGTAACTGTGCAGAGTCAGTGTTTATTCAGCAGGGTAAGGGTCACTCACTGTGTAACTGTACAGAGTCAGTGTTTATTCAGCAGGGTAAAGGTCACCCACTGTGTAACCGTACAGAGTCAGTGTTTATTCAGCAGGGTAAGCATCACTCACTGTGTAACTGTACAGACTCAGTGTTTATTCAGCAGGGTAAGGGTCACTCACTGTGTAACTGTACAGAGTCAGTGTTTATTCAGCAGGGTAAGGGTCACTCATTTTGTAACTGTACAGAGTCAGTGTTTATTCAGCAGGGTAAGGGTCACTCGCTGCGTAACTGTACACAGTCAGTGTTTATTCAGCAGGGTAAGGGTCACTCGATGTGTAACTGTACAGGGTCAGTGTTTATTCAGCAGGGTAAGGGTCACTCACTGTGTAACTGTACAGAGTCAGTGTTTATTCAGCAGGGTAAGGGTCTTTTGCTGTGTAACTGCACAGGGTGCAGTGTTTATTCAGCAGGGTAAGAGCCTCTCAGTGTATCTGTACAGGGTCAGTGTTTATTCAGCAGGGTAAGGGTCACTCGATGTGTAACTGTACAGGGTCAGTGTTTATTCAGCAAGGTAAGGGTCACTCACTGTGTAACGATACAGGGTCAGTGTTTATTCAGCAGGGTAAGGGTCACTCGCTGTGTAACTGTACACAGTCAGTGTTTATTCAGCAGGGTAAGGGTCACTCGATGTGTAACTGTACAGGGTCAGTGTTTATTCAGCAGGGTTGGGGTCACTCACTGTGTAACTGTACAGGATCAGTGTTTATTCAGCAGGGTTGGGGTCACTCACTGTGTAACTGTACAGAGTCAGTGTTTATTCAGCAGGGTAAGGGTCACTCACTGTGTAACTGTACAGAGTCAGTGTTTATTCAGCAGGGTAAGGGTCACTCACTGTGTAACTGTACAGAGTCAGTGTTTATTCAGCAGGGTAATGGTCACTCACTGTGTAACTGTACTGGGACAGTGTTTATTCAGCAGGGTAAGGGTCACTCGATGTGTAACTGTACAGAGTCAGTGTTTATTCAGCAGGGTTGGGGTCACTCACTGTGTAACTGTACAGGGTCAGTGTTTATTCAGCAGGGTTGGGGTCACTCACTGTGTGACTGTACAGAGTCAGTGTTTATTCAGCAGGGTAAGGGTCACTCACTGTGTAACTGTACAGAGTCAGTGTTTATTCAGCAGGGTAAGGGTCACTCACTGTGTAACTGTACAGAGTCAGTGTTTATTCAGCAGGGTAAGGGTCACTTGCTGTGTAACTGTACAGAGTCAGTGTTTATTCAGCAGGGTAAGGGTCACTCACTGTGTGACTGTACAGAGTCAGTGTTTATTCAGCAGGGTAAGGGTCACTCACTGTGTAACTGTACAGAGTCGGTGTTTATTCAGCAGGGTAAGGGTCACTCACTGTGTAACTGTACAGAGTCAGTGTTTATTCAGCAGGGTAAGGGTCACTCACTGTGTGACTGTACAGAGTCAGTGTTTATTCAGCAGGGTAAGGGTCACTCACTGTGTAACTGCACAGTGTCAGTTTTTATTCAGCAGGGTAAGGGTCACTCACTGTGTAACTGTACAGGGTCAGTGCTTATTCAGCAGGGTAAGGGTCACTCACTGTGTAACAGCACAGGGTCAGTGTTTATTCAGCAGGGTAAGGGTCTCTCAGTGTATCTGTACAGGGTCAGTGTTTATTCAGCAGGGTAAGGGTCACTCACTGTGTAACTGTACAGAGTCAGTGTTTATTCAGCAGGGTAAGGGTCACTCACTGTGTAACTGTACAGAGTCAGTGTTTATTCAGCAGGGTAATGGTCACTCACTGTGTAACTGTACTGGGACAGTGTTTATTCAGCAGGGTTGGGGTCACTCACTGTGTAACTGTACAGGGTCAGTGTTTATTCAGCAGGGTTGGGGTCACTCACTGTGTGACTGTACAGAGTCAGTGTTTATTCAGCAGGGTAAGGGTCACTCACTGTGTAACTGTACAGAGTCAGTGTTTATTCAGCAGGGTAAGGGTCACTCACTGTGTAACTGTACAGAGTCAGTGTTAATTCAGCAGGGTAAGGGTCACTTGCTGTGTAACTGTACAGAGTCAGTGTTTATTCAGCAGGGTAAGGGTCACTCACTGTGTGACTGTACAGAGTCAGTGTTTATTCAGCAGGGTAAGGGTCACTCACTGTGTAACTGTACAGAGTCGGTGTTTATTCAGCAGGGTAAGGGTCACTCACTGTGTAACTGTACAGAGTCAGTGTTTATTCAGCAGGGTAAGGGTCACTCACTGTGTGACTGTACAGAGTCAGTGTTTATTCAGCAGGGTAAGGGTCACTCAGTGTGTAACTGCACAGGGTCAGTTTTTATTCAGCAGGGTAAGGGTCACTCACTGTGTAACTGTACAGGGTCAGTGCTTATTCAGCAGGGTAAGGGTCACACACTGTGTAACAGCACAGGGTCAGTGTTTATTCAGCAGGGTCAGGGTCTCTCAGTGTATCTGTACAGGGTCAGTGTTTATTCAGCAGGGTAAGGGTCACTCGATGTGTAACTGTACAGGGTCAGTGTTTATTCAGCAGGGTAAGGGTCACTCGCTGTGTAACTGTACACAGCCAGTGTTTATTCAGCAGGGTAAGGGTCACTCGATGTGTAACTGTACAGTATCAGTGTTTATTCAGCAGGGTAAGGGTCACTCACTGTGTAACTGTACAGAGTCAGTGTTTATTCAGCAGGGTAAGGGTCACTCACTGTGTAACTATACAGGGTCAGTGTTTATTCAGCAGGGTAAGGGTCACTCGCTGTGTAACTGTACACAGTCAGTGTTTATTCAGCAGGGTAAGGGTCACTCGATGTGTAACTGTACAGGGTCAGTGTTTATTCAGCAGGATAAGGGTCACTCACTGTGTAACTGTACAGAGTCAGTGTTTATTCAGCAGGGTAAGGGTCACTCACTGTCTAACTGTGCAGAGTCAGTGTTTATTCAGCAGGGTAAGCATCACTCACTGTGTAACTGTACAGGGTCAGTGTTTATTCAGCAGCGTAAGGGTCACTCACTGTGTAACTGTACAGAGTCAGTGTTTATTCAGCAGGGTAAGGGTCACTCACTGTGTAACGATACAGGGTCAGTGTTTATTCAGCAGGGTAAGGGTCACTCGCTGTGTAACTGTACACAGTCAGTGTTTATTCAGCAGGGTAAGGGTCACTCGATGTGTAACTGTACAGGGTCAGTGTTTATTCCGCAGGGTTGGGGTCACTCACTGTGTTACTGTACAGGGTCAGTGTTTATTCAGCAGGGTTGGGGTCACTCACTGTGTAACTGTACAGAGTCAGTGTTTATTCAGCAGGGTAAGGGTCACTCACTGTGTAACTGTACAGAGTCAGTGTTTATTCAGCAGGGTAAGGGTCACTCACTGTGTAACTGTACAGAGTCAGTGTTTATTCAGCAGGGTAAGGGTCACTCACTGTGTAACTGTACAGAGTCAGTGTTTATTCAGCAGGATAATGGTCACTCACTGTGTAACTGTACTGGGACAGTGTTTATTCAGCAGGGTAAGGGTCACTCGATGTGTAACTGTACAGAGTCAGTGTTTATTCAGCAGGGTTGGGGTCACTCACTGTGTAACTGTACAGGGTCAGTGTTTATTCAGCAGGGTAAGGGTCACTCACTGTGTAACTGTACAGGGTCAGTGTTTATTCAGTGTAAGGGTCACTCACTGTGTGACTGTACAGAGTCAGTGTTTATTCAGCAGGGTTGGGGTCACTCACTGTGTAACTGTACAGAGTCAGTGTTTATTCAGCAGGGTAAGGGTCACTCACTGTGTAACTGTACAGAGTCAGTGTTTATTCAGCAGGGTAAGGGTCACTTGCTGTGTAACTGTACAGAGTCAGTGTTTATTCAGCAGGGTAAGGGTCACTCACTGTGTGACTGTACAGAGTCAGTGTTTATTCAGCAGGGTAAGGGTCACTCACTGTGTGACTGCACTGGGACAGTGTTTATTCAGCAGGGTAAGGGTCACTCACTGTGTAACTATACAGGGTCAGTGTTTATTCAGCAGGGTAAGGGTCACTCGCTGCGTAACTGTACTCAGTCAGTGTTTATTCAGCAGGGTAAGGGTCACTCGATGAGTAACTGTACAGGGTCAGTGTTTATTCAGCAGGGTAAGAGTCACTCACTGTGTAACTGTACAGGGTCAGTGTTTATTCAGGGTAAGGGTCACTCACTGTGTAACTGTACAGGGTCAGTGTTTATTCAGCAGGGTAAGGGTCACTCGATGTGTAACCGTACAGGGTCAGTGTTTATTCAGCAGGGTAAGGGTCACTCACTGTGTGACTGCACTGGGACAGTGTTTATTCAGCAGGGTAAGGGTCATTCACTGTGTAACTGTACAGGGTCAGTGTTTATTCAGCAGGGTAAGGGTCACTTGCTGTGTAACTGTACAGAGTCAGTGTTTATTCAGCAGGGTAAGGGTCACTCACTGTGTGACTGTACAGAGTCAGTGTTTATTCAGCAGGGTAAGGGTCACTCACTGTGTAACTGTACAGAGTCGGTGTTTATTCAGCAGGGTAAGGGTCACTCACTCTGTATCTGTACAGGGTCAGTGTTTATTCAGCAGGGTAAGGGTCATTCACTGTGTAACTGTACAGGGTCAGTGTTTATTCAGCAGGGTAAGGGTCACTCACTGTGTAACTGTACAGGGTCAGTGTTTATTCAGCAGGGTAAGGGTCATTCACTGTGTAACTGTACAGGGTCAGTGTTTATTCAGCAGGGTAAGGGTCACTTGCTGTGTAACTGTACAGAGTCAGTGTTTATTCAGCAGGGTAAGGGTCACTCACTGTGTAACTGTACAGAGTCAGTGTTTATTCAGCAGGGTAAGGGTCACTCACTGTGTGACTGTACAGAGTCAGTGTTTATTCAGCAGGGTAAGGGTCACTCACTGTGTAACTGCACAGGGTCAGTTTTTATTCAGCAGGGTAAGGGTCACTCACTGTGTAACTGCACAGGGTACAGTGTTTATTCAGCAGGGTAAGGGTCACTCACTGTGTAACTGCACAGGGCACAGTGTTTATTCAGCAGGGTAAGGGTCACTCACTGTGTAACTGTACAGGGTCAGTGCTTATTCAGCAGGGTAAGGGTCACTCACTGTGTAACTGCGCAGGGTACAGTGCTTACTCAGCAGGGTAAGGGTCACTCACTGTGTAACTGTACACGGTCAGTGTTTCTTCAGCAGGGTAAGGGTCACTCACTGTGTAACGGTACAGGGTCAGTGTTTATTCAGCAGGGTAAGAGTCACTCACTGTGTAACTGTACAGAGTCAGTGTTTATTAAGCAGGGTAAGGGTCACTCACTGTGTAACTGTACAAGGTCGGTGTTTATTCAACAAGAGTTAGTGTCACTCACTGTGTAACTGCGCAGAGTCAGTGTTTATTCAGCAGGGTAAGGGTCACTCACTGTGTAACTGCGCAGAGTCAGTGTTTATTCAGCAGGGTAAGGGTCACTCACTGTGTAACTGCGCAGAGTCAGTGTTTATTCAGCATGCTCTTGTTCATGTGCTTTTTCTGGATCTTCTAATGTAATTTTTGACAGAAGGCCAAAACTTTTTAAAATATATATGTATTATTTTTAAACTACTCTATACTGGTTTATTTTTACTGCAGCGTTTCCACATTCACTCTCTCACCCAAAAAATCCTTGATGTGTACTGTGTAAGATATGGGAAGACAGGCCTGTTGGAACTGCGCTGAATCCTTTAGCCCTGTGTGACTGTCCACCCTCTGATCCTGTTGTGTCTCCTGTTGCATTCTGCAATCAGGTAACGACCAGGAGAACGTCAGTAAAACCACAGTCAGGACCCACACTGCAGTGATGTGCCCAGCAGCCTGTTTGGCAGACAGCGATCCCCAGTCTGACTCTCGAAAGCCAGAATAATGTTTGGTCACATTCCGGACTTGGGAATTGAAGGAGGAAAATGTGCTCAAAATGCAATTGAAGTTATGCAGGTGGCTACTGCCTTCTAGTTTCTGTAATTAATTAATTTGCATAATGACAATCATGGAACTGCCCATGACGCATCGCAGTTAGGCAGAGCAACAGAATGATCCTGTTGATGTAACTAGGAGAGGTAACACAAATGTTTTTCAGCGAGTTGAAAGTGTCTGCATAATTTTCAGGCAAGCTGCTCTTCTGAAAATCTGCAGTTTTAGAATTACTGAGAAAACCCAATCCATCATAGGTCCCACACACAATATCTCTCACTGGGGTACGGTCCCACACACACTGTCTCTCACTGGGGTACAGTCCCACACACACGGACTCTCACTGGGGTACAGTCCCACACACAATATCTCTCACTGGGGTACGGTCCCACACACACTGTCTCTCACTGGGGTACAGTCCCACACACACGGACTCTCACTGGGGTACAGTCCCACACACACTGACTCTCACTGGGGTACAGTCCCACACATACTGACTCTCACTGGGGTACAGTCCCACACACACTGTCTCTCACTGGGGTACAGTCCCACACACACGGACTCTCACTGGGGTACAGTCCCACACACACTGACTCTCACTGGGGTACAGTCCCACACACACTGACTCTCACTGGGGTACAGTCCCACACACACGGACTCTCACTGGGGTACAGTCCCACACACACGGACTCTCACTGGGGTACAGTCCCACACACACGGACTCTCACTGGGGTACAGTCCCACACACACTGACTCTCACTGGGGTTCACTCCCACACACACTGAGTCTCACTGGGATGGTGTTGCAGTGAAGTGAGTTTCTGGTGTAACCTGACACCAAACCTTTCGATATATTTAAAGTCCGCAAGGCAGTTGTTGGCATCATTGCTCAGTGTTGATTTGGAGCCAGATTCTACTGCTGCCTGTTTTATTCGTCGCCAGAATTTGAGGATGTAGCAAAACCATCCTCCTTCAACTTTCCCTTCCTCTCATCCCTGTCTGCTGCACTGACCACTCATACCCCGCCCCTCTTCTCCATTCCCACCAGTCCTTCACCCAGAGACAGAGGCCTTTCCCTGAACTGTAATACCTTCCATCCCTGTCCCTCTGGTGACTGACTGTCCTGCCCCTGGGAGCAGCTTTTCTTTACTTGCTTGATTGAAATACTTCCTGAAATTTAAACATCTCCATCAAAATACCAGCATTTGATTTTGAACAACACCTTCAGTGTCTCCCTGGTCTCTGGGCCCATTTGAGTGAATCTGCTCATGGCCTGACATCCTTCCTAAAGGGTGGAGACTGAATCAGTCACAACTCGAACACCGAGGCCTGAACTAGAGATTTGGAAAGGGTTTAGTGTAACAGTCTTGCTTTGGTAGTCTCTGGCTGTTGTAACGGGATCCAAGCAAGTTCCTGCTCCTCGCTGCAGCTTTTTAAAGTGAACTGCAAGTGACAAGGCCATCTGCACATGATTCAATCCAGAGTTCATTTACATCCAATAAAACTGCGATCAAGGCCCAGGCTGAAATTCTCCTGCAGCACCGACAGCAAGCCAATGACCAGAGTGTTTTTGTCATGTTAAAGATAGAGACAGATCAGGGAGGCTACTTGTTTTCCATTCTAAGCGCTGCCTGTTCAGACATTGCCATTCTTCTGTTTTTGAAAAGCTAAGATTTTGAATGTTGGCGGTTCTTGTTGAGAGAGAGTGCTCGGTGCAGTGTGTAACCATCTCAAACCGGTACAGGCCAGCCCTGCAGGCTGACATAAACTCAGGCTCAGCTCACTGCTGTAACATGTCCAATTTAAAATCCCCACTCTCCAGTTCACATTCTGTTATTGCTTCCAGCTGCCCACCTGCACCTTCAGCTGCCCAGGGCCCAAACTTTGGAATTTGCTGCCTGAAATCTCTACCTCTCTCTCTCTTCCCCCCACCCCCTCAAATGATCCTAAAATTACATTAAAAATGATAAGATCTGAAGGGTTTTGCTGGGGTAAATGTGATGGTATTTCTCTAAGCAGAAGAATCTAGGTCTTGAGCTCACCGTTTAAAAGTCAAGCGTCATCCATTTAAAGGCTCACTGAAATTTGCCTTTGCCTCAGCTGGTCTGACCTAAATGTGACTCCAGACCCACAGCAATCTGGTTGACTCTCAGTTGCCCTCTGAAATGGCCGAGCAAGCCCCTCAGTTGTATCAATCGCTACAATCTCTCAAAGAAATGGAACTGGATGGATCACCTGGCATTGACCCAGGCACCAGAAAAGACAACGGCAGAAACAGCCCAATGGACCCTGCACTGTCCTCCTCACTAACATCTGGGGGTTAGTGCCCACATTGGGAGAGCTGTCTCACCAACTAGTCACGATACAGCCTGACACAGTCACACTCACAGAATCATATCAGAACCACCAACACACTAAAACAGCAGCTAATGAACTTAAAAGACGCTACACAGACAACAAGCAAAACGAATGTCATCTATAAAATACCTTGCAAGAACTGTGACACACTACATTGGACAAACTGGCAGAAAGCTAGCCACCAGGATACATCACCATCCCTGGGTATGTTCTGTCCCACCTGCAGGAAAGACCCAGCAAAGGGGGTGACACAGTGTGACACAGTCGGGAGGGAGTTACTCTGGGAATCCTCAATATTGACTCCAGACCCCATGAAGTCTCATGGCTTCAGGTTAAACATGGGCAAGGAAACCTCCTGCTGATTACCACACACTGTCCTCCTCCAGCTGATGGATCATTGCGTCTCCATGTTGATCAACACTTAGAGGAAGCACTGAGGATGGTAAGGGCACAAAATGTACTCTGGGTGGGGGATTTCAGTGTTCGCCACCAAGAGTGGCTCGGCAGCAGTAATACTGATCGGGCTGGTCGGGTCCTACAGGACATAGCTGTTAGACTGGGTCTGCGGCAGGTGGTGAGGGAACCAAAAAGAGGGGAAACATATCTGACCTCATCCTTACCAACCTGCCAGCTGCAGTTACATCTGTCCATGACAGTATCAGTAAGAGGGACCTTTGCACAGTCCTTGTGGAGACAAAGTCCCACCTTCACATTGAGAACAACCGTGTTGTGTGGCACTATCCCCGTGCTCAATGGGACAGACTTCACACAGATCAAGCAACTCAAGACGAGACGTCCACGAGGCGCTGTGGGCCAACAACAGCAGCAGAACTGTACTCCAGTACAGTCTGTAACCTCATGGCTTGACATATTCCCCACTCAGCCATTACCATCAGGCCAGGGGGTCAACCCTGGTTCAATGGAGAGTGCAGGAGGGCATGCCAGGAGCAGCACCAGGCTTACCTGAAGGTGAGGTACCAACCTGGTGAAGCCCCCAAACAGGACTACTTGCCAAATAGCGAAAGCAGTAAGTGATAGAGAGAGCTAAGCGATCCCACAACCAATGGATCAGATCTAAGCTCTGCAGTCCTGCCACATCCAGGTGTGAATGGTGGTGGGCAATTAAACAACTCACTGGAGGAGGAGGCTCCAAACTCAGAGTAGTAAGGGAATGGAACGCTTTGCCTGCAACGGTAGTAGATTCGCCAACTTTAGGTACATTTAAGTCGTCATTGGACAAGCATATGGACGTACATGGAACAGTGTAGGTTAGATGGGCTTGAGATCGGTATGACAGGTCGGCACAACATTGAGGGCCGAAGGGCCTGTACTGTGCTGTAATGTTCTATGTTCTATGTTCTATATCCCCGTCCTCAGTGATGGAAGAGCCCAGCACATCAGTGCAAAGGATAAGACTAAACATTCGCAGCAATCTTCAGCCAGAAGTGCTGAGTGGATGATCCATCTCGGCCTCTTCCAGTGGTCCCCAGCGTCACAGATACTGGTCTTCAGCCAATTCGACTCACTCCACGTGATATCAAGAAATGGTTGGAGACACTGGATACTGCAAAGGCTGTGGGCCCTGACAATATTCCAGCAATAGTACTGAAGGCTTGTGCTCCAGAACTTGCCCCTCCCCTAGCCAAGCTGTTCCAGTACAGTTACAGCACTGGGATCTACCCGACAATGTGGAAAATTCCCCAGGTATGCCCTGTACACAAAAAGCAGGACAAATCCAACCCGGCCAATCACCGCCCCATCAGTCTCCTCTCGACCATCAGTAAAGTGACAGAAGGTGTCAGTAACAGGGCTATTAAGCAGCACCTGTTCAGCAATTACCTGCTCAGCGACGCCCAGTTTGGGTTCTGCCAGGGCCACTCAGCTCCTGACCTCATTACAGCTTTGGTTCACACATGGACAAAAGAGCTGAATTCCAGAGTTGAGGTGAGAGTGACAGCCCTTGATATCAAGCCTTCATTCGACCGCATGTGGCATCAAGGAGCCCGAGCAAAACTGGAATCAATGGGTATCGGGGGCAAACTCTCCAGCGGTTATAATCATACCTGACACATAGGAAGATGGTTGTGTTTTTTGGAAGTCATTTTGGACATCTGTTCAAGAAGGCAGCTCACCATCACCTTCTTAGAGGGCAACAGTTGGCAATAAATGCTGGCCTGGCTAGTAATGCACACATCTCATGAATTAATTCAAAAGAACAGGGATGAGGCTAATGTCTCCCCTCAGAAGCTCATGAGCCTTGGTGGAAGCAGAATCCTTGAGAATTTCCAAGTCAGGTGTGGAGAGATCCCTGATGGACAAGGGGGTAAAGGTTATCAGGGACAGGCCAGAACGTGGGGTGATCAGATCAGATCAGCCGTCGTCTTATGGGCCTTCTCTGACTCCAAATTCACTTGTTTATAATTCTTGACTCATCCTCCAACAGTGCACTTCACAAGCACCTTGTGTTGTTAAAGGCTCTACTTAAATGAAAGTTGTTGCTGTCCTACCTGGGATGTTCGGTGACAAAACTGCATTTGATAAAGAGAAGGGAGTTCTCCTGGTCTTGAAAGGTCAACTAAGATTCATTACTGCTTCCCAATTAGCAGTGAGATTGCAGAGAGCTGTGAGGGACATTGGAGATTGGGTGTGGGCATGTAGGGACGGAAAGTTGGCAGGGTAGCAAGTTGAGGTGGGTCGGGAGTGTGGGTGAGAGGCAGTGAAAGAGAGAGAGAGAGAGAGAGTTGACCTGACTGCAGCCTAATCTTTGTCCATCCCAAACAGTCTGCAGGAAATGGGAGGCAGCATTACTCAGCTTGGAGACAGTAAGGACTGCAGACACTGGAAGCTAGAGTCAATAAATATGGAGCTGGTAAAGCACAGCAGGTCAGACAGCATCTGAGGAGCAGGGAAGTCAATGCATTGGCCAAAACCCTTCGTCAGGACTGGGGAGGGGAGAGGGGCCCAGAGATAAATAAACAGAGGAGGATGGGGGCTGGGTGAAAGGTAGGTGGAATGGAGATAAGTGGATGCACGTAGGGGGTTATTGTGGTTTGTCAGTGGGAAGGGTGGAGCAGATAGGTGAGTAGGAAGATGGACAGTTGGGGGGGGGGGTGGATTTTGAAGCTGGTGAAGTCAACACTGAGACCATTGGGCTGTAAGCTCCTCAGGCAAAAAAATCAGGTGTTGTTCCTCCAATTAGTGTTTAGCCTCACTCTGACAGTGAGGAATGCCGAGGATGGACATGTCACCAGTGGTGTGGGAGGGGGAGGGGGACGGGTAGTGGGAATGGGAGCGGGTGGGGGAGTGGGAGTGGGTGTGGGAGTAAAGTGTATGGAAACCGGAAGTTCTGGTTGGTTGATGTGTGCAGAGCACAGATGCTCCATGAACCGCTCCCCAAGTCTGCATTTGGTCTCCCTGATAAAGAGGGGACCGCATCGGGAGCAATGGATACAGTTGATGAGTTTAGATGAAGTGCAGGTGAATCTCTGCTGGACCTGGGAGGATTGTTTGGGGTCTTGGAAGGAGGTGAGAGGGGAGCTGCAGGGGCAGGATTGGCAGCTACAGGGAAAGGGAGCAGGTTTGGTGGAGGGGTTGGTGGGGAGTGTGGAGCTGATGAGGGAGTCACAGAGTGAACGGCCCCTGCGGAATGGAGACGGGTTTGGGGAAGGAAATATCTTTTTGGTGGGGGGGGGGTCTGATTGTAGGTGGTGGAAATGTTGGAGGAAGATGCGTTGTATTCAAAGGTTGGTGGGGTGGTATGTGAGGACCAGGGATTCTATCCTTATTATTGTTGGGGATTGGAGAGGGTTTGAGGGCAGATTTGTGGGAAATGTGGGGGCGATGCAGTTGAGGGCATCCTTAATAACAAAGGAGGGGAAACTACAGTCTCGAAAGCAGGAGAATGTTTGGGAAGTCTCAGAGTAGAACACCTCATCCTGGGAGCAGATACGGTGGAGGCAGAGGAATTGAGAGGAGAGAATAGCATTTTTACAGAAGGTGAGTGAGAGGAGCTGTGGCCGAGGTAGTTGTGGGAGTCAGTGGGTTTGAAATGGATATCAGTAGGGAGTCGGTTTCCGGGGATGGAGACAGAGAGGTCGAGGAAGGGAGGGAGGTGTCAGAAATAGTCCCAGTGAACTTGAGGGCATTGTGGACGATGTTAGGGAAGTTGGTGAATTGCCGGAGAGTGGGTGAGAGAAGCCGTAGTCAAGGTAATTGTGAGAATCAGTGGGGTTGATTGAGTTGTTAAGTTACGCCATTTGCTGGCAGTGACCAGACACAGGCCCTGAAATAAAAACAGAAATGGCGACAGAAACTCAGCTAGTCTGGCAGCATCTGTGGGACAAGAGATAAGCTGATATTTTGGGTTCTGAGCTTGATGGACAGGTTTGAGATTCTGGCTCCCTGTGTGGATGAGAGTGGGGGCTGTAAGGAGAATGAGGAAACTGACCACAGTGCGGGGACAGAGGGTGAGAGAAAAGAGACATGTAGGTGTAACTGGGGATAGTGTAATGGGCGGAATAGACACTGCTCTCTACGGCCAGGATTGAGAGTCCCCAGGGCTGTGTTTCCTGCCTGGGGCCCGAGTTCAGGAAAGCTCATCTGGGCTGCAGAGGAACTTGGATTGGGAGGGGAAAGATCCAATTGTTGTGGTCCATGTGGGCACCGACGATATTGTTGGAAAAAGGAAAGAGGTTCTGCTGAGGGAATATGAGCAGCTTAGGGGCTAAATTCTAAAACAGAGCCAAAAAGGTAATTATCCCTGGATTACTGCCTGAGCCACAAGCAAATTGACCCAGGGCCAACAAGGTTAAAGGGGTAAACATGTGGCGCAAGGATTGGTGTGGGAGTGAATTTATGGGGCACTGCACCCAGCACTGGGGAAGGAGGGAGCTGTTCCAATGGGATGGGCACCACCTGAATCATGCTGGGACCAGGGTCCTGGTGAAGCGTAGAACTAGGGATGTGGAGATGGTGTTAAAATAAATTTGTGGGGGAGGGGGAGGGATAGGGAACACTAGGGTTGTACTGACTTCCAGTCTGCTCTCCTCCACGTGTCAGACTGTAACACTCCCTCAGTACTGACTGTTTAAGGAGGAAAGTTTAAGGGAGATATGCTTGGAAAGTTCTTTACACAGAGGGTGGTGGGTGCCTGGAACGCGTTGCCAGCGGAGGTGGTAGACGCAGACACGTTAGCGTCTTTTAAGATATATTTGGACAGGTACATGGATGGGCAGGGAGCAAATGGACACAGACCGTTAGAAAATAGATGACAGGTGAGACAGAGGATCTGGATCGGCGCAGGCTTGGAGGGCCGAAGGGCCTATTCCTGTGCTGTAGGTTTCTTTGTTGATCTGCTCAGCATGATGATAAATCAATGCTTGTTTGGGGTTTTGTTTTTGTAGTGAAGGAGCCTCCTGAGAGCGAGCAGGCGATTTCTCTGGACACGGCTGAGGAAGGTTACAGTTCCAATCCACTGCCCAAAAAGCACAGTCGCTTGTCCAATCAGAAGGTGGAAGCATTGAAGAAGGATCGGAAGAAGAGGCTGCATCTTTCCAAAATCATCTCCTCCTCTGAGAACATGTCCCATGACCGACGTCTCCCTGGTCACAAGCACGAATCAGAACTTGTAAGTCCTTAAGTGTTGTGGTGTCTCTGTGGAGCACAATAACACTGTCACCAGGCTACACCCTCTGGCTTTACCATTCCCTCTGTGTCCAGCTGAAACATGCAGCCAATCAGCCCCCTGCCCATATATTTATAGATAGAGCTCTTTCTTTATCCGGCTTTAATTATCTTCTTTATGACTGTTTGTCCAATTTCCCTTTAAAAGTTCCACAGGCCCCTTCACACGTCACATCCCAGATCCTAACAAGTTACTGCAGCAAAAAATCACCCTCATCTCCCTCTTGAATTCTTTTGGTGTCACCTTACTTTGTAACTCTTCTGTCTCCTGACCCTTCTACCCCTGGAAACTATTTGATCATAGAATTCCTACAGTGTGGAAGTCCACACCAAACCTTGGAGCATCCCCACCCAGAACCACCTAATCTACACATCCCTGAACACTACAGGCATTTTCCCATGGCCGATCCACCTAACCTGCACATCTTTGGACAGTGGGAGGAAACTGGAGCACCCGGAGGAAACCCACGCAGACACAGGGAGAATGTGCAAACTCCACACAGACAGTTACCCGAGGGTAGAATTGAACCTGGGTCCCTGGTGCTGTGAGACAGCAGCGCGAACCACTGAGCCACTGTGCCACCCCATGGTTATATGGTCTTAGTTACTCTATCAGTACAGTTATCATTTTGAAAACCTCAATTAAATCTTCCCATCGAACTTCATTTGCTCAAAAGTGAACAGTCCCAGCTTCTCCAGTCTCTACACACTCAATGAGCTTTGTCATTGCTTTGTCTCTGTGTAATCTTCACTGTATTCTCCCCAAAGCCATAACATCCTTCCTAAAGGTCAGAGCCTGTAACTCAACACAGTTCTCATTGGAGGATGTTATATGATTAAAATCAAAAGCTTGTATAGTCACCAGTAATTATGAAAAACTGAGGAATGGGAAATTCTTGGAATGCAGCAAATCAAAGCAGAACATAATCAACTATGAATGCAATGTAACAAAAACATAGCAATGACCATAAAAGCTCCTATAATAAGGAAATGTTTAGCTAAATGAATGTAAATCCATTAGAGCAGAGTCAGGAGATTTTCTAATAGGGAAAGGAGAAATGACAAAGAAATTAAATGATTACTTTGTGTCTGTTTTCACTGAGGAAGATTTTAGAAATCTTCCAGAACTAGAAATCCAAGTGACTGAGAATGAGGAGTTGAATGAAATTAGAATGAGTGAGAAGATTTAACTGGAGAAATGAATGGGGCTGAAAGTTGATAAATCCCCAGAACCTGATGGTCTACATCTTAGAGGGTTGAAGGAGGCAGCAAAGAGATTGTCAATATCTTGGTGATTATTTTCCAAAATTCTACCGATTCTGTACTGATTCCTGTGAGTTGGGAGGTGAGAAACATCACCCGCTGTTTAAGAAGGGAGTGAGAGAGCCTCAGCGTACCTCCACCCACAGTCACCTCTACAGCCGTCAGATTGACCTTCCTGAGGGTGAACCTACAGAAAGCCACAGGCCCAAATGGAGTCCCCAGCCATGCACTCAGAACCTGTGGGGTCCAGCTTGGGTGGGGGGGGGGGGAGCGCAAGGGGTATTCACAGACACCTTTAACCCCTCCTTATTCCAGTGGGAGGGTCCCAACTGCTTGAAGAAGATCACCACGATCCCAGTTCTAAAGAAAAACCAGAAAACGTGCCTTCCTGACAACTGCCCTGTGGCTCTGACACCCAGCATTAGGAAGTGCATCGCACACATTAACTCCAACCTCCCAGATTTCCTGGGTCCACTACAATTTGCCCACTAGTGCAACAGATCCACAGCTGGCACCATCTCCCGGCTCTGCACACATTCCTGGAACATCTGGATGACAAGCACACCTACAACCAGGCTCCTATTTATTAACTGCAACTCTACCTCCAGTACCGTAATTCCAAACAATTTCATCTCCAAACTCTGAGACCTCGGGCTCGGCCCCCCCCCCCCCCCCCCCCCCCCCAGTAACTGGATCCTTGACTTGCTGGCACAGAGACCACAAGCAGTGAGGACTGGCACAACACTCCCCCACAATAATCCTCAGCGCTGGTGCCCTGCAAAGATGTGTGCTCCGCCCCTTACGATACCCCTTACACACGCACCACTGTGGGGTCAAATTCTGCTCTAACTCCATTTCCTAGTTTGCTGAGGACACCCCCGTAGTGGGTCAGATCTGAAACAGCGACGAGACAGAATACAGGAACGAGATAGTGTGTTTAGCAGCATGTTGTGAAGACATCAATCTCACCCTCAGTGTCAGTAAATGAAGGAGCTGGCCATTGACTTTTGGAAGCAGAGTGGAGGACCTGCCCCTGTCTGTAGCAGTGGTGCTGAGGCGGGGGTGGGGGGCAGGTGGAGACCGTCAGTGGGAGTATATATCACTGACAATCTGCCCTGGTCCATCCACATCAACACGATGGCCAGGAAAGCACAGCAACACCTCTACTCCCTCAGGGGGCTAACGCTGTTCAGCATGTCCACACCGACTTGCAGTAATTTTTATAGATGCACCATAGAAAGCATCCTCTCGGGATGCACCATAGTGTAGCATGGCAACTCTTCTACCGAACACCGTGAGAAATTACTGAGAGTTGTGAACACAGCCCTGTCGACCTCGCAAACCAACCTTCCTTCCATTGGCTCTGTCTATATATCCTGCTGCTTCAGGAAAGCAGCTAACATGATTAAATACATCCTCCCACCCCAGTTATACTCTCTTCCATCGGGCAGAAGATACAAAAGTTCAAAAAAACTTGCCAACAGATTGAAGAACAACTTCTTACCTGCTGTATCAGGTTTATGAACAGACCTGTCATATATTAGAGTTGATCTTTCTCTACACTTTCTCTGTAGCTGCTCTGTTCTATTACCCTGATGTATTTATGAAAGGTATGATTTGTCTGAATAGCACGCAAAACACTGCTTTTCACTGTACCTCAGTACATGTGACAATAATAAATCAAACAAAGCTCTAAAAAGAAGGAAAATAGGTAACTACAGCCCCGTTAGCCTTCCTTCAGGAGCAGGGAAAATGTTAGAATTGATTGTAAAGGATGGGATACACGGACACTCTGATGATAATGATCCAATTGGGCAGAATCAGTATGGATTTGAGAATGGGACATTGTGTTTGAAGATCTCGTTGGGGTTTTTTTCGAAAATGTCACAAACAGAAATGATAAAAGAGAACTGATGGTCATTGTATATTTAGATTTTCAGACAGCCTTTGATGAAGTGCCCCACGGGAGTTTGGTTAGAAACAGTTAAAATACATGGGAGAGGAGGGAACGTACTGGCATGGATTCATGGCTGGCTAAGAGGTAGAAAACAGAAATTGCTGGAAAAGCTCACCAGGTCTGGCAGCATCTGTGAAGAGAAATCAGAGTTGACTTTTCAGGTCCAGTGACCCTTCCTCAGAATGTTCTCAACCCAAAATGTTACCTCTAAAAACTCCCCACAGATGCTGCCAGCCCTGGTGAGCTTTTCCAGCAGTTTCTGATTTACAGCATCCGCAGTTCTTTCAGTTTCAGAAAACAGAATTTGATAGATTTCCAATAACCATCTGGGCATGTGGCAGGTAAAATGCATTAAAGTGCTTGGTCAAGCAGGAACATTTAGAATGGCAAGGCAGGTTTGATGGGCTGAATGGCCTGCTCCTATTCTTTTGGCCCTATGGAGCCTAGCCTATGGTTACACTGCCTTGCTTTTCAACTCTGTGCTTCCATTTACTAACCTAAAGACCTGTATCTTTTCGTTTAAACAACTTTTTCATCTTCTCCTACCATAGAAAATGGGACAGTACGGCACAAGAATGGACCCTTCAGCCCACAATGTTGTGCCAAACATAACACCAAATGAAACTAATCCCCTCTGCCTGCCCTTAGTTCATATCCATCCATTCCTTGCATATTCATGTGCTTATCTAAAAGTCCCTTAAATGCCCTATTGTATCTGCCTCCACCACCAACCTTGGCAGTGTGTTCCACGCTCCTACCACCCTCTGTAAAATAAAACTTGCCCGTCTAGCCTCCCCCCTCACCTTAAATGCATGTTGAACAATATGTGTACAGACACCCCTACGTGTTATTTCCCGTTGCCTGTTTTATTGGGTATTGCCGTTCCTCATTCTTCCTAGCAGTAAGAATTGTGATTCTCTGCATTAAACCTCACCTGCCATAGGCCTGCCCACCTGACCAGCTCATCTTTTCTGTCAAGGGTCCTTCTCTTGTGCAGAAACCAAAGCACCATGTATAAATCTGAGCAGGAATTTCAGAGAAATGTTTTCACTGACAGTGGAGTCGTAACATGGATCTGGCTACCACATTCCAGGGCAGTGTGGATTGGGCAATTAATGCTGGCCTAGCGAAAATCCTGTGAATAAATTATTAACAGTGACCACTGTCCATTCATAGGATTAAACACAGAGAAGTATGGAGATCATGGGGTGATGGGAAGAGACGAAGCGAGGGGGTCAGCTGGAAGTTCAGAAATGCTGCCCTGGTTACAGATGGCCTACAAATGGCCAATGGAATCTGTAGACTGTGCTTTCCTGTTCCCTTGTGGACATGTAACTGACCGGTTGCCTTGACCTATAGGGTCCATGCCGTCGACAAATGGAAGTGGTGTTACAGAATCTGAAGAAAGCTGCCTACCTGAGCCCACATGAGGTTTATATTCCAAACTGTGACCGCAAAGGCCTGTACAAAAGGAAGCAGGTATGTGTGTATTTCTGGAGCTCGCTAGACCTGCTAACACTGTCCCTTCACACAGAATCATTGTAACTGTGCCAGCCTCCACCACTCCCTCTGGCAGCTGCAGATCCACCTCCCTCTGTGTGAAAAAGTTACCCCTCAGGTCCCTTTTCAATCTTTCCCTTCTCACCTTAAGCCTATGCCCCTCTAATTTTGAACTCCCCGTACCCTGGGGAAAAGACCTTGGCTATTCGCCCTATCGATATCCCTCATGATTTTATAAACAATTTTTTCAGCCAGAGGGTGGAGAATCTATGGAACTCATTGTCACAAAGGGCTGTAGAAGCCACGTCATTGAGTCTGTTTAAGACGGAGATAGATAGGCTGTTGATTAGTAAGGGGATTGAGGGTCACGGGGTGAAGGCAGGAGAATGGGGGTGAGAAACATATCAGCCATGATTGAATGGCAGAGCAGCCTCAAAGGGCTGAATGACCTCATTTGCTCCTATAACCTATGGAACCATTCTGGTAAATCACTTCTGCACTCTCTCCAATACATTAACATCTTTCCTGTCATGTGATGCCTACAGCTGTACACACTACCCCAGGTGAGGTTTAATAACTGTGTTATAGAAATGAATGATCATTTTCTTTCCCTTGTACATTGTGTATATGTTTAGAAAACCCTGCATTGTGAATGTTCGTTTCACCTGATACCCCACTCATCCTACCACCTTCAAAAATTTGTGCACATGTATGCCCAGGTCCCTCTGCTCCCACACACACCACTACTCCACCCTCATTAGATTGTAACCATTTCCTTTCCAACAGTGTCTCCTTCTTCATCCACCTCACACTCCTATGCATTACCTGTCACTTATCTGCCCATTCGACCAGCTTGTCTGGGAAATACTTCACTGCCCTTCCTCACACTTCCAACTGTCCCTGCACAGCAGGCTCGAAAGGCAGAGTGGCCTCCTTCCCGTTCCTGTGTAACAGGCTTGAGGAGGGGCTGAATGGCCTCCTGCTGTTCCTGTGTAACAGACTCACGTAGTGGGCTGAATGGCCTCATTCTGTTCCTGTGTAACAGGCTCACGTAGGGGGCTGAATGGATTCCTTCCCGTTCCTGTGTAACAGGCTCACGTAGGCAGCTGAATGGCCTCCTGCTGTTCCGGTGTAACAGGCTCATGTAAGGGGCTGAATGGCCTCCTGCTGTTCCTGTGTAACAGGCTCAAGGGGCAAAATCATGAGGCTGCCTGGGCCCAGCATTTATTACCCATTCCTAGTTGCCCCTTGATAAGGTGGGTGTGAGCTGCCTTCTTGAACCACTGCAGATCTCCTGCTGCGGGTTGACCCACAATGCCGTTAGGGAGGGAATTCCAGGATTCTGACCCAGCGACAGTGAAGGAACGGTGATATATTTCCAGGTCAGGATGGGGAGTGGCTGGGAGGGGAACTTGCAGGGGGTTCCCATGTATTTGCTGCTCCTTGTCCTTCCAGATGGAAATGTTCGCGGGTTTGGAAGGAGCTGCCTGAGGATCTTCCATGAATTTCTATATTTATGATGCTCTGCTGGCACTGAGTTTTCGTGGTGTTTGTGTGGAAGGAGGCCGTTTGGCACGTTGTGTCTGTGAAAGCCCTCTGCATGATCAATTCAATCAGAGCCATTCTCCTACCTTCCCCAGTAACCCTGCATAGACACAGGGCAGCAGAAGTCGGCCACTTGGCCATTGAGACTGCTCCACCGTTCAATGTGATCTTGACTGTTCATCCAACTCAGTCCCTGTTCCTGTTTTGTCTCCATACTCTTTGATCCCTCTAACTCTAAGATCTGCATCTAATTCCTTTTTGAGTACAATCAATGTTTCAGCATCAATTGCCTTCTGTGATAGTGAATTCCATGGGACAATTATCCTTTTCTGATAACGATCCACTCCCGTTTGAAAGCCCCTATTTAACGTTCCCTTGTCACACTGGGGAGGAGATGGCCTAGTGGTATTATCACTGGACAGTTAATCAGGGAGCTTGGGAATGTTCACGGGACCTGGGTTGAAATCACACTATGGGCAACTGGTGGAATTTGAAACCATTAAAATCTGCAACTAAGAGTCTAATGACCACGAAACCATTGTTGGAAAAACTCACCTGATTCGCTGATGCTCTTTGGGGAAGGAAAATGCCTGACTGGAGATTGCAGGTTCATACGGCAGATGGTTAAATTTGAATTCAATAAAAATCTGGAATTAAGGGTCGAATGATGACCATGAATCAATTGTTGGAAAAACCCATCTGAATCATTAATGTCCTTTAGGGAAGGAATCCTTACCTGGTCTCCAGACCCACAGCAATGGGGTTGCTTCTTCACTCCCCCCGGGTATTTAGGGATGGGCAATAAATGCTGGCCAGTCAATGACACTCTCATTCTCTCAGAATTGTTTAATAACCCGGTTGGATTTTAAATTAACTTGAGATTTTCTTTCCTCTCGACAGTGCAAACCCTCGAAGGGGAAACGGCGGGGTCTCTGCTGGTGTGTGAATAAGTATGGATTGAAGTTACCTGGCTCTGATTTCAAGCACCGCGACTTTCAGTGTCACAGCTTTGAGAGTGACTGATGTCGTTGTGTTTTTTTTAAAACCCGCAACACCACATCTGTCTCCTCTCTAACCAACTCAGCATCTACTCGCCAGCCGATTGGCTAACTACAGACTCTAAACTTTTTGGCAGTGAGTGCATCAAAGTATAATAATTTAAACAAAAATTGTATGTTATGATTTTTCGGGGCATCGGATTGGTTGAACCTGCGTGAGCTTCTGTTTTTTGGCTTTACAATCTCTACCAAAGAAACACGTTTCGATTCTGATTGGTTTTGGAAAGAAAATGCTGGAGGATGGGGCACTAGTGTCATGTTTTTATACCACGTGCCCTTTTTTTAAATCACGATTTAAGGAGATCTTCACCCATCCAAGAAATGCACATAAGGAAAGCTCCTGGACGTTCATCCTGATTTTTCACAAGATGCTGCAATCCAACACATCCATCCTATTGAGCTGCAGAGATCTGGATTGGATGAGGGACTGGGGACATCCATTATCTAGACCGACCTCCTCCTTACTTTCATCTGATGGCCTGCAGGAGCTGGGAGCAAGGCAAGGATGAGGATGTCTTTGAGTGGGGGTGGGGGGAGGTGGAGGGAAGCTGGCATGGCGATGAGGGGATCCGAGGGAGCAGGAGCAGGGTAAGGGTGAGGGGGTCTTTGGGCAGTAGCGGGGGGAGGTGGAGGGAAGCTGGCATGGCGATGAGGGGATCCGAGGGAGCTGGAGCAGGGCAGGGATGAGGGGGTCTTTGGGCAGTGGTGGGGGGAGGTGGGGGGAAGCTGGCATGGCGATGAGGGGATCCGAGGGAGCTGGAGCAGGGTAAGGGTGAGTGTGTCTTTGGGCAGTGGTGGGGGGAGGTGGAGGGAAGCTGGCATGGCGATGAGGGGATCTGAGGGAGCTGGAGCAGGGTAAGGGTGAGTGTGTCTTTGGGCAGTTGGGGGGGAGGTGGAGGGAAGCTGGCATGACGATGAGGGGATCCGAGGGAGCTGGAGCAGGGTAGGGATGAGTGTGTCTTTGGGCAGTGGAGAGGGGGAGGTGGGGGAAGCTGGCATGGCGATGAGTGGATCCAAGGGAACTGGAGCGGGGTATGGATGAGGGGGTCTTTGGGCAGTGGAGGGGGGGGAGGTGGGGGGAAGCTGGCATGGCAATGAGGGGATCCGAGGGAACTGGAGTAGAATGAAAGGGTGATGGGATGCATTGAGGGGTAGCTGGGGTTGAGGGTGAGGGGGCGTTGGAGCTGGTGATGAAGGAGTTGGGGTGGGTGGGGTGGGGGATGCTGGGAGCTTGCTTGGGCTAGGATAAATGACCAAGTGGTGTTTGATGCTCTATCATGCCCTGACATGAGAAGCTAACCTAGGAGTCCACAGATCCTGACACATTAACATGAGGGGATCCTACATTCGAGGGGCAGGCTTGGACTGAGCTGGGTTCGGCAAAGTATTCTAGGGTGAGGGGGGGGAGAGGGGTTGGAGGGGGGAGAGTGGGGTTGGAGGGGGGAAGAGGGGTTGGGGGGGGGAAGAGGGGTTGGGGGAGGGGTGTGTAGGGTAGAGGAGCTGGTAAATGGATGAATTTGTTAGTTCAGAGTTACTGACCTCCCACTGGACATCACAACAACAGCCAGAGCCCAGTGCCAAGGCACATTGATCCCCCCCTTCTAGACCGTGCTGCAGTACCCGATTGCCACCAGTGGAGGGTGGGGGGGTGCCCCCTGGTGACTGAAGGCATGTAGTGCACAGAGAAGTTCTCCAATGCTCATCCAATACCACCCAATGGGTTAGGGTCCCAAGCCATTATTTACTGTTTGCAATCACTTTATCAGCCCCCCACCCCACCCTAGGCTGACACAATGGCTGGTGTTATCAGCCCCCCACCCCTCCACAACCCAGAACATACTGATACCCCTCCCACCCCCACATGCTGTTCACTTACTTCAGACATGGGCTCCCTTGGCCTCGAAGGAGTGGGAGTTGGTGGGGGGGGGGGGGTGGGTGCAGTGTAGCTGGGGGTGGGGGGTGGGGGTGGTTTTCTTGCTTTTATCTTCTGCCCTGTGGGCTCCAGATGCCTCCCAGTCCTTCCAGTTTCTTTGAGCTATTTACTTTGTCTGGCAACGCACCCAGTCTAACAATCTTCTTCCACTCCCTGCCCAGCATCCTCACCAGGCCCACCAGCCGTGACTGAGGCAAGAGTACAACGCCTGCCTTTCTTTGCCCCCCGCGTCCCCCCCCCCCCAACCAATGTTGGGGGACGGGTAGTCAGGCCTGGGCCTGTTAGACTGAGTTCCCATTTCGACATTCCCAATTCAGGAATGTTCTTTTGGAACTCTGGCTAGTGGATTCAGTCATCTGGAGGTTGGCGGTGGGGGGGGGGTCATGCGGTGGAGTGGAGGTTGGAGTGGTGGGGGTGGGTTTGGGGGATAGGAGGGGAGGAATGTGGAATCGATTGTGTTGACAGAGAGAAAAAATGTCAAAAGGGCAATAAAGTGTGAAGAAGTGTTTAGCTGACGGGGAGCTGCATTAATCGATATGGGGGCAATGTACAAGTGAAATACACGGGGGGGGCGGGGGGGGAATTGTGGGAAAATCCACGAAACACAACCCGTAAAGAGAGGTCTCCTTCCTTACGGACTTTGTGTGGAATTTAAGATGGCAAATGCTGAATGAATATTATTTTCTGTGTTTGAATTTCTTGTGACACTGTTTGCTGAGCTTTGTACATGGTTTCTCCTGGACACTCAGACCATTACTGTTTTGCTTTGAATGTCTTCACCTCGAGCTCCCTGTTGGGACTGTCCAATCCTCAATCAATTCATTGGATTCGGGAAATGCAAAGACTGAATTGTCCCCCCAACGCTGTGCTCCTTTTTGGGGAAGCGTCTCTCACAAACTGACGGGTAGTTGCCTCTCAGTCCAGGCCAGGATAGAAATCGAGAGGGGGGCTGTTAAGGGAACGAGAGACCGAGCAAAGCCTTGGGGGCTGAGATGAGGAGGAATGTCTTCACTCAGAAGCGAGAGAACCTTTGCAATTCTCCCCCTCCGAGGGTTACAGACGCTGCATTGTTGAAAGCTTGGAAGACTGGCACAGACAAAGCTTCATTCTCTCGGGGAATTGGAGGATGCGGAAGGTGACGGGGGTGAGGGAAGATAGCAGGAGTTGAATTCAATATCAGCCACAATCATATTGAATGGTGGAGCAGCATTGAAGGGCTAAATAGCTTATTCCTGCTCCTGTTGCTTATACTCTGACTTGCTGGTTAGGGTAATTCTTATTGTCCCTGTGGGGGTCTGCTGGGGTGACAGTGGGGTGGCACGGTGGCTCAGTGGTTAACACTGCAGCCTCACAGCACCAGGGACCCAGGTTCGATTCCAGCCTCGGGCGACTGTCTGTGTGGAGTTTGCACATTCTCCCCGTGTCTGCGTGGGTTTACTCCGGGTGCTGCAGTTTCCTCCCACAGTCCAAAGATGTGCAGGTTAGGGTGGATTGGCCATGCTAAATTGCCTGTAGTGTTCATGGGTGTGTAGATTAGGTAGGTTATAGGGAGATGCTCTGAGGGTCGGTGTGGACTTGTTGGGCCGAAGGGGCTGTTTACACACTGTAGGAATTCTATGAGGAGGAGACCATGGTTAGAGTCTCTGATGTAGGTTTTTAGGACATTTGGAACTACAGTCCCTTCATCAACAGAAAGCACCACTGGCTGGGGTAGGGTCAATGTTCCTGTTGACCGTGGAATAAATGCCACAGTTGCTCCCTGGCTGGACAGCTACCCAGGGAGAACTGGTTCACAGGAGCTCTGCCCGCTGTTGGGCCAGTCATCCACAGAAGGCGTGTTCAAATCTCTGCCAGGACCAGGCCATGTGGGGTTACAGCTGCAGTGGTAATGGCTTTGTGGTGAATTAAACTGAAAGCTGAAAACCATGTCACCATTATCCATAAAAAGCCATGTGCATCACTAATGTCGTTCAGGGAAGGAAACGGCTGTCCTCACCTGGTCTGGCCTACACGTGACTCCACACCCGCAGTGATGTGGCTGGGCAGTGATGCCAATTGGTGCTTCAGGAAGCACTGCACTTTCTCCAGGAACCAGCATCCACTTCCTGACAATCAGTTTACAAACAGCTGACCACTGCCACCTCCAGCAGATCCACGGACTCTATGCCAGTGCCCCCTGGGGAGGGGGTACCCAGTGAATGCCCTGAGAGGATGACACCCCAGTGCCCCCCACACTCTGTGGGTCTTCCAAGGTACATGGTGTCCTCTCTGCATAGGCTGTTGACTGAGCTGTGAACGAGCACGGGGCTATCATCTCTAGAAAGGGGCTGACTGTTTTCATTGCTGGTGAATGGTTTATGCAGGGATTTCGAAGACCGGGTAAGGTTTTTGGAGAGGATTTTCAGGAAGTTGGATGATGATTTAGTGATCGGTGTGAGGAGTTGGAGATGTGTGAGTGGCTCAGGGAGAAAGCAGGATTCTTGAGGGGCACAGGATGGGAGGGGTGGAACTCACTTTGACCCAGTGATGCTGGGGTTGTGGCGGGGGGGAAAGAGTGAGACGTTAAAACAGGATCTCAGGCCAATCTGCAGTGTCCCCCCATCAAACAGCGCCTCACTGTATAACCTTGCAGACCGCCTCGCCAAGTTGTCAGAGCCTGTGAAACCCCAAACTTAGCAATGGTGCAACTCGAGGAGAAACCTTCTATAATGTCCAATAAAACAAGACCTTTATCAAATATTCTGGTTAAAGTTTTGTACAAAATATATTTGTAACATTTCTGGTGAACACTGTATGCTATTTATTCAATTTGTAATTTATCTACTACTCAACCTTTGTCTTATGGTAATGACAAAGCATTTATTTAAATAAAGATTCATACACATCAATGAGATGGTGTCCCTGGATTTCATACAGGAACATTTAAACTCAACGCAGGGCAACCTGACTCTCCCAAGAAGGAACACAACCCCAAAGCTTCCACTACACCAGGGAGGTGAGCGCAGATAAGAGGAGGCAGATAGGGACAGGGGATACCAGGGAGAGAGAGGGAGGGATATGGGGGCAATATAGCAAGAGACGGATATACTCGGAGGAGGGATATGAGAGGAGATATGGGGGGGATACAGAGGGAGAGGGAGATAAAGGGATACAGTTGGATACAGCTGGATCAACAATCAGCAGAGATCATTGCAGTCAGTAATAGAGGGCTCTGGAATGAGCGAGGTTACTGAGTTACAGTGAGAGGGAGCTGGGCTAACGCCAGTACAGAGAGAGCCAGTAACACAGGGTGTAATGGACATGATTGGCGGGTCAGTAGATTTTTGATGCGCTGTATTTACTGACAATGTGGTTAATTGTGTGTTGGTTGTGGTTAGTTACGTGAGAGAGCGATGTATTGTCAGACAGGTTGAGTTTGAAGAAAGTCAACACACTGTGGAAGTGTGTGTGTAGGGGCTTGTTAATCAGGATCATGATATCAGGCAATGCTCTGTCAACTGAATGAGTTCAGATTCTGGTGTTACCCACCATACTGCTGGCCAACCACAAGCCTGACAATCCAGCCCTACCTGGAGGTTCTGAAGCTCTCAGTGCTTGAGCAGGCCATTCAGCCCACTGTCCCCAAGAGAGATCCATCCAATTGAATCCATTTCAACCACATTTTCTGCACCGCTGCAATTTTTGTCATTGTCAAAAATCTCCAAGTTCCTGTTAAATCTGCTCCCATGACCCTTTCCTGCAGGATGTTTCAGATCACAGCAAGTCACTGAGGGAAACATCTTCCACATGTCAGAGATAGTAGGAACTGCAGACGCCGGACAATCTGAGATAAGGTATAGAGCTGGATGAACACAGCAGGCCAAGCAGCATTTAAGGAGCAGGAAGGCTGACGTTTCAGGCCTAGACCCTTCTTTAGAAACATTTCTGAAGAAGGGTGTAGGCCCAAAATGTCAGCCTTCCTGCTCTTCTGATGCTGCTGGGCCTGCAGTGTTCATCCAGCTCTACACCTTGTTATCTCATCTTCCTCATGTCCCCTGCTTCAGTCTGTGCTCCTCCAGTCACTGACAGTCCTGTCCCTGCAAGCACTTCCTTCTAATCCACCAGACAGTCCACAATTTCAAATCTTCAGTTCAAGCACTTCCTTAACCTTCTCCACTCAAAGGAGTATAATCTCAGTGTGTCCAGTCTCTCCACAATCACTGACCTCCCTCATCTCTACTCTCAGTCTCTTCCACACTCTCTCCAGACCCTGGCATCCTAAAGTTCAGGGTTCGGAACAGGGCACAATCCTCATGCAGGAGCCTGACCAGGTTCCCATATGACACAATCATAGGAGCAGAAATAGGCCATTCAGCCCATCCAGTCAGCTCTGCCATTCAGTGTGATCATGGCTGATCTGGTGATCCTCACCTCCATTTTCCAGTCTTTTCCCCAGAACCCTCAATTCCCCTCACTGATTAAAAAGCCTTAAACATACTGAATGACCCAGCCTTGGCAGCCGTCTGTGGTAAAGAAATTTCTCCTCAGAAATGAACCTTCTGTAGACTGTCTCCAACGTCAGTTTATCTTTCCTTAGATAATGGACCCTAAACTGTTCACAATGTGCACCATTTTTAAAATCAGAAGTCTTGGCTTGTCCCTCGACCTTCAATGGTTTTGTGTACCAATACCCCCCTATGTCCCTCCACTCCTGCACCCCTTTTCAAACGGTACTATTTATACCAAATTGATTCACTCCCACTGCCCAATGTATTGGTTCAGACCTCATCAGTGTAAACGTCTCCCATTATGTGTTTGCTATCTTTCAGCTGTAATTTATACCCATGGGTTGAGAGCTCCTTCATTGGGTTCAGTTTGCCGGCAAGTATTTAACCAACAACATCACAAATTCAGCTTCAGTGGTTAGCGCTGCTCCCTCACAGTGCCAGGGATCCAGGATAACAAAATGTGAGGCTGGATGAACACAGCAGGCCAAGCAGCATCTCAGGAGCACAAAAGCTGACGTTTCAGGCCTCAGCCCCTTCATCAGAGAGGGATCCAGGCTCGATTCCACCCTCGGGCGACTGTCTGTGTGGAGTTTGCACATTCTCCTCATGTCTGCGTGGGTTTCCTCTGGTTTTCTCTCTCAGTCCAAAAGGCTAGGTGGATTAGCCATTCTAGATTGTCCATAGTGTTCAGAGAAGTGCAGGCTGGGTGCATTAGCTCATACAGGGTTCCAAGTGTAGGGTAGGGAGGATCGGGATGGGCCGAATTGCCTGTTTCCACTCTGATACTATGGATAATACACAACCTTTCTTTTCAATGCACTTGTGTCAGCATTTATTGCCCATTCCTAGTTGCCCCTTGAGAAGGTGGAGGTGAGCTGCCTTCTTGAACCTCTGCAGCCCATGTTCTGTAGATAGACCTCCAATGTTCTTAGGGAGGGAATTCCAAAAAGAAGGTTTCGGAGATCTTGCTGTGCATTAGCTGACTGGTGTGTCCAGAAATGAAAGACAATATGCAAATGCCTTTTTTGGTTGATCTTTCTTTCACAAGTGAGGACAGGATCTGCAGCAGAATCATTACACCAAAGAGGAAGGACAGGTTTCTTCAATAAGTGTGAAGCTGGAAAAGCACAGCAGGTCAGGCTACATCCGAGCAGCAGGGAAGTCAGCGTTTCGGGCTGGAACCCTTCATCAGGCTTCACTTCCCTGCTCTGCAGATTTTGCCTGATCTGCTGTGCTTTTCCAGCTCCACATTTATTGTCCCTAGCTTCCAGCATCTGCAGTCCTTACTGTCTCTGGAGGCAAGGGATTATTGCCCATTCTCTGCAGATTCAGAGTAAACAGCAAGTCACGTGTACCCACAACCTCCTGTACCTGCTGTGCCAACCCCCCGACCCCCGGCTTTGAGGCTGAGGACGTAGGCCGGTTCTTTATGTTGTAGCTCCTGCTGGGATGGTTTAGCACTGGGTCAGGCTCCTCCAACTCCTCCCCTGATACAGGCAGCATGTAACTCGCCCCTTAAACCTGAAGTGTCTCGGAAGAAATTCATTCTCTTCTTCAGGTGGCAAACACATCAAGCTGGTGAAATCTGCTGTGTCCACCTCACATTCCGATGTGTCTTCACTACCTGGCAGAGAGGGAGAATGCACAGCTTGTGGCATGGTGGGAAAGGCAGTCGATGAGCAGGGCACCTTTTGCCCCTGCGCCATTTGAAGGTTTGCAGCTTTCATATGTTCCACGTGCTTGTTCTGTACAATCGCACCTACCCAAACCAATACACCACTGGACCTGCCCTCTCGTCAACCAGGGCTCTCACCCACGCAGGGCCATTCCTACAGCTCCTTCCCCAAACTTTGTGCCCTTACGAGAACTGTGTCTCTCACTCAGAGGTGTTTTGCTTCCCTCATTGGCATTCCTGATGTCATTTCACCCTCACCAAACCCACCCCCAGGTCCAGGAAGACCAGGTTTAACCTGGTGTGGAGGCTTCTCCCCATTAGCAACTGTGCTGGAGCTATCTCTGTAGTTGCATGAGGGCTGGTCCTATAATCAAACAGGAGCTGGGACAGTTTGGTATTGAGTGAAGCTGTAGGCTGTTTCAAGTCTATGGAACCTGCCTTCAAAGTTTGGACTGCTCTTTCTGCCAGACCATTGGATGATGGGTTGTACACAGCTGTCCTTATATGTCAAATACCATTTAACTTTAGGAAATATTCTAATTTCCTATGGGTAAACAATAGCCTGTTGTTTGTGACCAACATTTCTGGGAGCCTGTGTATTGTAATCGATATGCACAAGTTTTCGATCATAATCCCTGTGTTTCATGAATGAATGCTTTATATGTCCATCCACTTTGAGTGGGCATTCACAATGACCAAGAACATTATGCCAGTCCTTTCATGGGCTCAGTCAACATGTAACCAAGCCCAGGGTACATCTGGTCATTCCCATAGATATGGGGGAAAATGCTGGTGATAACTTGTGTCCTTGTTGGCACTCTGGGCAAACTGTCCCACCAACGCACTCATGATAATAAAATGTGAGGCTGGATGAACACAGCAGGCCCAGCAGCATCTCAGGAGCACAAAAGTTGACGTTTCGGGCCTAGACCCTTCATCAGAGAGGGGGATGGGGTGAGGGTTCTGGAATAAATAGGGAGAGAGGGGGAGGTGGACAGAAGATGGAGAGTAAAGAAGATAGGTGGAGAGAGTGTAGGTGGGGAGGTAGGGAGGGGATAGGTCAGTCCAGGGAAGACGGACAGGTCAAGGAGGTGGGATGAGGTTAGTAGGTAGGAGATGGAGGTGCAGCTTGGGGTGGGAGGAAGGAATGGGTGAGAGGAAGAACAGGGCCTGCTGTGTTCATCCAGCCTCACATTTTATTATCTTGGATTCTCCAGCATCTGCAGTTCCCATTATCACCACCAACGCACTCAGTCTGCATCCAGTCCTGGCCACTAGACAAAATGTCTCATCAACATCTTCATTTTGGAAATCCCTGGGTGACCCTGCTGGAGTTAAGCCAGTATCTGGCCGCAACCTTTGCTTGATCCCCATAATAACATGTCACCCTTGACTGTGACCCAATCTTTCCGGGTCCAAATTCCGGTTGTGATAGCCTTTCATTCCCTCATCGTCACCAGCTGTTTCTGTTTTGCCAGGATCGGACCTTCCTGTGTCCAAAGTCTGATATTGTCAGCTGTGGCTGGAAGTGTGTGCAGAAAATGTAAAACCATTCCAAACCCTTCCAATGATAGCACCACTGAGGGTGTATCTTCAGCAGGACATTCCTCAACACTTGTCCTCCTGGACAGTGCTCCAGCTTGTAATTATATGCACTTAATATTCGAGCCCACTGCTGAATTTGGTCAGAAACTAGGGGTGGCACTGCCTTGTCCACTTTAAGTAGACCCAGGAAGGGTGTGTGGTTTGTTATTGTTACAAATTTATGTCTGTCAAGGTTTTAGTGGAATTTCCTAACTCCCAATATCACCACCGAACCCTCCTTCTCTATCTGGGTGTGTTTACACTCTGCATTAACCAAAGTTCCGGATGCACATGCTCTGGGGCGTTCCTCTCCATGGGGCCACCTATGAGCTAATACTACCCCGAAGCCACGGTTGGGGGGAGGGGGGAGGCATCACACGTCAACACCAGATCTCAATTGGGATCATAGTGTACCAACACCTTGGTGCATAATAGTGGTTTCTGAAAGTGATGGCTTGGCTATATGACTATTTCCATGGCTGACACTTTAAGAGTTAATGCCAAAGGTTCCAGAATGGAGGTCAGGTTATGTATGAGCTTCCTGTAATAATTCACAAGCCCAAAGAAAGAACTAAGCTCTGGTGCAGACATGGGAGACTGGGCACTTTGATTGCCACCCTTTATCTTCCAGTGGGTGTAACCTGGTCTTGTTGAATCTGTAGGGCTGTGAACCTGTGGAATTCCCTGCCCAGTGAAGGACAAAGATAGATTTTTGAACACTAAAGGAATTAAGGGTTCATGGTGAGTGGGGGGGGGTGTGGAGCTGAGTCCATAAAATGATTAGTCATGATCTTACTAAATGGCTGAGCAGGCTAGATGGGCCAGATGGCCTACTCCTGTTTCTTATGTAGCCCAAATAGGTCACCTGGGGTACCGGGAACACGGTTTTCCCCTCTAAGGTGTACGTCCACCTGGCAGAAATGGCTCAGGACTATGTCACATTTTCCAAGTGCTCCTTATTGGTCTTCCCTGTTATGAGTATATTATCCAGATAAATGGTGACCTGCGGTAGTCCTTGTGAAATGGTTCTCCATTACCCACTGAAAAATGGCACAGGCTGACGATACCCCAGATGCTAGTCCTGTACATCGGTAAGACCCTTATAGGGCATTAATTGTAGCACACCTCTGGGAATCCTCAGCTAACTGTAACTGCAGGTACACATGGCTCATGTGCAGCTTCATGAAGGACAGTCCCCCTGACAGCTTTATGTCTAAATCCTCCTGGAGTTGGGTGTTTATCCAGCTGTGAAAGGCAGTTTACCATTTGTTTAAAATTCCCACAAAAGCGAATGGAACTATTGGGCTTCACATTTGGAAGTACCGACGATGCGAATTCTGCAAGTTGGGCTGGTTTCAGGACTGCTTCACTTTCCAGGCTCCTGATTTCTGCCTCTACTTTTTGCCCATAATGCAAACGACACTGGCCGGGTCATGCAGAACTGTGGATTTGCTTCCTGGTCAACATGCAAGGTAGCCTTGTCTACAAAGAAGACGAAAGGAGGCTGGAAGGACACAGCAGGCCAGGCAGCGTGTGGAGAAAAGGAGAAATCAACATTTCGGGTACTACCCTCCTTCAGGACTGGTGAGGGTCGGGGGAGCCGCAGGTGAAGAGGGCAGGGAGGCGGAATGGTGGTGATAGACACTAGTAGGTTTGACCTGGAACAAAAACAGAAGTTGCTGGAAAAGCTCAGCAGGTCTGGCAGCGTCTGTGAAGGTAAAAAACAGAGCTAACATTTTGGAGTTGCGAAGAAGGGTCACTGGATCCGAAATGTTAACTCTTTTTTCTCCTTCACAGATGCTGCCAGACCTGCTGAGCTTTTCCAGCAACTTCTGTTTATGTTTCTGATTGACAGTTCTTTCGATTTTTATTTAGCGGGTTTGACCTGGTTGGGTGATGGGAGGGAATAATCTTGGCTCCTTTGATAGTCCCTAGACCTTCCTGAAAAACTTCCAGTTATTTAATTAAGACTGTATTTAGGCAGCTATTTTCCAATCGAAAATTGTTGAGAAAGAGTCACCTACATTGGGTCAACAATTTCGCTCCATCAGGCTTGGGCCTGAGCCTTTCACTATAACCAGTGGTAACTGATCCAGCTGCTTCTCATGAGAGACCAGACCCAAAGCTGTGCCGTTAATCTGTAAAGGTTCCCAGGTGTAGGTTCTCAGTCTGGTCAAGGTCTTACACAAACCTAAGGGTGGAATCCAGAGCGAAGTTTTTGTAACGGCTGGTTCTGTGATCACTGATACAGCCGCAGCAGTATCGAGCTCCATCAGAATCAGGTGACCATTTAACAAAACGTTTATTTTGATTGGGATAATAAAATGTGAGGCTGGATGAACACAGCAGGCCCAGCAGCATCTCAGGAGCACAAAAGCTGGCGTTTCGGGCCTAGACCCTTCATCAGAGAGGGGGATGGGGTGAGGCTTCTGGAATAAATAGGGAGAGAGGGGGAGGCGGACCGAAGATGGAGAGAAAACAAGATAGGTGGAGAGGAGCGTATAGGTGGGGAGGGAGGGAGGGGATAGGTCAGTCCAGGGAAGATGGACAGGTCAAGGAGGTGGGATGAGGTTAGTAGGTAGGAGATGGAGGTGCGGCTTGGGGTGGGAGGAATGGATGGGTGAGATGAAGAACAGGTTAGGGAGGCAGAGACAGGTTGGACTGGTTTTGGGATGCAGTGGGTGGAGGGGAAGAGCTGGGCTGGTTGTGTGGTGCAGTGGAGGGAGGGGACGAACTGGGCTGGTTTTGGGATGCGGTGGGGGAAGGGGAGATTTTGAAGCTTGTGAAGTACACATTGATACCATTGGGCTGCAGGGTTCCCATGCGGAATATGAGTTGCTGTTCCTGCAACCTTCGGGTGGCATCATTGTGGCACTGCAGGAGGCCCATGATGGACATGTCATCTAAAGAATGTGAGGGGGAGTGGAAATGGTTTGCGACAGGAAGGTGCAGTTGTTTATTGCGAACCGAGCGGAGGTGTTCTGCAAAGCGGTCCCCAAGCCTCCGCTTGGTTTCCCCAATGTAGAAGAAGCCACACCAGGTACGGCAGATGCAGTATACCACATTTATTTTGATTGGTTCTGGTTTGGACATTGCTGAGCAATTTAACTGTTCCAAAGCAGATGTAGGTGGACTTTCCAGGGGTGCTCTCTCCTGGATACCGGCCATGAGATCACTGACTTGTGTTAGGTCGAGTGAAACTGTTTTGTTGTCTGGATCCTGCGTACCAGCAGCAACTCCAGTGGTCAACATTCGGCCATCGCTTGGCTTTGTTTTTGGGTTTTGCTGTGGGGCCTGACCTAGAGCCCCTCTGTGCAGGATATGTCCTGAGTGAGGCTTTACAACTGCTTTCACTGAAGCAGTATTCCCCAAGCTCAGTCAGACCTGTGAGGGTGTTCACTTCCATCGGAATACTCCCATGCTCCACCTGCCACATTTTCTGATGACAAAGCCAGTTTGATGTCTGATTGGGCTTTAGCCGGTGGGTGTTTCTGCACAGTTACATCATTAATCCCACATACCAACCGACCTCTCAGTGTATCATGCAGGGCTAAACCAAAACCATAAGAATCTGCCAGTCATCTTAACCTTGTCAAATATCCCAGTACAGAGTCCCCTGGGTTCTCAAGTAAACCAATAACAATGAGAGGAGGCTTGAGGTCATAATATTCCTTAACTAAACCTGTCAACTCTTTAAAGGTTTTAGTATCCGGTGCCTCAGGAAAAGTGAGGCTCCTAATAACCAAAAAAGCTGTGGGTCCACACACCATCAGAGGAATTACTCATTATTTTTCATCTGCCCCAGGGTCATCTGCCCAGGATAAAAAATGCATTTTTTCCACATATTGGGCCCAATCTTTGATGGTAGGGTTGAATGAGTCAAGATTCCCAAATGTCAGCAAGATGCCAGAAGTGCTAACCCCAACTCAAAGACAACTACTGTGTGCAGATTTCTTCAGGAGCATGCTTTACTCTCGTTGCCACTGAGATAACCCCACAGAGGCCAGTATCTCCATCATCAGGCCACCCTTTATCTACACACAGAAGTTCCTTGACACTGAGCCAACTCTCAGTGTGAACAGAGCCTCACGCATACCTGTCCTTACCTGTCAGCCAGGGCTCCCTGACAGGACCAGATTAACAGCCCCAATCAGGGAACTGGCTAACATTATTATAATCACTATACCATGTACAGACTCCAACCCATCCTGCGTATAAACTCCACCCACTACCGCCACCTCCCAACCCCACGGATGGCGGCAGTGACTGAGATGAGCTTGATAAATGCAGCATTAATACATAAGCAGCGATGTGTTGTGTGAAGAGGGGAGCTGCTGATGGGAGCATTTGGAGGTGATCTTGGTATTTTTGTACCAGGTCATCATCCAATCTCCACCTCCTCATCAAGTTCCATCACAGAATAACTCACATTTACTCATTGTATCTGTTCCTGAAACACCTCCCCGTCTCAACACCCACCCATCCATCCCATAGACCCTTTTCCTACGGCTACCCCTCCCGATGTGTCTCTTTCCCCATGCACTGCTTCATCATGGACCCCTCTCTCATGCGTCCCCTTCCCCATGGTCACCGCCCCCATGGAGCCCATCCCCATATGTACCTTTCCCCACTCCCACACCCTCCCATCCCTCAGTTTTTAGGCAGTGGCTTGAGGCTGTGGGTCAGCGTTCTGGTCCGGACTAGCACAGCACCGATGACACTCGGGGTCACCCCGCACTCTTGGGGTCCCAGGAATGGCTTTCCCAGTGTGGGGGTTCACACACCAGCACTCCCCCCGCTGCCCATTCAGTGACGTCTTACACTGCAGAGGAGAAACAACAGGTAAAATGAGTCAGCCTGAGGGAGATACAGCCCCCCAATACCACCCACACTCACACAGCACCCCCACCCCATCATTACGAATACCCCTACCACCTCCTACACTCTCACAGCACTCCCAACTCGTCATCCCCAATACCCTTACCACACCCACACTCACGCAGCACCCCCACCCCATCATTACGAATACCCCTACCACCTCGTACACTCTCACAGCACCCCCAACTCGTCATCCCCAATACTCCTACCACCCCCCACACTCACACAGCACCCCCAACCCGGCATCCCCAATACCCCTACCAGCCCATCACCCCCAATACCCCTACCATACTCCACACTCACACAGCACCCTCACCCCGTCATTACCAATACCCCTCCCACCTCCTACACTCTCACAGCACCCCCACCTCCAGTACCTCTACCACCCCCCCACACTCACACAGCACCCACACTCCATCACCCCCAATACCCCTAACATCCCCCAACACTCACATAGCACCCACACTCCATCACCCCCAATACCCCTACCAACCCCCACACTCACACAGCACCCACACTCCATCACCCTCAATACCCCTAACATCCCCCACACTCACATAGCACCCACACTCCATCACCCCCAATACCCCTACCAACCCCCACACTCACACAGCACCCACACTCCATCACCCCCAATACCCCTACCACCCCCCCACACTCACACAGCACCCCCACCCCATCACCCCCAATACCCCTACCAACCCCCACACTCACACAGCACACCCCATGCCCCCACTCCCAATACGCCTACCACCCCCCACAATCACACAGCTACCCCACATTCCTACCCCCAATACCCCTACCATCCCCCATTCAGTTTCTCCCTACAGCTCAAACCCTCCGACTCCAGCAACATGCTTGTAAATCCTTTCTGCGCCCTCTCACGTTTAACCAGATCCTCCCTAAACGCACAGGGTCATACAGCATGGAGTCAGAAATTTTGGCCCGTCATGTCTATGCTGACCCACAAACATCAAACTACATTGATCCCATTTATCTGCATTTGGTCTATCACCATCAATTTGGCCTGGTGGTATTATCGCTGGAGTGTTAATTCAGAAACCTAGATAACGTTCTGGGGACCTGCGTTTGAATCCTGCTGCAGCAGATGGTGGAATTTGAATTCAGTTTTTAAAAAATCAGAAAAACCCATCTGGTTCACTCGTGTCCTTCAGAGAAGGAAACTGCCATCTTTACCTGGTCTGGCCTACATGTGACTCCAGACCCACAGCAATGTGGTTGACTCTTAACTACTCTCTGGGCAATCAGGGATGGGGCAATGAATGCTGCCTTGTCAGTGACACCCTCACCCTGTGAATGAATTGCCTTGGTATTTTATGGGCTCGTCCAGATGATTCTTAAATGTTGTGAGAGAAATTGCCTCCACCACCCTCCCAGGCAGCGCTTCTACCCTCTGGCTGAAGAAATTTCTCCCCAAACTCCTCTAAACCACTTACTCCACACATTAAACCCATGCTGTCACGTCTAAGACACATAGGACATAGGAGAGTACAGCGCAGTACAGGCCCTTCAGCTCACAATGATGTGCCAACCTGTCATTCTACTCTAAGTTCAAACTGCACTGAATACTCTACATTTCACTATCCTCTATGTGCCTATCCAAGAGTCGCTTAAAAATATCTGACTCCACTACCACTGCCAACAGCACATTCCACACACAACTCACCACTCTCTGGTGAAGCACCGGCCTCTGACATCTCCCCGATACTTTCCTCCAATCACCTTAAAATTATGCCCCCCTTGTAATAGTCATTTCCGCCCTGGGAAATGTCTCTGGCTATCCACTCTATCTATGCCTCTCACCATCTTGCAAACCTCTATCAAGTCACCTCTCATCCTTCTTCACTCCAGTGAGAAAAGCCCTAGCTCGCTCAACCTTTCCTCAGAAAACCTGTCCTCCAGTCCATGCAGCATCCTGATAAAATCTCTCGTGGGGAAAAGATTCTCACCAACTACCCTCTCTGTGCCTCTCAGAATTGTGTATATCTCAATCTGAAGCTCCCCACCCTTCCACCTCAGTCTCCTCTGCTCCAGGGAAAACAAACCCAGTCTATCACATCCTGGAGCAAACCAGGTACTGGAGCCACACTGCCCTGCTCAGTACTGGATCATCCCCAATGGACTGAAGTCCACATTAAGGCCATCCCCAATTTGTCCACAACCACAATGACTGCTACACACAGAACATTCAGGTCCCTCAAAAACGTTTCTCTCTGCAACTCCTCAAACACACGCTCGACCTACCAGCCTCATCCCCACCTCCTTGACCCGTTCGTCTTCCCTTGACTGACAACTCCCATCCTAACTCCCCCTCTACACTTACCTTTACTGGCTCCATCCCTACCTCCTTGACCTGTCGGTCTCCTCTCCACCTACTTGCTCCTTTATCCATCTTCCATCCACCTCCCCATCTCTCTATTTATTTCAGAAACCCCTCCCCCTGCCCCATTTCTGATGAAGGGTCCAGGCCTGAAACGTCAGCCTTCCTGCTCCTCTGATGCTGCTTGACCTGCTGTGTTCATCCAGCTCTACACCTTGTTATCTCAGATACTCCAGCATCTGCAGATCCTACTATCTCTCCCAGTTTATCCTGTCTCTCCCCATAAATGAGACTCTCCACCCCACACAACATCCTGGTGAATCTCCTCTGCACCCCCTCCAGTACAATCACACTATTCCAATAGTGTGACAACCAGAACTGCTCACATTATTACATCTGTGGCCTAACCAATATTTTATAAAGTTGTACCAAGACTCCCTTGATCCAATATTCCACGCCCTGGCTAATGAAGGAGAGCATCTCATATGTCTTCCTCACCACCCTGTCTGCTTGTGCTGACCCCTTCAGGGATCTATGGACTTGTGCGCCAAGGCCTCTTTGTTCCTCAGTACATCCTACCATTCTCTGTGTAAATCCTTCCCTGATTATTCCTCCCAAAAAGCATCACCTCGCACTTATTGGGATTAAATTCCATGTGCCATTGCTCTGCCCAATTTACCAGCCAATGAATATCAGACTGTAGCTTGAGACCGTTCTCCTCGCTATCGACACCAACCACTAATTTTCATGTCAACTGCAAACTTCCTAATTAAACCTTTACATCCAAGTTGTTAGTATACAGAACAAACAGAAAGGGTCCCATCCCTGCGGTACATTACTGGGCACAGGTCTCCAATCTCAAAAATCATCCTTCCACCATCACCCTTTGCCTCCTGGTTGTAAGCCAGTTTGCCACTTTGCCTTGGATCCCATGGGCTCCTACCTTTCGGAGCAGCCTTCCATGTGGACCGTTGTGAAAGGCCTGGCTGAGGCCCATGTAAACCACATCAACTGCAGCACCCTCACCGATATATTTAATCACCTTTTCAAAAAGCTGAATTAAATTAGTCAGACAGGATCTCCCTCTAACAAATCCGTGCTGACCATCCCTGATCAATCCCTGCCCTTTCCAAGTGTTGATTAATCCTGTTCCTTGGAAGTTTTATCGGTAATTCCCCTACCACTGATGTTAGACTAACTGCTCTGTAATTCCCTGACCTATCTCTGCTGTCCTTCATGAACAAAGTGATCACATTAACCACCCTCCAGTCATCCGGTCCTTCATCTGTGGTCAGGCTCAGTGAGTATTAAATATCTCTGCCAGGGCTCCAGTAATCTCCTCCCTTACCTCCCATAGCAGCTCGGGATACATTTCTTTTTAATTCATTTACATGTTAAGGGCATCGCTATCGCCTGATCCTGTTTAATGATATTGAAATCACCGTTCCTCAATTTGGACACTTCTGCACAATACTTACCCCTTTCCACAGTGACTTTGAAATTAGAGTTATGGTCACTATTTCCAAAATGAATTTGACTGGCTTCATTCCTGAGGATTAAGTGTAGCATCTACACACTGGCATAAAAAAACTCTCCTGGGTGCACTTTAAAAATTTCAGTCTGTTGAATCCTTTCACACTGAGGCAATCCCAGTTAGTTAGCAAAGTTGAAATCCCCTACGACTATAATCCTGATCCTCACACCACTCTCTCACTTGTCATCAAATCAGCTCCATCTCTCTCTCTCACTTTTGGCAGGCCTGTAGCATAATCCCAGTAAACTGATAACCCCTTCTTTATTTCTAAACTCTACCCTGATGAAAGGCTCTTTCAAGATATCCTCTCTTATTACTGTAGAGATGGTTTTCTTTATTAATAATGCAATGCCCCCGCCAACCCACTATCGCAGCTGAATCTTAATACCCTGCAGTGTGGGCTACCAGTCCTGTCTTTCCTTTACCCATGTCTCAGTGATTGCAACAATATCACATTCCCATGTGCTGATCAGCACTCTGAGTTCATCAGTCAACTCCTTGCATTAAATTAGATATAATATAGCACTCAGAGGGACTTAGGGGCGCAGGTACATAATTCTTTGAAGTTTGAGTCACATTTGGACAGGGGGGCTAAAAAGGTGTTTGGATCACTTGCCTTCTTTACTCAGCCCTTTGAGTTAGAAAGTCATGTTGAGGTTGTCCAGGACAATGGTGAGGCCTGTTTTGGAATATTGTGTCCGGTTCTGGTCGCCTAGTCACAGGAAGGAGATTATTAAGCTGGAAGCAGTTCAGAAGAGATTTACCGGGATGTTGCCGGGCATGGAGGGTTCGAGTTATAAGGAAAGGCTGGATAGGCTGGGATGTTTTCCACTGGAGCGTAGGAGGTCGAGAGGCAACCTGCTAGAAGTTTCTAAAATCATGAGAGGTATAGATAGAGTTAATGGTGGTTGTTTATATCCCTAGGACGGGGGATTTCAAGACTAGGGGAGCACATTTTTCAGCTGAGAGGAGATTTAAAAATACACGAAGGGTAATTTTGTTACACAGAGGGTAGTTTGTGTGTGGAATGAACGTCCTGAGGGAGTGGTGGATGTGGGCACAATTACAATGTTTAAAAGACATTTAGAAAAGTACATGAACAGGAAAGGTTTGGAGGGAGATGGGCCAGGAGCAGGCAGGTGGGACTCGTTTAGTTTGGGATTATGGTCGGGAGGGACTGGTTGGACCGAAGGGTCTGTTTCCATGCTCTATGACTCAACGACACTCATCCTGCCCATGTCTTCTTCACCTGTCGCAGCGCTCCTCCTATATCTGAGTGCACCATGCTCCAAATTTAGATCCACGCTGTGCCCCACACTCCTGCCAGCAAGGATACTGAACTAAAGCTCCCTCTACACTGACCCCATCAAACACTCCCAGGATAGGGACAGCACGGGGTTAGATACAGAGTAAAGCTCTCTCTACACTTTCTCCATCAAACACTCCCAGGATAGGGACAGCACAGGGTTAGATACAGAGTAAAGCTCTCTCTACACTGTCTCCATCAAACACTCCCAGGACGCGGACAGCACGGGGTTAGATACAGAGTCAAGCTCTCTCTACACTCTCCCCCATCAAACACTCCGAGGACAGGGACAGCACGGGGTTAGATACAGCTAGTTTTACCTGTTTGAGGTTATAAAGACCGCGCCAGTCACAGTTCGGAATGTGCAGTGAGTAGAGATGCTCCAAAGGACCTCGTTTATCAAGAAGCCTCAGCGATGAAATCCTCTCCAAGACCTGGTCGAGCTCTATTTGGCAAGTTGTCTGTGTACAGGGGTTAAAGGTCAAGGGTTACTGCAACATCACAGCATGGAGGGGGAATCCCTCGACATTGTCCCCATCAAACACGCTCTGGATTTCCCTCCCTAAGAGCATTGTGGGTCAATCCACATCACATAGACTACAGCGGTTGAAGAAGGCAGCTCACCCCCACCTACTCAAGGGGCAACTAGGGATGGGCAATAAATGCTGGGCCCAGCCAGTGATACCCATAGATCGTGAGTGAATAGAAAATGACCAGAACGACATTGAAATGACTGATCTGTTTTACAAAATCCAAAACCTTCCATCTCTCACTGGCCAGGTTCCAGCAGGGTGTTTGTATCCAGTTCAGAACCTCACACTTTCAGGAGGATGTTAGGGCCTTGGGGAGAATGTGCGGGAGATTTTACTTGAATGGGACCGAGGGTGAAGGTGTTCAGACAATAAGGAGACTCTAGAGATGCTGGGATTGTTCTCCTTTGAGAGGAGAGGGTTAAGGAACTGAGTTAAAGGAATGTTCAAAAGTATAAGGGGCTTTAATGGAAAAAGTGCCCAGTAGGTGGATGGTGGCTAATCTTAGGAATTCAGATTGAAGGTAATTTATAAATGAACCAGCACAGCCCTCAAAGCTTTCTTTTTGCACAGAGAGGCGGGGAGGGGGGGGGGGGGGCGGTGGTGGGATTCACTACCACAGAAAGCAGCTGAACCCAAAACATTGAACATTTTCAAGAAGGAGTTAGATGTAGTTCTTACAGCTAAAAGAATCGGAGAGTATGGGGAGGAAGCCAGAACTGGGGATGGTGGCTTGATGGTCAGCCATGGTCACATTGAATGGTGTCGCAGGCTCAAAGGACTGAATGGCCCACTCCTGTCCCTATTTTTCATCAAAGGGGGAGAGGGGGGGAGAGAGAGAGAGAGAGAACGGGAGGGAATGCCACAGTGGGGCAGAGATGGCATGGGAGGGAGATGAGGGTCAGAGAGATTAACAAAGGGTTCACACAAGGTGTTTGAATGTAAGATGGTAGAGAATGAGGCAAATCTGGGAGGAGGATGAGAGGGGTGGATGAGGGTAGGGAGGGAGTGGGATTTGCAATAGAGCTGTGTGAGATTTGGACAAACAGTGAGGAGCGTGTAGTGAGCATTCTCCGAGGAGGTGAGTGCGCTCGGAGCACCGCTCCCAGGCTCAGTGACAGCTCCTGTGGTGCTCAGTCTCAATGAGTTACTTGAGAATGATTAAACACAGTCAGCAAACAGCAGCCAGGTTTCTGGAAATCTGAATGACTCTTGGAAAGGGGAGCTCTGGATGGTTCAGTGGTTTACCAGCTGGGGCCAGGGTCTCCTGGGTTCCTCACTGCCTTTGCTTCCTCGATCCATCGAGCGCCACTGGACGTTGTTATGCTCCCGAATCACTGCCGTTGTCTTCGATCCCACTCTCACTGGCTTCCGACCCATAACACTGGTGTTTGGGTAATTCAAGTGATTGTCAATGAGCTCAGGGCTCAGCTGCTCCTCCTGCCTCTCTCCACCTTACGTTTGCAGAAAAAAAGATAAAAAGTAGGAGAAGTAGGCCACTCAGCCCATCAAGTCCACATTATTAATCACTGAGATCATGGCTGACCTGATCATCTTCAACTCCACTTTCCTGCCTTTTCCCCAAACCCTCCGTTCCCGTCACTGATTAAAAAATGTCTAGCACAGCTTTGAATTTATTTAATGACCCAGCATAACAGCCCTCTGCAGTAAAGAATTCCCTTCTGAGAGAAGAAATTCCTCCTCGCTGTCTTCAATGTGTGACTCTTTACTGTGAGATGACACCTTGTGGTTCGAGACTCTCCCAAAAGGAGAAACGGCCTCTCCACATCTACTCTGTCAATACCCCTAGGAATCTTCTATGTTTCAATAAGGTCACCTCTCATTGTTCTAAATTCATGTGGTGAAAAAGACTAATTATTATTAGACAGACCGAGAGGGTATACTTCAAATAATTTACCTGCATTGCTATAGCGCCTTTCACCACCTCAGGATATTTTAATGCGTGTTACAGCCAAAGGAATACTTCTTGAGATGGAGTTGTCGTTATAATGTAGTGGACTTTCTGTTCTCCACAGTGGGGACCGACCAGGAGCACAGACAGCTGTGTTATCTGTCTGGTACCTGGCTTCAGGACAGTCCCCCTCCGTCCCACTTCTGGTCAGGGAGGACTTCATGCACAGGAATGATTGGGCACAACAGAACTGGGAACGATGTCCCACAAAGACAGAGTTTGAGCAGCTCAGGGTCCAGATTTAAACATAGAATATGAAAAGTTATGATCTCTAGAGAGTTCCCTGGGTATTGGGTCCGGCAGTCTAGGAAGTTAAACACATCACTTGAAGGGCAGGGTTAGGATGGGTAGTTTTAGGGGTAGTACACAAGAACCAGGAGCTGTTAGGATAAAATGTGCTCTACTTAAACCAGCCTGAGACCTGTGTCCTCACTAAGCCTAAAACTGAGATGGTAACGGGGGTTTTAAATTACAAGGTGGGATGGGTAGTGCTGTTGTGAGAGGTAGAGGTTGAAAGGAAAAGGTAAGCTAGTAACCCACTGTAGCAATCAGGGATTAGAGGTAAACAGAGGGGGGCAGCGAATAGAACAGAATGAGACATCAGTAAATAAGGGCCTGCAAATGATTGGCATCACACCCACAAACATCCCACTCCCTCCACCCCCGACACTCAGTAGCAGCAGTGTGTACCATCTACAAGATGCTCTGCAGAAATTCACCAAAGATCCTCAGGCAGCACCTTCCAAACCCACGACCCACTTCCATCCAGAAGGACAAGGGCAGCAGATACATGGGAACACCACCCCCTGCAAGTTCCCCTCCGAGCCACTCCCCATCCTGACTTGGAAATATATCCCCGTTCCTTCACTGTCGCTGGGTCAGAATCCTGGGTCTATCTACAGCGTATGGACTGCAGATCGGTATGACAGGTCGGCACAACATCGAGGGCCAAAGGGCCTGTACTGTGCTGTAATGTTCTATGTTCTAAGTTCTATGCAGTGGTTCAAGAAGGCAGCTCACCCCCACCTTCTCAAGGGGCAACTAGGGACGGGCAATAAATGCTGGGCCCAGCCGGTGATGCCCATGTCCCACAAAAATCGTTGATTGTTCTAATAATCAAAGGAGCAAATTTCCACAATAAGCTAATTTGCCATCAATATTTCATGATTATAAAAGTGACTGAGTATGCAATAACTATTTCTGGGTATTTATGAACAGATATTCTGGGAAATTAATGAATAAATATTCCAGAGCATCTATATTTTGAAAATATAGACAGCATTTTTGTTGATTAATTCATCAGCAAGGTTTTGTATCGTTGATGATCCATGACTGACCAATCAGAGTTCCCTAGCTCCTGAGATCCATGTGTCAGGAACGGGATAAAACTCACTCCTGGCCAAGCCTGGGCCAGTATCTATTGCCTAATTATCCTGGAGAAAGTGGAGGAGAGTTGCTATCATCAGCCACGACTGTCACTGAGGGCATGCAGTTCAATAGGTGGATTGTCAACTTTGAAAACAACCAGATCATTAGGGTGTTCGGGATTCCTACCTCAGAGATCAGCAAATCAACTCAGACTGGCTGGAAGTTCGAAATGACAAAGGTCAGTCTCTTCGTTGGTCAGTGTGACCATCGCTCAGTGTCCTCTTTGGTCAGTGTGACCATCGCTCAGTGTCCTCATTGGTCAATGTCCTCATTCATCAGTGTGACCATCACTCAGAGTCCTCATTGGTCAGTGTGAGCATCACTCAGTGTCCTCACTGGTCAGTGTCCTCTTTGGTCAGTGTGACCATCGCTCAGTGTCCTCATTGGTCAGTGTGACCATCACTCAGTGTCCTCATTGGTCAGTGTCCTCATTGGTCAGTGTGACCATTGCTCAGTGTCCTCATTGGTCAGAGTGAATATCACTCAGTATCACCATTGGTCTAGCCCTGCCTCTAATCTGTGTACTCTGGTTATTGATCCCTTTTCTGATGGAGTATTGGACTCCCTTCCTACCCTCCCCATCGATGCCCCTCATGATATTAATCATTTCTCTCAGGTTCACCAGCCGACCTTTCAAGGAAAACAATCCTAGCCAATCCAGTCTTTCCTTGTAGTCCAAACCTTCCATCCCTGGCAGCTTCGTGGTAAATCTCCTCTTACTGTCTCTAGTGCAATCACACCCTTCCTACAGTGTGGTGACCAGGACTAAACACAGTGCTCCAGCTGTGGTCTGACAGTGTTTTATACAGCTCCAGCTGAACCTCTTGCCCTGAATTCATGGCCTAGACTCATAAAAACAAGTCTTAATGACCTTGTCTATTGACCTTCTACCTTCAGGAACCTGTGGATATTTATGCCAAGATCCCTCTGATCATCAGAACTTTCCAAGATCCTACCATTCTAAGTGTGACCCCTTCTGAGTCTGTCATCTCTCAGTGTGCTACCTCACACTTTACTGAGCGAATTCCATTGGCCACTGCTCTGCCCAGCTGACCAGTCTGTCAATACCCTTCCTGCGGTTTATGGCTGTCCTCATCACTATTTACCACTTGAACAATGTCTGTGTCATTCACAAATGACTTTATCATCTCCCTAGTGTAAGTCCAAATCATTACAGTAAGGGTCCCAGCACTGACGTCTGTGGAACAGAGTCCTAGTCAGAGAAACATCCCTGTACCATCATCCTCTGCTTCCTGCCTCATGGCCAATTTTTATCCAATGAGCCACTTTGTCTTGGATCCAATGGCCTCCAGTCTGCCATGAGGGACCTCATCAAAACAGTCATTAAAGTCCATGGAGATCACATCAACTTAATTTCCCTCATTAACACGCATCAACAATCCACAAAGTAAATTAATTTAATTAATCAAACACAAACTTCCTTTCTCCAATCCGTGCTGACAATGCCTGATTAATGTGTCTCTCTCAACGCAGACATTCTCTGTCCGTCAGGATTCTTTCTGATACATTCCCCACCACATCGCTAGACTGACTGGCCTGTAAGTTCCTGCTGAATTCCTTCCTCCTGTTTTTAGCATTTGAAGAATGTCAAGAATTCTCCAGCCCTCAGGCAGCTCATCTACGGTCAGACAGGTTTGGAAAATGACTGAAAGAGGGCCTGCTCTCTATTCCCTCAACAGCCTGAGATACATCTTGCCCAGTTGTATGGATTTATCCACTTTTAGGCTGTCAAACTCTCTCATACCTCCTCTCAATTTCTCCTAATATTTCACAGTTCTCATCCCAATGTCTTGACCTGCCTCGTCCTCTTCCAGTGTGAAGACCTGAGCAAAGTATGAACTGAGAATTGTACTGAAGTCTTCAGGATCCCCTCACAGACTATCTCGATTATCCCTAAAGGGCTCTATTCTCTTCCCTAGTTGTTCTCTGCTCTTCATACATTTATAAACCCCTTGGGATTCCCATTATCCCAGCCAATACTTTATCATGCGGTCTCTCAGCTTTTCTCATTTCCTTTCCAAGTTTCCCCACCCAATACTTCTGACACTCTCCAGGGACTCGTCTGTACTGAGTCCTCAGTATCTGCCATAAGTTTGTCTATTTTTTCCCCTTAATCCTAGTCTTTCAGAGCTCTTGCGATCCAGGGTTCCTCAGATTTAGACCCTGCCCATTGCTTTAGGGGAACTTGTTGCCACCAGTTCTCATTATTTCCTCCTGAATGCCTAAAAATGTTGATTAAAAATGGGAATAAAAAGAAACGAGGAGTAATCTAGTCAGGGACAGAAACACAGACTGTAAACACTTTTGCAACAACCTAAAATAGCAAATACAACACCTGCCCATTTACCTCCACCCTCCCCAGTATCCAAAAGCCCAAACATACCTTCCAGGTGAAGCATCACTTCATCTACACTTACATAGACCAGAGAACACTACAGCGCAGAACAGGCCCTTCAGCCCTCAAAGTTGCGCCGACCTGCGAACTAACCTAAGCCCATCCCCCTACACGATCCCATTATCATCCATATGCTTATCCAAGGGCTGTTTAAATGCCCCTAATGCGGCTGAGTTAACTACATTGGAAGGCAGGGCATTCCACGCCCTTACCACTCTCTGAGTAAAGAACCTGCCTCTGACATCTGTCTTAAATCTATCACCCCTCAATTTGTAGATATGCCCCCTTATACAAGCTGAAGTCATCATCCTCGGAGAAAGACTCTCACTGTCCACCCTATCTAATCTTCTGATCATCTTGTATGTCTCCATTAAATCCTCTCTGAGCCTCCTTCGCTCCAATGAGAACAGACCCAAGTCCCTCAGCTTTTCTTCATAGGGCCTGCGCTCCAGACCAGGCAACATCCTGGTAAATCTCCTCTGCACCTTTTCCAATGCTTCCACATCCTTCCTGTAATGGGGCGACCAGAATTGCACACAATATTCCAAGTGAGGCCGCACTAGCGTTTTGTACAGTTGCATCATGACATCACGGCTCTGGAACTCAATCCCTCTACCAATAAAACCTAACACACCATAAGCCTTCTTAACAGCACTGTCAACCTGGGTGGCAGCTTTCAGCGATCTATGTACATGGACACCAAGATCCCTCTGCACATCCACACAACCAAGAATCTTCCATTGACCCGGTATTCTGCCTTCCTATTATTCCTCCCAACGTGAATCACTCTAATAGCCTACCATGTGGAACCTTATCAAAGGCTTTACTGAAGTCCATGTACACCATTTTCCAGAATCTACTCTGCTGCATTCGCTGCTCACAACGTGGTCTCCTCTGCATTAGGAAAACGAAGCATAGACTGGATGACCGCTTCGTAGAACATCTATGCAAAAAAGACCCTGAACTACCTGTTGTCTGCCACTTTAACACACCACCCTGCTCCCTGGCCAACATTTGTGTCTCTGGCCTGCTGCTGTGCTCCAGCGAAGCTCAGTGCAAGCTGGAAGAACAGCACCTCATTTTCCACATGGGAAATCTAATAGCCTTCTGGACCCAATATTGAGTTCAATAACTTTAGAGCTTGAACATTCTGTGTCCAGTTCTGGCTGCTGTGTTATAGGAAGTTATTAATAAACTGGTGCGGGTTCATAAAAGATTTACCCATGGTGTTGCCAGGTCTGGAGGGTCTGTGTTGTGAGGAGGAGCTGGAGGGGCTGGGACGTTTTTCCCCTGGAGTGTGGGAGGCTCATAGAAGTTTATAAGATAATGATGGGTGGATGTAAGGCAAATAGCGAAGGTGTTTTCCCTGAGACAGGGGTGTTTGAAACTGGAGGACATATTTTGAAGGTGAGAGGAGAACGATTTAAAAAAGACCTGAGGAACACTTGTTGTTTTGGAGGGTGGTACGTAGATGGAGCAAACTGCCAGAGGAAGTGGTGGATGTGGATACAGTTACAACATTTAAAAGACATTTGGGTAAGTGCATGAAAAGGAAAGGATTGGAGGGATATGGGCCAAACGCAGGCAGGTGGGACGGGTTAAGTTTGCGAACATGGTCAGCATGGAGTAGTTGGGCCGAAGGGTCTATTTCTGTGTTGTATGACTCCATGAGATTCTTTCATGTCCTTTCCCCACCTCCAATCCCTCCCCCTCAGGGTTTGTCAGCACATCCAACCCATCCTCATGGTCCCCATTATCAGCTTCTCTTTCTCCTTGTCATATTGTCTTCCATCCCTTTGTCTGCCTAGTCACTGTTCTCTCACTCTAGGCACAAGCTCCACCAATCTTCTCACTCCTTTCCAACCCAACCCCCTGTTGCCCAGCATTAATACCAGCCTTTCCTGTCTATCAGTTTTGAAGAAGAGTCAATGGACAAGAAACCTGAACTCTGCTTTCTCTCCACTCGTGCTGCCAGACCCACTGAGTTTCTCCGGCAGCTGCTAACGTTCATTGTGGTTTCTCTGAGTCAAAAACAGGAGGAATGTTCACAGGGAATGAGGGGAAATGGCAGAGCAGCAAAACAAACAAGTCGGTGCAAACTTTCTGATGGTCACACTGTTCTCATTCCAAGGTAGATGGGAGACACTATCAGGCGGGACACAGAAAGAACCATCCAAAAATTTGAAGATTCTGCTTGGCAAATCCTATCCACCCAGAATCCTTCCAAAGTCTCCAGTTAAATTAGAGTTGCTGATAAACAGAGCTAAGCGATCCCACAACCAACGGATCAGATCTAAGCTCTGCAGTCCTGTCACATCCAGGTGTGAATGGTGGAGGACAATTAAACAACTCACTAGAGGAGGAGGATCCACATATATCCCCGTCCTCAATGATGGAAGAGCCCAGCACATCAGTGCAAAAGATAAGGCTGAAGCATTCGCAGCAAACTTCAGCCAGAAGTGTGGAGTGGATGATCCATCTCAGCCTCCTCCAGTGGTCCCCAGCGTCACAGATACCAGGCTTCAGCCAATTCGATTCACTCCACGTGATATCAAAAAACATAGAACATAGAAAAGTACAGCACAGTACAGGCCCTTCGGCCCACGATGTTATGCCGTGGAATAATCCTAATCCAAATATAAAATAATCTAACCTACATTCCCCTCAATTCACTGCTGTCCATGTGCATGTCCAGCAGTCGCTTAAATGTCACTAATGACTCTGCTTCCACGACTACCACTGGTAAACTATTCCATGCGCTCACAACTCTCTGGGTGAAGAACCTCCCTCTGACGTCTCCTCTATACCTTCCTCCTAACACCTTAAAACTATGACCCCTCGTGGCAGTCAATCCTGCCCTGGGGAAAAGTCTCTGGCTATCGACTCTATCCATGCCTCTTGGAGACACTGGATACTGCAAAGGCTGTGGGCCCTGACTACATTCTGGCAATAGTACTGAAGGCTTGTGCTCCAGAACTTGCCCCTCCCCTAGCCAAGCTGTTCCAGTACAGTTACAACACTGGGATCTACCCGACAATGTGGAAAATCACCCAGGAATGTCCTGTACACAAAAAGCAGGACAATCCAACCCGGCCAGTTACCGTCCCATCAGTCTCCTCTCGACCATCAGTAAAGTGATGGAAGGTGTCAGTAACAGTGCTATCAAGCTGCACCTGTTCAGCAATAACCTGCTCAGTGACGCCCAGTTTGGGTTCCGCCAGGGCCACTCAGCTCCTGATCTCGTTACAGCCTTGGTTCACACATGGACAAAAGGGCTGTATTCCAGAGGGTGAGGTGAGTGACAGCCCTTGGTATTAAGGCTGCATTCGACCAAGTGTGGCATCAAGGAGCCCTGGCAAAACTGGAATCACTGGGTATCAGGGGACAAACTCTCTGGTGGTTTGAGTCATACCTGACACATAGGAAGATGGTCGTGGTTGTGGGAGGTCAATTATCTCAGCTCCAGGACATCTCTGCAGGAGATCCTCAGGGTAGTGTCCTAGGCCCAACCATCTTCAGCTGCTTCATCAATGACCTTCCCTCCATCAGAAGGTCAGAAGTGGGGACGTTCACCGATGACTGCACAATGTTCAGCACCATTCACGACTCCTCAGATACTGAAGCAGTCCGTGTTCACACATAACAAGATCTGGACAATACCCAGGTTCGGGCTGACGAGTGGCAAGTAACATTCACGCCACACAAATGCCAGTCTGTGAGCATCACCAATAAGGGACAATCTACCCGACACCCCTTGACATTCAGTGGTGTTACAATCACTGAATCCCCCACTATCAACATCCTGGGGGTTACCATTAACCAGAAACTCAACTGGACTCACCACATTAACACAGCGGCTACAGGAGCAGGCCAGAAGCTGGGAATACTACAGCGAGTAACTCACCTCCTGACTCCCCAAAGCCTGTCCCACCATCTACAAGGCACAAGTCAGGAGTGTGATGGAATACTCCCCACTTGCCTGGATGGGTACAGCCCCAACAACACTCAAGAAGCTCAACACCATCCAGGACAAAGCAGCCGCTTGATTGGCACCACATCCACAAACATCCCACTCCCGCCACCACCGACACTCAGTAACAGCAGTGTGTACTATCTACAAGATGCTCTGCAGAAATTCACCAAAGATCCTCAGGCAGCACCTTCCAAACCCACGACCACTTCCATCTGGAAGGACAAGGGGCAGCAGATACATGGGAACACCACCCCCTGCAAGTTCCCCTCCGAGCCACTCACCATCCTGACTGGGAAATATATCGCTGTTCCTTCACTGTCGCTGGGTCAGAATCCTGGAATTCCCTCCCTAAGGAACATTATGGGTCAACCCACAGCACATGGACTGCAGCGGTTCAAGAAGGCAGCCCACCCCCACCTTCTCAAGGGGCAATAAATGCTGGGCCAAGCCAGTGACACCCATGTCCCATGAGTGAATTTAAAAGAAGAACTTAAGGGTTTTGATAAAATTCAGTAGTAATTCAAGAAATGTTAGACTCTTCTATACTTCAACCAACTCTTAAGTAAATAGTGAACCGACCCCATACTTACCTCAAACAGCTTCTAATTGTCTGGAGGCATTATTTCAAACCCCACCCTTAGGAGGTCGTGGATTTTAAGTTTAATTCCTACATCTGGAATGTAACGCTGGTTTCAGTAACGGTCACTCTTATCTAGTAAGTTCTCATTTAAGAGCTATTCTAGTAACACTATTCCACTTTAATGTAACTAATAAAATAGTCACAATACATTTGTCTCATGTTCTAATTTCAACATTGTGAGCTGCCTGCTCTCAAGAGCTTTTCCAGAGGCTTCCTCTCTAAGTCCCAGGCCCCTGGTCTTTACCCAGTTCGTAAGACCATACGATATAGGAACTAGAGTAGGTCACTCAGCCCCAAGTCTACTGCATCATTCAATTATTATCATAGTTGATAAAACATTCTTCACACCCACTTTCCTGCCTGTTCCAGGTTACGCCATTTCCTGACCAATGAAGAATCTATCTCAGCCTTCTGTATACACAAGGACCCTGCCCCTATAGCTGTCTGTTGTAGTGCTCCAAAGACTCATAGCCTTTCAGAGAGAAGAGATTTTTATTTCTTTACTTGTTCATGGGATGAGGGCGTCGCTGGCCAGTCAGCATTTATTGTCCATCCCTAATTGCCCAGAGGGCTGTTAAGAGTCAACCACATTGCTGTGGGTCTGGAGTCACATGTAGGCCAGACCACGTTAGGATGACAGCTTCCTTCCCACAGGGACATTAGTGAACCAGATGGGTTTTTCTAACAGTTGACAATGGGTTCGCGGTCATCATTAGATTCTTAATTCCAGATTATTATTGAATTCAAATTCCACCATCTGCCGTGGTGGGATTCAAACCCAGGTCCCCAGAACATTATTTGGGTCTCTGGATTAACAGTCCAGTGATAGTACCACTAGGCCATCACCTTCCCCTCAGCTCAGTTTTAAATTGCTGCCCCTCTATTCTGAGGCTGTGCCCTCTGGTTCTAGCCTCTCCTGTGAGGGGCAACATCCTCTCAAAAATCCCATATGTTTCAACGAGATCACCTCTCATTCCTCTAAACTCCAGGATGTACAGAACCAAGTGTCTAGCCTTTGTCTATACGACAATCCCTGTATGCCAGGGATAATGCCAGAGATCCTGGACCTGCGCTCACTGCCCGTTTACCATCCCTAATGCTACCCTGAACCCCATTCCCAATTGCCCCTTTCTGCCCTGGCTCCATTCCTGAATTTACACTGAAGGGCTGGGTTCCACCTGGTGGCTGAAACTATTACTGCAGGAAGAAGTGGCTGCACCAACCAGCTCTGCCACTAGATGGGGCCTGGTCAGTGAAATTAGTTTCAGGTGAACTTTTCGTTTCAGCAATATATTTATGACATTTATTTTCAGTTATATATTGTATTTAGTCTAGCGTTTAAACTTTATTGTTGAGGTTGCTTTATTTATGGATTGAAGGCATTAATCAATGCACACCATTTCAACTCTCTTGAAAAAAGACTGAACTACCTAAACTGCGCAGCGTCTTCTTGATGTTTGGAAATGTAATTTATTTTGCAGCATGTTTCAGGCAGGAATACATTGTACTGCACTTTGTTTCAATCTGCACTTTGCGTTTTCTGAGCAAAACATGTCTACTGGAACCTAACTCTTAAGGAGAAACATCCTCTCAGCTTTGAGGAGAGGAGATAGTTTTGCGGTCAGTACTATTAATCAACTGACACCAGGTAATGTTCTGGGCAGAGGCAGCAGGAACTGCAGATGCTGGAGAATCTGAGATAACAAGGTGCAGAGCTGGATGAACACAGCAGGCCAAGCAGCATCTCAGGAGCAGGAAAGCTGATGCTTCGAGCCATAGAGAGTATACAGGATTCCTTAGAAAGGAAATTAGGGGGCAAAAAGGGACCATGAAAATCTTTATAAAAACTGAAAGAACTGTGGATGCTGTAAATCAGAAACAAAAACAGAAGTTTTGGGTGGAATTTTCATGACATGTAGGCCAGGCCAGGTAAGGATGGCAGTTTCCTTCCCTAATGGACATTAGTGAACCAGAGATAATGGGAACTGCAGATGCTGGAGAATCCGAGATAACAAAGTGTGGAGCTGAATGAACACAGCAGGCCAAGCAGCATCTTAGGAGCACAAAAACTGACATTTCGGGCCTAGACCCTTCATCAGAGAGGGGGATGGGGTGAGGGTTCTGGAATACTCTCCTCTCCACCTATCTTCTTTTCTCTCCATCTTCGGTCCGCCTCCCCCTCTCTCCCTATTTATTCCAGAACCCTCTCCCCATCCCCATCTCTGATGAAGGGTCTAGGCCCGAAACGTCAGCTTTTGTGCTCCTGAGATGCTGCTTGGCCTGCTGTGTTCATCCAGCCTCACATTTTATTATCTAATGTTCTGGGCAGCCAGGTTCAGACCCTGACACTGCAGCTGGTGAAATGTGAATTCAATATTTTAAAAAATCTAGAAACTAGAGTCTAATGAGGGCCAAGAAACTTGTTGTTTATTGGGAGAGGGAGAAGCCCCATGTGAACATAGAACAAAGAAAATTACAGCACAGGAACAGGCCCTTCGGCCCTCCAAACCTGCGCTGATCCAGATCCTCTGTCTAAACCTGTCGCCTACTTTCCAAGTATCTGTATCCATCTGATTCCTGTCCATTCATGTATCTGAGATAACAAGGTGTGGAGCTGGATGAACACAGCAAGCCAAGCAGCATCAGAGGAGCAGAAAAGCCTCAGTTATACTCCACAGCCCCCTCACCATCTAACCACAGGTTGCGACACCCCAGTAGCTTCAGGTGGGTGGGGGTGGGTGGTGTTGGAAGGTGAAGCTACTGGGGTGTCACAACCTGTTGTGGCGAGGGGGCTTTGGAGTGTAACTGAGGCTTTTCTGCTCCTCTGTTGCTGCTTGGCCTGCTGTGTTCATCCAGCTCTATACCTTGTTATCTCAGATACTCCAGCATCTGCAGTTCCTGCTGTCTCTCCCATCCATGTACCTGTCCAGAGACATCTTAAAAGACTCTAACGTGTCTGTGTCTACCACCTCTGCTGGCAATGCGTTCCAGGCACCCACCACCCTCTGTGTAAAGAACTTTCCACGCATATCTTCCTTAAACTTTCCTCCTCTCACATTGAACTCATGACCCCTAGTAATTGAGTCCCCCATTCTGGGAAAAAGCTTCTTGCTATCCATCCTGTCTATACCCCTCATGATTTTGTAGACCTCAATCAGGTCCCCCCTCAATCTCCATCTTTCTAATGTAAATAATCCTAATCTACTCAACCTCTCTTCATACCTAGCGCCCTCCATACCAGGCAACATCCTGGTGAACCTCCGCTTCACCCTCTCCAAAGCATCCACATCCTTTTGGTAATGTGGCGACCAGAACTGTACACAGTACTCCAAACGTGGTCGAACCAAAGTCCTATACAACTGTAACACGATGACCTTACCATTGCGTCCACATCCACCAAACATGATTGACTCAATTGGGGACGGGCTATAAATGCTGGCTGAGCCAGGATGCCCACGTTCTGTGAATGTAATGCAGACAAAAATTCAGCCTGTCAGGCTCCTTTGGAATCTGATCTAACTCATTAAGATCACCCTCTTGTCTTTGTGAACTCCAACAGATTCGGGCCCAGCCCATCTAACATTTCCGGAGATGACAATGACTGCTCCCTCACCCCAGCCGTCAGTTAACTGAGCTTTTATAAAAACACTCTGACTCAAATTATATTCCTTTCTAGGTTTGGTGACCAAACAATTCGGTGGATATCAGCTCAGCAACACCCTACAGCATTCCAGTTACTGTACTGTTCAGTAGCTACTGACTTGCTGCTGATGCTGACTCACATATTGTGATTCATGTCCCAGGACATACACATCCCTCTGTACCTTAGTCTTTCTACCATCTCTCCATTTAAATTCTCTGCTGTTTCCCTGTTTTTCTTGACAAAACGGACAAGTTCTCACTTTCCAAGTTATATTCCATCTGCCAAATTTGTGTCCACTCACCGAACCCATCAGTATCTCCTCACATCCTCTGTGTCACTCACCTTCCAGCCGACCTTCGTGTCGTCAGCACACTTAGCTCAATGCCTTCAAACCCTAGATACTCATTTATTGCAAAGGTATGGAGTAAAGGGAAGTACAAGAGACACTCAGAGATAGTAGGAACTGCAGATGCTGGAGATTTTTGTTGGTAAAGTGTTGGAAAAGGTGATAAGGGATAGGATTTACATTCACCTAGAAAAGAATAATTTGATTCAGGATAGTCAGCACGGTTTTGTGAAGGGAAGGTCGTGCCTCACAAACCTTATTGAGTTCTTTGAGAAGGTGACCAAACAGGTAGATGAGAGTAAATCGGTTGATGTGGTGTATATGGATTTCAGCAAGGCGTTCAATAAGGTTCCCCACAGTAGGCTATTGTACAAAATGCAGAGGAATGGAATTGTGGGAGATATAGCAGTTTGGATCAGAAATTGGCTTGCTGAAAGAAGACAGAGGGTGGTAGTTGATGGGAAATGTTCATCCTGGAGACCAGTTACTAGTCGTGTACCGCAAGGGTCGGTGTTGGGTCCACTGCTGTTTGTCATTTTTATAAATGACCTGGATGAGGGCGTAGAAGGATGGGTTAGTAAATTTGCAGACGACACTAAGGTCAGTGGAGTTGTGGATAGTGACGAAGGATGCTGTAGGTTGCAGAGAGACATAGATAAGCTGCAGAGCTGGGCTGAGAGGTGGCAAATGGAGTTTAATGCAGACAAGTGTGAGGTGATGTACTTTGGTAAGAGTAACCGGAATGCAAAGTACTGGGCTAATGGTAAAATTCTTAGCAATGTAGATGAGCAGAGAGATCTCGGTGTCCGTGTACACAGATCCTTGAAAGTTGCCATCCAGGTTGACAGGGCTGTTAAGAAGGCAGACAGCGTTTTAGCTTTTATTAATAGAGGGATCGAGTTCCGGAACCAAGAGGTTATGGTGAAGCTGTACAAAACTCTGGTGCGACCGCACTTGGAGTATTGCGTACAGTACTGGTCACCGCATTATAAGAAGGACGTGGAAGCTTTGGAAAGGGTGCAGAGGAGATTTACTAGGATGTTGCCTGGTATGGAGGGAAGGTCTTACGAGGAAAGGCTGAGGGACTTGAGGCTGTTTTCATTAGAGAGAAGAAGGTTGAGAGGTGACTTAATTGAAACATATAAAATAATCAGAGGGTTAGTTAGGGTGGATAGGGAGAGCCTTTTTCCTAGGATGGTGACGGTGAGCATGAGGGGGCATAGCTTTAAATTGAGGGGTGAAAGATATAGGACAGATGTCAGAGGTAGTTTCTTTACTCAGTGAGTAGTAAGGGAATGGAACGCTTTGCCTGCAACGGTAGTAGATTCACCAACTTTAGGTACATTTAAGTCGTCATTGGACAAGCATATGGATGTACATGGAATAATGTAGGTTAGATGGGCTTGAGATCGGTATGACAGGTCGGCACAACATCGAGGGCCGAAGGGCCTGTACTGTGCTGTAATGTTCTATGTTCTATGAACTATGCACTGGGAAATAGATAGGGCATGTCAGAAAGGCAAGGACACAGTGATCATGGTGGACTGGAGTCTGCGAAAGTCCCAGATGATTGGAAAATTGCTGTTGTAACCCTCTGACTCCAGTGACTTTTGAAAGATCATGACCAAAGCCTCCGCGATTTCCTCAGCCACCTCCCACAGAACTCTAGGATGTAGCCCATCGGGGCCAGGAGGTTTATCAACTTTTAGACCTTTTAGCTTTTCTCGCACTTTCTCTTTTGTAATGCCTACCCGTACTCAACTCTGCCCCCTGACTCTCCCTAATTGTTGGCATACTACTCATGTCTTCCACTGTGAAGACTGACGCAAAGTACTTATTAAGTTCTTCAGCTATTTCCTTATCTCCCATCACTAGCTTCCAGCATCAATTTGGAGCGGCCCAATATCTACTTTTGCCTCTCGTTTGTTTCTTATGTACTGAAAGGAGCTTTTACTGTCATTTCTAATATTACTAGCTAGCCTACCTTCATATTTGATCTTCTCCTTCCTTATTGCTCTCTTTGTTATCCTCTGTTTGTTTTTGTAGTCTTCCCAATCTTCTGATTTCCCAGTGCTCTTGGCTGCTTCATAGGCTGTCTCTTTTTCTTTGATATATTTCCTGACTTCCTTTGTCAGCCATGGCTGTCTAATCCCACCCCGGATAATCTTTCTTTTCTTTGGGATGAATCTCTGTACTGTGTCCTCAATTACACCCAGAAACTCCTGCCATTGTTGCTCTATTGTCTTCCCCGCTAGGGTCTGCTTCCAGTCGATTTTCATCAATTCCTCTCTCATGCCCCTGTAATTACCTTTATTTAACTGTAACACCATTACATCCGATTTTGCCTTCTCTGTTTCAAACTGCAGACTGAACTCTACCATATTATGATCGCTGCCTCCTAAGTGTTCCTTTACTTCAAGGTCTTTTATAAAGTCTGGCTCATTACATAGCACTCAGTCCAGAATAGCCTGCTCCTTTGTGGGCTCCATCACAAGCTGTTCCAAAAAGCCATCCTGCAAACATTCCATGAATTCCCTTTCTTTGGATCCACCGGCAACATTATTCACCCAGTCCACCTGCATATTGAAGTCCCCCATGATCACAGTGACCTTGCCTTTCTGACATGCCCTATCTATTTCTCGGTGCATCTTGTGCTCCTGGTCCTGATCACTGTTAGGAGGTCTGTACATAACTCGCATTATAGTTTTTTTGCCTTTGTGGTTCCTCAACTCCACCCACACAGACTCCACATCCTCTGACCCTATGTGATTCAGTGCCCGAGATTTAATTCCATTCTTAACTAACAAGGCAACCCCACCCCATCTGCCTACCTCCCTGTCTTTTCGATAAGTTGTGAATCTTTGAATGTTTAACCGCCAGTCCTGAGCTCCCTGCAACCATGTCTCTGTGATGCCTACCACATCATAATCATTCAAGAGGATTTGTGCTGTTACTGACCCCCTGACAGTGCGGTACTCCCTCAGCACTGACCGTCCGACAGTGCGGCACTCCCTCAGCACTGACCCTCCGACAGTGCGGCACTCCCTCAGCACTGACCCTCCGACAGTGCGGCACTCCCTCAGTACTGACCCTCCGACAGTGCGGCACTCCCTCAGCACTGACCCTCCGACAGTGCGGCACTCCCTCAGCACTGACCCTCCGACAGTGCGGCACTCCCTCAGCACTGACCCTCCGACAGTGCGGCACTCCCTCAGTACTGACCCTGTGACAGTGCGGCACTCCCTCAGCACTGACCCTCTGACAGTGCGGCACTCCCTCAGCACTGACCCTCTGACAGTGCGGTACTCCCTCAGTACTGACCCTCTGACAGTGCGGCGCTCCCTCAGTACTGACCCTCTGACAGTGCGGTACTCCCTCAGCACTGACCCTCCTACAGTGTGACACTCCCTCAGTACTGACCCTCTGACAGTGCGGCACTCCCTCAGTACTGACCCTCTGACAGTGCGGCGCTCCCTCAGTACTGACCCTCTGACAGTGCGGTACTCCCTCAGCACTGACCCTCCTACAGTGTGACACTCCCTCAGTACTGACCCTCTGACAGTGCGGCACTCCCTCAGCACTGACCCTACTCAGAATTGGCAGCGTGTTTTGCTGGTTAGGATCTGATGTGAATGGACGTACCGGCATTAACCCCTCACTGGATGGGGAAGAGACTCAGATTGCTGAGAGTGGACTTTACTGAAACAGTGTTTTCCTCCATTAATCAAATCCGTGTAATCTTCACCACTGCGCTCCCCACCGCCGCCCCCCCCCCCACCCCCTACCACAACAATCCTGAGCAGTGTGTGTTTCAAGTTAAAAACAACATAAATCACTTTGTAAAGTTAATTTTTAGGAACAGACTATTTCCAGGAATTTATTTTCTTGCCAAATTGAACACTGGCCCATTCTGCTCAGTGTAAACATTGACATGCCGTTCTCTTTCCTGATGCTGTTTCCATCCCAGGATAAACAGGGAATTGAAATCAAGTCTGGTCAGTGCCAATGCTGTGGCTTCTGCATCAGCCACCCCCAACCCCGACTCTGTGCATCAACCTGATGTACACCTTCTTATCACTCCCGCCTTCATACCATGATCCAGCATAGGAGGAGGCCATTCAGCCCATCATGCCTGCATTGGCTCTTTGAGAGTTGTATTCCATTAATTCACCCTTTTTTATTCATTGATAGGATGAGGGCCTCTCTATCTAGGGCAGCATTTATTGCCCATCCCTCGTTGCCCAGAGGGTAGTTGAGAGTCAACCACATTGCGGTGGGTTTGGAGTCACACGTAGGCCAGACCAGATGAGGATGGTAGTTTCCTTCCCTAAAGGACATTAGTGAACCAGATGGGCTTTTCCAACAATCGACAATGGATTCACGGTCATCATCAGACTTTTAACTGCAGGTTTTTTTTTACTGAATCCAAATTCCACCATCTGCCATGGCAGGATTTGAACCCAAGATAATAAAATGTGGGGCTGGATGAACACAGCAGGCCCAGCAGCATCTCAGGAGCACAAAAGCTGACGTTTCAGGCCTGGACCCTTCATCAGATGAAGGGTCCAGGCCTGAAATGTCAGCTTTTGTGCTCCTGAGATGCTGCTGGGCCTGCTGTGTTCATCCAGCCTCACATTTTATTATCTTGGATTCTCTAGCATCTGCAGTTCCTATTATCAAGGATTTGAACCCAGATCCCCAGAACAGTACCTGGGTCTCTGGATTAATAGTCTAGTGATAATACCACTGGGCCATCACCTCTCATGCCCTGCTCGTCCGTGACAACGCTGCAACATTTTGCCTTTTCAAAAACCACTCCACATTTTGATGTGAATCTCTCTCAACCGTGTCTGACTGAAAGGCACAATCCCCATGATCTCCACAGAGCATCCTCGCTGCTGGTCTCTTTCGGAGCTAAGTGAACATTCTCAGCTTTGTACAGTTTGCAGCTCAGTCAGTGTGGGAGCTGCCCAGACTTAGTGCTGAGCCAAGGAGAGGGAGGGAGAGACAGAGAGAGAGCGAGAGAGAGAGACAGACAGACAGAGACAGAGAGAGAAAGACACAGAGAGATAGATGGGGGGTTGTGGGGATCTGGTGGGCAGCCTGCACTCGAATTGAACTCACAGTCAGAGAGGTCTACAGCACATTCAGCAGATCAAGTCTGTGCTCATCAAAATCAACCACCTAATGATTTTCCCTGCAGGGTCACAGGCTGAGGGGTGGCCTTACAGAGGTTTATAAAATCATGACGGGCACGAATAGGATGAATAGATAATGTCCTTTCCCCAGGGTAGGCCAGTCTAAAACTAGAGGGCACAGGGTTAAGGTGAGAGGGGAATTTAAAAGGGACCAAAGGGGTAACTTTTTTCAGACAGAGGGTGGTGTGTGTATGGAATGAGCTGCCAGAGGAAGTGGTGGAGGCTGGTACAGTTACAGCATTTAAAAGGCATCTGGATGGGTACAAGGATAGGAAGGGTTTAGAAGGATATGGGCTAAATGCTGGAAAACAGTACTGGGTCCGATTGGGAAGTCTGGACTGAGGGGTTTGTTTCCATGCTGTATGACTCTACAACACTATAACAATTCCGATCCCATTTCCCGAAACTTGGCCCACAGTGCTGTCTGCCTTAGCATCTCAAGTGTACATCTAAATCCCTCTTCAATGTTTCTGCCTCTCCCACCCTTACAGGCAGTGAGTTCCAGATTCCCACCACCCTCTGGGTGAAAGGGTTTTCCCGTATCACTCTTAACCTCCTGCCCCTTCCCTTCAATCCCTGACCCCTGGTCACTGATCCCTATGAACAATAATGGCACATGCCAAGAACAACAACAGCATTGATATGACGCCTCTGGTCTCCTCAATCCTGCCATGATGCATCGATAGAGCCACTCAACTTAACTCACTTCAGGTCCATTAACTACTCCAATAACTCCCTCCCTCCACCACTTGCAATCCCTTACCCTCTGGTGTTTCACACTGACTGCCTGCCATCCAGTATGAGATACATAGGTATTACCTTCAATTAAATATTGGGAGACTGAAGCCATTATCTTCTGCCCATCATGAAGTCCTTTACTACTCACTGTTACTATCCATTACTCACAACCATGGTATTGGATTTGACCCTGAGAACAAGACCCATCCATCTTACCCTCTGTAGCATGGTTCATCTCCAACCTTGTCTCAGCTGATCCGCTACAGAAACCCTCATTCATGTCTTTGTTATTTGCTGACCTGGCTATTCCAACACAGCGCTGACTGACCCCCCAAACTCTAACCTCTGTCCATCACAGGCCACCCAAACCTCCTTCTAACTCACACCAAGATTCCCTGTTATCATCAGGACAAGCTTGAGGGGCTGAATGGCCAACTGTGGCTCCTGAATGGTTTATTCATTCACTGGATGAGGGTGTTTATTGCCCATCCCTAATTGCCCAGAGGGCAGATAAGAGTCAACCACATTGTTGTGGGTCTGGAGTCACGTGTAGCAGACCAGGTAAGGATGGCACTTTCCTTCCCTAAATGGCATTAGTGAACGAAATGGACTTTCCCGACAATTGACAATGGATTCATGGTCATCATGAAAGTCTTAATTCCAGATATTTCATTAAATTCAATTTCTACCATCTGCTGCAGTGGGACTTGAATCCAGAACATTAGCTGGGTCTCTGAAACAACAGTCCAGCAATAATAACACAAAGCCATCATCTTCCCTTAAGCTGGCTATGTTAAAAACCTTGCCTAAAATCTCCTTCCATGTATTGTGTTTTGGTTATGTGACCTGACATCTCCAATATAAATGCTTGTAACAGTATCAGCGCATTGACCAGCGAGCACGGACCTTGGCAGCAGGCATGCAGCTCAGAGCAAACATAGCTGGGTGTCAGTGATAAGGGAAACTGTAGATGCTGGAGAATCCAAGAGAACAAAATGTGAGGCTGGATGAACACAGCAGGCCAAGCAGCATGTCAGGAGCACAAAAGCTGACATTTCGGGACTAGACCCTTCATCAGAGAGGGGGATGGGGAGAAGGTTCTGGAATATATAGGGAGAGAGGGGGAGGCGGACCGAAGATGGAGAGAAAAGAAGATAGGTGGAGAGGAGAGTATAGGTGGGGAGGTAGGGAGGGGATAGGTCAGTCCAGGGAAGACGGACAGGTCAAGCAGGTGGGATGAGGTGGTAGGTAGCTGGGTGTCATATTCTTGTTTATACTGTGCCTGAAAAGCATCTTGGGATCTAGGTATCACTGGGTCCAGCATTTATTACCCGTCCCTAGTTGCCCCCTTGAGAAGGTGGGCATGAGCTGCCTTCTTGAACCACTGCAGTCCATGTGCTGTGGGTTGACCCACAATGTCCTTAGGGAGGGAATTCCAGGATTCTGACCCAGCGACAGTGAAGGAACAGGGATATATTTCCAAGTCAGGACGGTGAGTGGCTCGGAGGGGAACTTGTAGGGGGTGGTGTTCCCGTACATCTGCTGCCCTCGTCCTTCTAGATGGAAGTGGTCGTGGGTTTGGAAGGTGCTGCCTGAGGATCTTTGGTGAATTTCTGCAGAGCACCTTGTAGATAGTACACACTGCTGCGACTGAGTGTCGGGGGTGGAGGGAGTGGGATGTTTGTGGATGTGGTGCCAATCAAGCGGCTGCTTTGTCCTGGATGGTGTTGAGCTTCTTGAGTGTTGTTGGGGCTGTACCCATCCAGGTAAGTGGGGAGTATTCCATCACACTCCTGACTTGTGCCTTGTAGATGGTGGGACAGGCTTTGGGGAGTCAGGAGGTGAGTTACTCGCTGCAGGATTCCTAGCCTCTGGCCTACTCTTATAGCCACTGTGTTAATGTGGTGAGTCCAGTTAAGTCTCTGGTCAATGGTAACCCCCAGGACATTGATAGTAGGGAATTCAGTGATGGTGGCACCATTGATTGGAAAAGGGTGGTAATTAGATAATGACTTATTAATGATAACCATTCGCTGGCAGATGTGTGGTGCAAATGTTAATTGCCACTTCTCAGCCCAGACTGGATATTGTCCTGATCTTGTTGAATTTGGACGTGAACAGCTTCAGTATCTGAGGAATCACAAATGGTGCAATAACTGGCAAACAGCCTGGCATTACAGGCACTACACAAATCACAGTTGTTTTGTTGTCAACTCAACTTACACCTGTCAGCACTCGTGCAATTCAATAATGAGGAGACAGCGGGCTGGGACTGTGATCAATGTAATGTCCTGTGAGAGATGGTACAGATTGTAACACTAGTGACAGTCATTATGAAGTGAAAAGGAGATGTAGCGGAGTCAGGTCAGTTCTGTGGAGCAAGAACAGGTAGTTTGCAAAGGCAGTAAACAGCAGCTGCTCTTGCTTGGAATGGACAGGAGAATTTGAGAGTTTTTTCTTCCCTGAGGGCTGGCATACTGAGGAGCTTTTAGCCAGGCTCTGGTAAAACTCTCACTTCTCAGTAAACAAGGTGAAAATATGCTCTCAATGTTCAGAAAGAGAAGCTGTTCTGGCAGGGTGCAGCAAACCAGGTCATAAAACTTTAAGGGTTTCTAGGAAATTTCAAAGGGAAAAAAAACTGAGTAAATGTGAAACAGATTTCCTTCCTCTGCTCTGTCAGTGCTCATTCCCACTTACAGAAAGTATTCACGGCAGTGTTCCTCCCATCTAAAGCTAGGCATAGAACAGCATAGAAACAAACTCTGAATTTGAGGAGTTTGAGAGTTTGAGAGTTTGAAAAAGGACAGATGTGATATCACTTATAGACCCCGTGGCACTAGAACCAAATTATAAAGAACCAGAGAATCTTGAAGCTCAGAATTAGGCCATGAGGTGTATCAGACATACTGGCTCTTTGGAAAATCCATGCAATTCATCTCAGGAGCAGGAAAGAGATGAGCAAGATAATAATAAAAAGGTAAAAATTAGAAAATGAGCGAAAACTAGCAAGAAGTAGGTAGACAGACAATAAGAGCTTCAACAAGCATCTAAAAGGAAAATAGTGGCTGAGGTGAATGTTGATGCTTTTGGTGGTGAGATTGGCAGATCAATAATTAGGAGACGAAGAAATAAGAACTTTGTGTCTGGCTTCATGCTGGAAGATATAGAAACCATCCCAAAACGGGAAGCAAATAACAGGGGTTGGGGGAAGGGGCAGAAGCAGTAAACAATCCAATCACCATCACCGTCAGAAGAACAAGGAAAGCATTATACAATTAAAGGATGACAAGTCCCTCCAGCACACTTCCCGCATCCTGAGGTTTTTCAGGAAGTCCCTCCAGGGATAACGGATGCATTGTTTGTAAATATCACAAAGCTCAGGATTTTGAAAAGCCTACACGTGATTGAAAAGTAATAAAATACCTGCCACAATCAGAGAGATCTGCAGCTCAGTAAAAGACCCTTCGGCCCATCGAGTCTGCACTGGTCAAAAACAACCGCAAACTATTCTAGAGATAGTAGGAACTGCAGATGCTGGAGAATCTGAGATAACAAGGTGTGGAGCTGGATGAACACAGCAGGCCAAGCAGCATCAGAGGAGGAGGAAAGCTGGCATTTTGCGTCTAGAAGCTTCTTGAGAAATGCAGAAATTTCTGAATAAGGGTCCAGACCCGAAACGTCAGCTTTCCTGCTCCTCTGATGCTGCTTGGTGAAGTATTCTAATCCTGTTTCCCAGCGCTTGGCCCATAGCCTTGCCTGCCTTGGCATCCCAAGTGCACCATCTTAGATCATAGAATCATAGAATCCCTGGAGTGTGGAAACAGGCCCTTTGACCCAACAAGCCCATACTGGCCCACAAAATTGAAATCCTTCCTCAATGTTTCTGCCTCTCCCACTCTCCCAGGTAGTGAGCTCCAGATTACCACCACCCTCTGGGTGAAAAGATATTCCTCACCTCCCATCGAAATCCCCTGCCCCTTCCCTTAAATCTATGCCCCTTGGCATCGATCACTCCACCAAGGGAAAAAACAACTCCCCATTGCCTGCCTCGTGTATGCCGCTCGTCATTTTACACATCTCAATCATGTCCCTTGGCAATCTCCTCTGCTCTGAGAAAAACAACCCCGGTCTGTCCGCTCTCTCTCCATCCCTCTGCACCACCATGATAAATCTCCAGTGCTACCACATCCCCACTCTAATGTGGATTCCAGAACAGCACACAATACTCTCGCTGTGGCCGAACCGGCATTTTATACAGTTCCAGCAGCAGCTCCCTGTTCCTACACCCTGTGCCTCAGCTGTTAAAGACAAGGATCCCATTGGACTTTGGCACTTTACCCACTTGGCCTGAAACCTTCAGGGTCCAGTGGACACACACACCATTGTTCCGCTGGCCCTCAGTGCTTCCCAGGGTCCTGCTGTCCATCATGTATTCCATTGCCTGGATCATCCTGCCCAGGGATATCACCTCACACATATTCAGATTAAATTCCATTTGTTGCTAATCAGCCCATCGATATTCTCCTGTAATCTAAGGTTCCCATTGATTGACAAACCCAGCAATTGTTGTGTCATCTGTCAACTAACTGATCAATCTCCGACATTCAATCCTAAATCATTTCAACAAACCAGAACAGGAAGGGCCCCAACACTGAGCACAGAGGGAGCACCGCACTGTCAGAGGGTCAGTGCTGATGTAGTGCCGCACTGTCAGAGGGTCAGTACTGAGGGAACGCCGCACTGTCGGAGTGTCAGCGCTGACGGAGTGCCGCACTGTCGGAGGGTCAGCGCTGAGGGAGTGCCGCACTGTCGGAGTGTCAGTGCTGACGGAGTGCCGCACTGTCAGAGTGTCAGTGCTGACGGAGTGCCGCACTGTCGGAGGGTCAGTGCTGAGGGAGCGCCGCACTGTCGGAGGGTCAGTGCTGAGGGAGCGCCGCACTGTCGGAGGGTCAGTGCTGACGGAGCGCCGCACTGTCGGAGGGTCAGTGCTGAGGGAGCGCCGCACTGTCGGAGGGTCAGTGCTGAGGGAGCGCCGCACTGTCGGAGGGTCAGTGCTGAGGGAGCGCCGCACTGTCGGAGGGTCAGTGCTGAGGGAGCGCCGCACTGTCGGAGGGTCAGTGCTGAGGGAGCGCCGCACTGTCGGAGGGTCAGTGCTGAGGGAGCGCCGCACTGTCGGAGGGTCAGTGCTGAGGGAGCGCCGCACTGTCGGAGGGTCAGTGCTGAGGGAGCGCCGCACTGTCGGAGGGTCAGTGCTGAGGGAGCGCCGCACTGTCGGAGGGTCAGTGCTGAGGGAGCGCCGCACTGTCGGAGGGTCAGTGCTGAGGGAGCGCCGCACTGTCGGAGGGTCAGTGCTGAGGGAGCGCCGCACTGTCAGAGGGTCAGTGCTGAGGGAGCGCCGCACTGTCGGAGGGTCAGTGCTGAGGGAGCGCCGCACTGTCGGAGGGTCAGTGCTGAAGGATGTCCCACTAAGGGGGAAAAGATAAGGATGATAAGGTTTGGGACCCTTCGATAACAAGGCCGGTTGCGAATTTAGTGAAAAGGGAAAATAGTATTTGTAAGGTTTAAAAAGGTGGAATTAGACAGGGCCCATGTGGAATATAAGGAAAGCAGGAAAGAACTCAAGCAGGGAATTAGGAGAGCAAGAAGGAGCATGAAATGACCTTGGAACGTAGGGTTAAAGAGAATCCCAAGGCATTCTATACATATTTTTAATAAAGAAGATAACTAGGGAGAAGTTAGGACTACTCAAGGATAAAGAAGGGGATTTGTGCTTGGAGAGAGAGAGTGTGGGTGAGATCCTAAACGAGTACTCTGCCTCGGTATTCACTCAGGAGAAGGGAATGGGGAATTGTGGCATTAGTGCGGAGCATGCTAAAATGCTTGGTTATTGTGAGATTAAGAAAGAAGAGGCGTTGGGTCTCTTGAAGACCATTCAGGTGGATAAATCCCCAGGGCCTGATGGTACACACTACAGAGAAGCAAGGGAAGAGACTGCTGGGGGTTTGACCAAGATCTTTGTACCCTCACTATCTGCTGGAGAGGTCCCAGAGGACTGGCGAGGAGCTAATGTTGTTCCTCCGTTCAAGAAGGGAAATGGGGATAATCCAGGAAACTATAGACCGGTGAGTCTCTGATCAGTGGCTGGGAAGCTACTGTAGAGAATTCTTAGGGATAGGATTTACGCACATTTGGAAAAGCATGGCCTAATTAGGGACAGTTAACATGGCTTTGTGCAAGGCAGGTCATCTCTCACTAACTTGATTGAATTTTTCGAGGAGGTGACAAAGGGGATCGCTCAGGGTAGAGCAGTGGATGTTGTCTAACTTGGATTTTAGTGAGGGCCTCGACAAGGTCCCTCATGGTAGGCTCATCCAGAAGATTAAGATGTGTGGGACCCAGTGACCTGGCTGCATGGATTCAGAATTGGCTTGGCCATAGAAGGCAGAGGGTAGTGGGGGAAGGGTGTTCTTCAGGCTGGAGGTCCGTGATTAGTGGTGTTTCGCAGGGATCCATGCTGGGACCTCTGCTGTCTGTGATGTATATAAATGACTGAGATGAAAGTGTAGATGGGTGGGTTAGTAAGTTTGCAGACATTACAAAGATCGCTGGAATTGTAGATAGTGTAGGAGGTTGTCAAAGGATACAGCAGGATATAGACCAGTTACAGATACGGGCGGAGAAATGGCAGATGGAGTTTAATCTGAGTAAGTGTGAGGTATTGCACTTTGAGAGATCAAGTGCTGCAGAAGAGTATCCAGTTAATGGCAGGATCCTGAACAGCATTGATGTTCAGAGGGATCCTGGGGTTCAAGTTCATAGCTCCCTGAAAGTGGCCATGCAAGCAGACAGGGTGGTAAGGAAGGTGTACGGAATGCTTGGCTTTATTGGTCGGGTAATTGAGTGCAAGAGTCAGGATGTCATTTTGCATCTTTATAAGACTTTGGTTAGGCCACACTGAGAGAATTGTGTTCAATTGTGGTCACATTACAGGAAGGGTGTAGAGGCTTTGGAGAGGGTGCAGAAGAGGTTTACCAGGATGCTGCCTGGATTAGAGGAGATGCGCTATAAGGAGAGGCTAGAAAAACTCAGAGATAATGGGAACTGCAGATGCGGGAGAATCCAAGATAACACAGTGTGGAGCTGGATGAACACAGCAGGCCAAGCAGCATCTCAGGAGCACCAAAGCTGACATTTTGGGCCTAGACCCTTCAGCAGAGAGACCTCTGATGAGAGAGTCTCTCTGATGAAGGGTCTAGGCCCGAAACGTCAGCTTATGTGCTCCTGAGATGCTGCTTGGCCTGCTGTGTTCATCCAGCTTCACACTTTGTTAGCTAGAAACACTCGGGTTGTTTTCTCTGGAGCAGCAGAGGCCGAGGGGAGACTTGATAGAAGTCTGTAACATTATGAGATACAGAGATAGGGGTGAAGGCCAGAATCTTTGATCCCACAATAGAAATGTCTAAAACTAGGGGGAAAGCATTTAAGGTGTGATGGGGAAGTTGAAAGGAGATGTGAGGGGCATGTATTTTACACAGAGAGTGGTAGGAGTGTGGAACACACTGCCAGGGGGTGGTGGTGGAGGCAGATACAACAGGGGCATTTCGGGGACTTCTGGATAAACACATGAATATGGAAGGGATGAGGGGATGTGAACCAAGGGCAGGCAGAAGGGATTAGTCTAATTTGGCATCATGTTCAGCACAACATTGTGGGCCCACTCCTGTGCTGAACTGTTCTACGTTCAATGTTCGATCCCCTGGCTGTACATGCGTCTGTCTGAATGGCTCTTAAATGTTGCATCAGTTTATACCACCCTCTGTGTATAAAACTTGCCTCACACATCTCCTTTAAACATTCCCCCTCTCACCTTAAAGCTATGGCCCCCAGTATTTGACATTCCCACCCTGGAAAAAGACTAACTCGCCACCCTATCCATGCCCCTCATAATTTTATACACTTCTCTCAAGTCACCCCTCAGCCTCCAATGCTCTAGCAAAAACATTCCAAGTTTGTCCAAGACAACACAGTGTGTTGCAGGAAGAACACAGCTGGCCAGACAGCATCATACGGGCAGGAAAGTTGACATTTTGGATTGGGATCCCTCTTCAGAAGTGGATCTGATTTCTGAAGAAGGATCTTGACCTGAAACACCAGCTTTCTTGCTCCTCTGATGCTGCCTGGCCTGCTGTGTTCCTTCAGCAACACACTGTGTAATCTCTGACTCCAGCATCAGCAGCTCTTGCTATCTGTAAGTTGTTCAACCTCTCTCTGTCGCTAAGAGACTCTAATCCAAACAACATCCTAGTAAACTTCTTCCACATTGTCTCCACAATCTCCACATCCTTCCTGTAGTTTGGGCTCCACTATTGCATCCGATACTCTGCATGCAGTCCAACTAAAGTGTTATACAGCTGTAAAACATGCCATCTTTTATACTCAGCACCTCGACTGATGAAGGCAAGTATGCCGTACGCCTTCTTTACCACCTTACCCACTTGTATTGCCGCGTTCAGGGAGCTATGCCCTTGCACGCCAAGATCCCTCTGGATATCAATGCTCCTAAGGTTCCTTCCATTTACTCTGTACTTTCCTCTTGTATTTAACCTCCCAGAATGCATCACCTCACACTTCTCCAGATTAAACTCCATCTGCCATTTCTCTGCCCAACTTTCCAGCTGATCGAAATACTGCTGTATTCTTTAACAACCTTCCTCACTATCCACAACCCCACCAACATTGGCAAAACTAAAGACCTAATCATTAACTTCAGAAAGAAAGGGGAGGAACAGACCCCCAACTACATCAACGGAACTGAGGTTGAAAGGGTTGAGAGCATCAAGTTCCTCAGAGTGACAATAGCCACCAATCTGTCCTGGACTTCCCACACAGCTACATCAATCAACAAAGCACAACATCTCTCCTTCCTCTGGCAGCTCAGGAAATTTTCCATCTCCATAAAATCCCTCACCAACTCTGACAGATGTCCCACTAAAAGCAAACTGTCTGGGTGCACGACAGCCTGGTATGGCAACTGCTCTGCCCAGGGCCGTAAGAAACTACAGAAGGTAGTGTGCACAGCCCAGACCCATCACAGAAGCCAACCTTCCATCCATGGGCTCCATTCACACGGCTCACTGCTGTGGGAAGGCGGCCAACGTCATCAAAGACCCATCACATCCCAGTAATGATCTCCTACAGCCTCTTCTGTCAGGCAGGAGGTACAGAAACCTGAACACACACACCAGCAGGTTCAGGAACGGCTTCTTCCCAGGCGCTATTAGACCGTTGAATGGGCTCTCTAGTCTCAAATAATGCTGATCTTGCTAATGTTGATCTCGCCTTCCGCCGTCCTGTCTGAGGTAACCTGTATGCCTCACTCTGTACAAGTATTTTTTTCTCCCTGTGATCTGTCTGTCCTTGCTTACTATGACCTGCCTGTATTGGTGAATAGTGATCTGATCGGTGATCTCTCGGGATCTGTTCGGTGATCTTATCGTTGTATTTAGGTACACATGACTACAATACCTAAATCAATTTTGGTGTTGTCTGCAAATTTACTGATCAGACAACATACATTTTCATCCAGTTCTGAGGAAGGGTCACCGGTCCTGAAACATTAACTCTGATTTCTATTCACAGATGCCGCCAGACCAGCTGAGCTTTCCCAGCAACTTCTGCTTTTGTTTCTGATTTACAGTGTCCGCAGTTCTTTCCGTTTCAATTAGGTTTTCATCCAGATTCATTTATATAAATTGCAAATAACAAACAACAAATGACTTCAAACAGATACAGAGAATGCTAGAGAGATTCAGCAGGTATTGGAGGGAAATCAGAGTTCACATTTTGAGTTCAGCGTGACCTTTTCGTAGCTTCCTTGCTTTTGTATTCAACACTTTAACTAATAAAGGCAAGTATCTCACACATTACCTATCTGGTCCAATGCCTTCCAGGATCCATGGGCATGCATACAAAGGTCTGTTTGATCCTCTGTATCTCGTAGGGTCCTGCTACTCAACCTGCACTCCGTTGCACCAACGCTGAAATTCACATGGGTTGTTGTCCAACCGTGAGGTGATCAAATTGCGATTTGGAATTGACAGCAGTATCCTGGTCATTGGAGATATCGTTTGTAAAGTCACTGCATAGAAGCAGCATGGAATAGCTTCCTCAAACTGTTCATATGTTGTATTAAACACAACTCATTACCCACTGAGGTGTAAGCTCTGTCAAAGGACCTCACGCCATTTACGGAAATGGAGCACATCAAAGCTCTCCTCCAGGTCAATGGCTAACCCGATGAGATCACCGAACAGATCCCGAGAGATCACCGATCAGATCACTATTCACCACAAAATTGTGCATCTTTGAAAATGGGTCAATTGCTAACACTTTCAGACCTGCAGAATGCCCAGTATTCCTCAAATTACCCTGGGGAGTACGGAGGTTGGAGGGGGGGGGGGGGGGGGGGTCAATATCTCAGACCAGTGCCCTTCACTAACTCTGCATTGGGAATTTCATCGAAACCTTTATACTCAGGACTGAAGATCAGGCACATTACAAACTGAGAGACTGTCTCATTCCTTACACTGACAGACACAGGTCTCCATCCTCATTTTGACTCCTCTCTCTGACGACAAACCCCAATGACATTACTGCTGCTGTAGCACACTCCATTTCTGTCTGAAATTTGGGATAGTCCCTCTCAGGGATAAGGGTGGGGGACCTCATTGCAAACATATGACTGATGGTTTGTGTTTTTAAGAAATAAAATCTATTGTAGAACATGCTGTTCCTGAGCTCTGCCCAGCTTCCAGACTTTGAGTTGCCAGCAAACATAACAAATCCCACAGCAGTAACTAATTATACAAGACCCTTTAGCAATACCCAGAAATAACAGAGAAAGGAGCGGAGAGAATCACAGGAGCAAGAGGAGACTGTTCAGCTCATCGAGTCTGTGACCCAGGAACAGAAGGATACCATGAAGTCCATTGAGCCTCTTACAAAGGGAAGTCAGCATTTTGAACCAATCCTGCTATTCAATTGGATCACGGTTGATCTAAATGTGAACTCCATTTACCCAGCTTAATCCTAACTTCTACTAAACAGTGAGAGTCAGTGTGTGTGGGAGTGTACCCCAGTGAGAGTCAGTGTGTGTGGGAGTGTACCCCAGTGAGGGTCAGTGTGTGTGGGACTGTACCCCAGTGAGAGTCAGTGTGTGTGGGACTGTACCCCAGTGAGAGTCAGTATGTGTGGGACTGTACCCCAGTGAGTTCCACACCGGCTCCATGCATAAACTCCCTCCTTTGTCCTTGAATGGACCTATCCTTTCCCTAGTTACCCTCTTGCATCTGAAATACACAGAAAAAGCCTTGGGATTCACCTTTCTACTGCTTTCCATTGATATTTCATGGACACCTTTAGCCCTCCCAACTTCCTTCCTCGTGTCATCCCTTCTTTCGTTTAGACTATCTACATATTGTTTCAAGAAACCCTCCTGGATACAGCTAACAAATTCTGCCCCGCCTCAGCCCCGGGTTCTAAGGGTGCCCCAATCAGTGGTGGCTGACATCAGCCAACTTAGTGTAACTTTCTAGAATTGACAGAAAGGAGCAAAATAATGATGAAGCTGGAAATAGAAACACGGAGAGAGAGAGAGAGAGAATCTGTGTTAATATTTCAAGTTGCAAGTACCCCGCCGAGCCCCTCACCATCCTGACTTGGAAATATATCGCCGTTCCTTCACTGTCACTGGTTCAAAATCCTGGAATTCCCTCCTTAAAGGCATTGTGGGTCAACCCACAGCATATGGACTGCAGAGGTTCAAGAAGGCAGCTCATCCCCATCTTCTCAAGGGTCAACTAGGGACGGGTAATAAATGCTGGGCCCAGACAGTGATACCCACATCCCACAAATGAACAGAAAAAAATTGAACAAGATCCTTCTTCAGAACTGACTGGGTTTGGTGCCATCGCAAGGTGAGAGTGGGGGTAGGATGAAGTAGTTTTGAAATGTAGGCATTGTTGTAATGCAGGAAACACCAACCAAGCCACAGGCAGAAACATCCCACAAACAGCAAATTGAAAATTACCCAGTTTGGCATTCGGATCAAAAGTTTGGGTTTGGACGATGTGAAGGTACTATTGACAGGAGGCTGCAGAGGGCCTCAGTGACTGACCTAATCTCGCACCATCCCCTCAGTTTCGGGTGGGGAAGAAAGGGGCTTCAAAGAACAAAGGACAAAGAAAATTACAGCACAGGAACAGGCCCTTCGGCCCTCTAAGCCTGCACCAATCCAGATCCTCTGCCTAAACTTGTCGCCTGTTTTCCAAGGATCTGTATCCCTCTGCTCCCTGTCCATTCATGTATCTGTCTAGATCCATCTTAAATGACACTATCGTGCCCGCCTCTACCACCTTCGCTGGCAACGCGTTCCAGGCACCCACCACCCTCTGTGTAAAGAACTTTCCACGCATATCTCCCTTAAACTTTCCTCCTCTCACTTTGAACTCATGACCCCTAGTAATTGAGTCTCCCACTTTGGGAAGAAGCTTCTCGCTGTCCACCCTGTCTATACCCCTCATGATTTTGTAGACCTCAATCAGGTGCCCCCTCAATCTCCGTCTTTCTAATGAAAATAATCCTAATCTACTCAACCGCTCTTCATAGCTAGCACCCTCCATACCAGGCAACATCCTGGTGAACCTCCTCTGCACCCTCTCCAAATCATCCGCATCCTTTTGGTAATGTGGCGACCAGAACTGTACACAGTATTCCAAATGTGGTCGAACCAAAGTCCTATACAACTGCAACATGACCTGCCAACTCTTGTACTCAATACCCCGCCTGATGAATGAAGGCATGCCGTATGCCTTCTTGACCACCCCATCCCCTTGCATTGCCACCTTCAGGGTACAATGGACATGTAAGGATGATATTTTTGCCATCACAGAAGTATGATTGAGGGAAGGACTGGACTGGCAGCTGAACATTCTGGGCTTTAGGATCTTTAGGCAAGAGAGAGGAGGGTTTAAAAGGGCAGTGGTGTAGAACTGTTCATTAAGAAGTCAATTACTACGATAAGGAGAGATTATATGTTGGAAGCGTCTTCAAATGAGGTCTTGTGGATTGAAGGAATGTTAAGGGGGCAGCTACTTTATTGGGTGTGTATTATAGGCCCCTAAAGAGTCAGAAGGAAATAGAGGAGCAAATATGCAGAGAGTTCACAGAGGAATGTAAGAGTAACAATTGAGGAATTATATTTCAGAGATTTCCCAACATAAATTGGGATAGTCATAGTGTTAAGGGTTTAGAAGGGGGCAGATGTGGGAAGTTCTTTTTTGTATCAACAGATAGAAGGTACAAAAGCGACAGCGCAGTCTGGATCTTGTTCCGGAAAAAGAGGTTTTCGCTAAGGCAGTGGCAGAACATTTTATTGATGGTGACCATAGAGTCACAGAATCACACAGCACAGAAACAGGCCCTTTGGTCCAACCAGTCCATGCTAAACATTATCCCAAACTAAACTAGTCCCACCTGCCTGCTCCATACTACTGTTCAAATTTCTCATGGAAAAGGATGCTGTTTTGGAAAATGTAGGGGGTGATGGACTCTCAGGGGAATGTAGCTCTGACGATAAGATTTCTGGTACCGAGACTGGCTCTAATGTAATGAAGGGTATGTCAGTTTCCAAGTGATCAAGGTGTGATCGGAGCCTCTCTAGTCAGAGGCACAGAGAGACACTTCTGTGGCTGACGGTGAGAAATCAGAATGGTGTGCTGGCTCTCAGGTGTCAGGATTAAGGATATCCCAGAGAGGGCGCAGAATATTCTCGAAGAGGAGAGGGGCCAGCAGGAGGTCATGTTACACATTGGAACTAACAACACAGGAAGAGACAAGAATGAGATTCTGAACAGAGAATATAGGAAGTCAGGCAGGAATTTAAAAAGTAGATCCTTGAGAGGTAAAGTATCTGGAATACTCCCAGTGCCTATTCGGGTAGGGATAGGAGGATAGAGCAGATGACTGCGTGGCTGAGGAGCTGGTGCAGGGAAGGAGGATTCATATTTTTTGGATCATTGGAAGTTCTTCTGGGCTAGAAGAGACCTGCATAAGAAGGGACAGGTTAGACCTGACTTGGGAGGGAACCAATATACTGGCGGGGAGATTCGCTACAGCTACTTGGGAGGATTTAAATGAGTAAGGGAGTGCGGGTGGATGCAGGGTTGGAACCCAGGGATATAGTGAGGAAAGAGATCAGTCTGACACTGGTGCAGTTGAAAAAAAGAACAAGTTGAACAGTCAGGGCAGGCAGGAACAAGGCAGAGAACAAGGTAGGAGGGATATGTTGAAGCAAGGGGCCTAATGGGAAAGGCAGATGAACTCAGGGTAGGATTGGGAACATGGAACTGGAATATCACAGCAATTACAGAGAATTGGCTTAGGGTGGACAGGACGGGCAGCTTAATGTTCCAGGGTATAGATGCTGTAGGAGACTGAAAAGGGTGGGAGGAGGGGTGGTGGTGGCAAGGGAGGAAGGGTGTGGCATTTTAAAATTAGGGATAACATTATGGCTGTACTTAGGGATGATATTCCTGGGAATACGTCCAGGGAAGTTATTTGGGTAGAACTGAGAGATAAGAAAGGGGTGATCATCTTTTTGGGATTACATTATCGAACCCCTAATAATCAGCGGGAAATTGAGGAACAAATTTGGAGGGAGACTCACTTATCTGTAAGATTAATAGGGTGGTTACGGTGGGGACATTGACTGGGACTGCCATTGTGTTAACATTCTGATTCAGTACGTGGATGCAACCACTAGAGAAGGTGCAAAACCTGACCTGGTCTTGGGAAATAAGGCAGGGCAGGTGACTGAGGTGTCAGTGGGGGAGCACTTTGGGGCTGGCAACCATAATTCGATTAGTTTTAAAATAGCAAAGGAAAAGGATAGACCAGATCTAAAAGTTAAAGTTCTAAATAGGAGGGGGTTGGGGGTGGGTGCGGGTGTATGCAGGTAAAGACATGGCTGGAAATTGGGAAACATTCAGAAGGAGATAACAAGAGGCCAGAGACCGAATGTTCCTGTTGGGGTCCCGGGAAAGGCTGGTAGGTGTGGGGAACGCTGGATGCTCAGAGAAATTCAGATTTTGCTCAAGAAAAAGAAGGAAGCACGTGTCAGCGATAGACAGCGGCGGTCCAGTGAATCCCTTGAAGAATATAAATGCATAGAATATAGAATATAGAACACAGAATAGTACAGCACAGTACAGGCCCATCGGCCCATGATGTTGTGCCAACCTATGATCCTACTCTAAGATCAATCTGCCCCGCATAGCCTACATTTTACTATCCTCCATGTGCCTATCCAAGAGTCACTTAAAAGTCTCTAAGTTAACTGACTCCACTACCACTGCTGACAGCACATTCCACATACCCACCACTCTCTGTGTGAAGAACCTACCTCTGACATCTCCCCTATCCCTTCCTCCAATCACCTTAAAATGATGCCCCCTCACGATAGTCATTTCCGCCTGGGGAAAAAGTCTCTGACTATCCATTCTATCTGTGCATCTCATCAGTAAGAGCACACTTAAGAGGGAAATCAGGATGGCAAAAAGGGGACATGAGAAAGCAGTGGCAGACAGGGCCAAGGAGAAACCAAAGGGATTTTGCAAATACATTAAAGGCTAAACAGTGACAAGGAAGAGAATTGTGCCCCTGAAAGATCAGTAAGGCTACCTACGTGTGGAACTGCAGGAGATGGGGGAGATACTAAACCAGTATTTTGTATCAGTGTTTACTGTAGAGATGGATATGGAAATTAGAGAACGTGAGGAAATAAATAGCCACATGCTGAAAATGTCCAGATTACAGAGGAGATGGTGCTGGACATCAAAATGCATAGAGGTGGCTCAGTGATTAGCACTGCTGCCTCACAGTGCCAGGGACCCGGGTTCGATTCCGCCCTCATCTGTGTGGAGTTTGCACATTCTCCCCGTGTCTGTGTGGCTTTCTTCCGGGTGCTCCGGTTTCCTCCCACAGTCCAAAGATGTGCTGGTTAGGTGGATTGGCCATGCTAAATTGCCCGTAGTGTTCAGGGGTGTGCAGATTAGGTGGGTTATAGGAGGATGGGTCTGAGTGGGATGCTGTAAGGGTCGGTGTGGACTTGTTGGGCTGAAGGGCCTGTTTCCACACTGTAGGGATTCTATGAGGTAACAAAGAGGTTATATGGACTTCAGGCAGGCATTCGATCCTCATGGTAGAATGGTTATTAAGGTTAGATCACATGGATTACAGGGACAACTAGCTATTTGGATACAGAACTAGTTTGAAGTTAGGAGACAGAAGGTGGTGGTGGAGGGTTGCATTTTGGACTGAAGGCCTGTGGCCAGCGGTGTGTCACAAGGATTGGTGCTGGGTCCACTGCTTTTTGTCATTTATATAAATAATTTGGATGAGTGCAGACAAGGTCTGGTTAGTAAGTTTGCAGATGACTTCAAAACGGGAGGTGTAGTGTGCAGCGAAGAAAGTTCCCTCAGAGTATGATGGGATCTTGATCAGACGGGCCAATGGGCTGAGGAATAGCAGATGGAGTTTAATTTAAACAAATGTGAGGTGCTGCATTTTGGAAAGGCAAATCAGGGCAGGACTTATACACTTAACGGTAAGGTCCTGGGGAGTGTTACTGAACAGAGACCTTGGGGTGCAAGTTCATAGTTCCTTGAAAATAGAGTCATAGGTAAGCAGGTGGTGAAGGTGATTACTAGGGAACCTGGGCCACGGCGGTGAGAGCGCCGAATCCTAACCATTAGGCCAAGGCGGTGTTTGGTATGCTTGCCTTTATTGGGCAGTCCATTCAGTATCAGAGTTTAGACATCATGTTGCAGCCGTATCATGTTGCTGAAGTATCATAACACTCATGGATATGGGACAAATGCAGGAAATTGGGATTAGAGCACATTTAGTGGTAGTTACGTTGGAGCAGACTCAATGGGTTGAAGGGCCTTTTCTGCGCTGTACAACCCTATGACAATGTCCTCAGTTTCTTTGTCCGCTAAATCGTTAATGTACATGAAAAGTTGTGGTTCCCAACACGGGCCCCTGTGGATCTCCACTAGTCACCAGCTGCCATCCTGAAAAAGACCCCTTTATCCCTACTCTCTGCCTTCTGCCAGTCAGCCAATCCTCTATCCATGCCAGTACCTTGCCCCTAACACCATGGGCTCTTATCCTATTTAGCAGCCTCCTGTGCAGCACTTTGTCAAAGGTCTTGTGGAAATCCAAATAGATCACATCCACTGACTCACTCTTGTCTAACTTGTTTGTTACCTCCTCAAAGAATTCTAACAGATTTGTCAGGCCTGACCTCCCCTTGATGAAGCCGTGCTAACTCCGCCCTATTTTACCCAGCAGTTCAGTCCTCCACAATCTCATCCTTAATAATTGACTCTAAAATTTTACCAATGACTGAGGTCAGGCTAACCGGCCTATAATTTCCTGTTTTCTGCCTCCCTCCCTCCTTAAACAAGGTGCTACATTAACCATTTCCTAGTCCTTTGGGACCCTCCCTGACTCCAGTGAATCCTGAAAGATCACCAACAATTTCTTTACCATCCCCTCAGCGATCTCCATCAGAACCCTGGGGTGTAGACCATCTGAACTGGGTGAGTCATCCACCTGCAAACTTGCTGATCAGACCATCTACACCTTCCTCCAAGTCATTTACATATATCACAAACAACAGTGGTCCCAGTACAGATCCCTGTGGAACACCACTGGTCACAGGTCTCCAATTTGAGAAACTCCTTTCCATTACCACTCTCTGTCTCCTGTTGCCCAGCCAGTTTTTTATCCATCTAGCTAGCACACCCTGGACTCCATGTGACTTCACTTTCTCCATCAGCCTGCCATGGGGAACCTTATCAAACGCCTTACTGAAGTCCATGTATATGACACCTACAGCCTTTCCCTCTTCAATCAACTTTGTCACGTCCTCAAAGAATTCTATTAAGTTGGTAAGACATGACCTTGCCTGCACAAAACCATGCTGCCTATCACTGATAAGCCCATTTTCTTCCAAATGGGAATAGATCCTATCCCTCAGTATCTTCTCCAGTAGCTTCCCTACCACTGACGTCAGGCTCACCAGTCAATAATTACCTGGATTATCCCTGCTCCCCTTCTTAAACAAGGGGACAACATTAGCAAGTCTCCAGTCCTCTGGGACCTCACCCGTGTCTAAGGATGCTGCAAAGATATCTGTTAAGGCCCCGGCTATTTCCTCTCTCACTTCCCTCAAAAACCTGGGATAGATCCCATCCGGACCTGGGGACTCGTCCACCTTAGTGCTTTTAGGATACCCAACACTTCCTCCTTCCTTCTGTCAACTTGACCTAGAGTAAGCAAACATCGATCCCTAACCTCAACATCTGTCATTTCCCTCTCCTTGGTGAATACCGATGCAAAGTACTCATTAAGAATGTCACCCATTTTCTCTGACTCAGCGCATAACTTTCCTTCTTTGTCCTTAAGTGGGCCAATCCTTTCTCTAGTTACCCTCTTGCTCTTTGTATATGAATAAAAGGCTTTGCGATTCCTTAACCATGTTTGCCAGCAGTATCTCATGTCCTCTCCTTGCCCTCTTAACCCCTTTTTTTCAGATTCAGACTCGTGCAGTCTTCTTTCATATTACTAGCTATCTTTTACCTTCATCTTCTCCTTGTTATTGATTTTTCAGTTCGCTCTGCCGGGTTTTAATGGGCTTCCCATTTCTCTGGCTTCCCACTAATTTGGGGCCAGAGGATTTACTGACTCCCAGGTCATGTTCCCCTCCAAACAGTCCAGATTCAATTATAAGGACCAGTCCAAAGCACCCACACAACAGACTGTCCAGCAAAAGCTGGAGCAAGGACAAGATATGTTTACGGAGACACTTCAACACACAGGAGCTTCACTCTGTATCTAACCCCGTGCTGTCCCTGTGCTGGGAGTGTTTGATGGGGGACAGTGTAGAGGGAACTTTACTCTGTATCTAACCCTGTCCCTGGGAGTGTTTGATGGGGGACAGTGTAGAGGGAGCTCTACTCTGTATGTAACCCCGTGCTGGCCCTGTCCCTGGGAGTGATAGATGTTGAGGAACTGAAGCCTAATAACACGTGTTCCTGTATTTCCAAGTGGCAGGGCTGTTTTTGTGTTTTCAGAGTGTGCACAGCTTCTTGGATCAGGGACACCGTGAAATAAACAGTTGGTTAATGATTGAAACAATTTCAGGAGACTCGATTAATCATTTGCTAGCCCTTCCTGAGATTATTTGTATTTTTGTAGTATTTAAGGTTTTGTTTTCACAGCGCTTGCCCTCTCAGGCCCTGGCCAGAGCAACACTCACTCACTCATTTTCTGAAGAAGGGTCTAGGCCTGAAACACCAGCTTTCCTGCTCCTCTGATGCTGCTTGGCCTGCTGTGTTCATCCAGCTCTGCACCTTGTTATCTCACTTACTCCTTTCTCCTTCTCTGTGCTCCTCCCTCTGTCCCCCCAACCCCTCACACACAGTGCTCCCTGTGGATAGTCACCATTTTATAACAGAGCGCCTAAGCTAGTGATTTAACCTTGTGCAGCCACACAGGAGCTGAGGGGGCAGAGTGTGTGAGAGGCTGCAGAGTTCGGGGGCAGGGGGGGATGCAGTTTGGAGATCAGGGGCTAAGACCGGGCTGTCAGGAGGCATCACAGAATTGTTTGGAGGTCAGTGAGTGAGTGAGAGAACAAGCGGTGACATGAAACAGGGGGCAGTGAGCACTCAAAGACCTTGGTGGGGGCGGGGGTTATCCAGATGGCAAAAGGGAGCTTCCCCGGGCACAGTCTGACAGCCTAGAATTGGAGAGCGGGTGAACAACGTAAACTGCATTACAGCTTCTTTCGAAAGGCACTTTGTGTCTCTCTGCTGAATATGGGAATGTTTGCCAGTGTCTTTTCCTCCCCTCCCCACTGCACTGCACAGTACTCCTTCCTAGAGGGCAGGGGGCTGCTGTGGAAATGAGGAATACAGGGATCCTGGTATAGGGAGGAGATTATGGCCATTCTGCAAACCGGTGTTGTTTCTGTCCGCAGTCTTCGCAGAGCTCGTCAGAGAGACCACTCGCAGATCACAGGGGCTGCGTGTCTATCAAAACCCCCAGCCCCAGCAACAGTCCACCCTCTCCATTTGACTGAGCAGCAGAACAAAGCACATCATTGAGACACAGGCACTGCCTGCAATCTGACCTTAATTCTCTCCACCCCCCTCTTCCCTTCACATTCTCCTCTGTGCTCTCCCCCTGACCTTTACACACATGCAGTTCATTTTAATTCCACTTCCTGAGATTTTTTTTTCTGGTGCTGGTTTTAAAGTGAAGCCACATTAAAATCTGAACCACCTGTGGAGAACATGCCTTCTTCCCTCCCCATACTGGCTCGCTTTAACCTGCCAGAATTTTTAAAAAGTACAATCTCAGATTTCTGGAAGGAAAATATCAGGTAAATTCAGAACTCAGATTGAAAGACACAGATGCAATTGCATGATGTTGCAGTGGGTTGAGTTTCTAGAAAATTGGAGGTGTAGTGGACAGTGAAGGGGGTTACGTCAACATACAACAGGACCCCAATCAGATGGGCCGTTGGGCTGAGGAGTGGCAGATGGAGTTTAATTTGGATAAATGTGAGGGGCTGCTTTTTTGGAAAGGCAAATCAGGGCAGGGCTTATACACTGAATGATGAGATCCTGGGGAATGTTGCTGAACAAAGAGACCTTAGGATGCAGGTTCATAGTTCCTTGAAGGTGGAGTCACAGGTAGACAGGGCGGTGAGGAAGGTGTTTGATACGCTTGCCTTTATTGCTCGGTGCATAGAGTATAGGAGTTGGGAGGGTCATGTTATGGCTTTACAGGACATTGGTGAGGGCCACTTTTGGAATACTGTGCGCAATTCTGGTCTCCCTGCTACAGGAAAGATGTTGTGAAACTTGAAAGGGCACAGAAAAGATTTACAAGGATGTTGCCAGGGTTGGAGAGTTTGAGCTACAGGGAGAGGGTGAATAGGCTGGGGCTATTTTCCCTGGAGTGTCGGATACTGAGGGATGGCCTCACAGAGGTCTGTAAAATCATGAGGCAGATGGATAGGGTGAATAGCCAGGCACTTTTTCATGGTGTGGGGGAGTCCAAAACGAGAAGGTGTAGGTTTAAGGTGAGGGGTGGGGAAAGATTTAGAAGAGATCTAAGGGGTAACTTTTGACACAGAGGGTGGTGCGTGTATGGAATGAGCTGCCAGAGAATGTGGAGGAGGCTGGTACAGTTACAGCATTTAAAAGGCACCTGGACGGGGACATGAATATGGAGGGTTGAGGGGGATTTGGGCCAAATGCTGGCAAATAGGAATACATCAGTTTGGGGAACCTGGCCTACATGGGCGAGTTGAACTGAAGGTTCTGTGCAGTTTGATGCCTGTAAGTTTCCGAGTCTGTGTGGGTTTCCTCCGGGTGCTCTGGTTTCCTCCCACAGCCGGAAAATGTGCAGGTTAGGGTGGATTGCTCATGGGAAATGCAGGGTTACGGGGATGGGGTGGATTGCTTTTTGGAGGAGAGGCGTGGACTCAATGGGCTGAATGGCCTGCTGCCACACTGTAGGGATTCTATGATTTTATGATTTGAAACCTGAAAGTTCACAGTTTAATACACATGGAGGCAGTTGGTACAAGCAATTCAATAAAGTTAGCAACTTCAGGTCATCCTTGGGGCAGGGAACAGAAATTACCTTCCAAGAGGTTTCAGGGAATGTTCAGACAAGGAGACCATTTTTTCAGGTTACAGTGAAAGGAACAATGGATGATGGCACGCACTGAATCTGGATTCAAAAACACACAGCAAACTTTAATCTGGAGATTAACTCGTTCAATGCTGAATTGTTAATGTTCGAGATGGGGACCAGGGAGCTGTCTGTCTGAGTCACAATTAGCAGCTAATGAGAGAGTCACCCCACTCCACAGCCAGTGTGACAGTGCGGCCCCTCGCCCCACTCCACAGCCAGTGTGACAGTGTGGCCCCTCACCCCACTCCACAGCCAGTGTGACAGTGCGGCCCCTCGCCCCACTCCACAGCCAGTGTGACAGTGCGGCCCCTCGCCCCACTCCACAGCCAGTGTGACAGTGTGGCCCCTCACCCCACTCCACAGCCAGTGTGACAGTGTGGCCCCTCGCCCCACTCCACAGCCAGTGTGACAGTGCGGCCCCTCGCCCCACTCCACAGCCAGTGTGACAGTGCGGCCCCTCGCCCCACTCCACAGCCAGTGTGACAGTGCGGCCCCTCGCCCCACTCCACAGCCAGTGTGACAGTGTGGCCCCTCACCCCGACCGCACCCAGTGTGACAGTGCGGCCCCTCACCCCGACCGCACCCAGTGTGACAGTGCGACCCCTCACCCCGACCGCACCCAGAGTGACAGTGCGACCCCTCACCCCGACCGCACCCAGTGTGACAGTGCGGCCCCTCGCCCCGACCACACCCAGTGTGACAGTGCGGCCCCTCGCCCCACTCCACAGCCAGTGTGACAGTGCGACCCCTCACCCTGATCAAACCCAGTGTGACAGTGCGACCCCTCACCCCGATCGAACCCAGTGTGACAGTGCAGCCCCTCACCCTGATCGAACCCAGTGTGACAGTGCGGCCCCTCGCCCCACTCCACAGCCAGTGTGACAGTGCGACCCCTCACCCTGATCAAACCCAGTGTGACAGTGCGACCCCTCACCCCGATCGAACCCAGTGTGACAGTGCGGCCCCTCACCCCGACCGAACCCTGTGTGACAGTGCGGCCCCTCACCCCGACCGCACCCAGTGTGACAGTGCGACCCCTCACCCCGATCGAACCCAGTGTGACAGTGCGACCCCTCACCCCGACCGCACCCAGTGTGACAGTGCGGCCCCTCACCCCGATCGAACCCAGTGTGACAGTGCGACCCCTCACCCTGATCGAACCCAGTGTGACAGTGCGACCCCTCACCCCGATCGAACCCAGTGTGACAGTGCGACCCCTCACCCCGATCGAACCCAGTGTGACAGTGCGACCCCTCACCCTGATCGAACCCAGTGTGACAGTGCGACCCCTCACCCCGACCGCACCCAGTGTGACAGTGCGACCCCTCACCCTGATCGAACCCAGTGTGACAGTGCGGCCCCTCACTTTGATCGAACCCAGTGTGACAGTGCGGCCCCTCACCCTGATCGAACCCAGTGTGACAGTGCGACCCCTCACCCCGATCGAACCCAGTGTGACAGTGCGACCCCTCACCCCGATCGCACCCAGTGTGACAGTGCGACCCCTCACCCTGATCGAACCCAGTGTGACAGTGCGACCCCTCACCCCGATCGCACCCAGTGTGACAGTGCGACCCCTCACCCTGATCGAACCCAGTGTGACAGTGCGACCCCTCACTTTGATCGAACCCAGTGTGACAGTGCGGCCCCTCACCCTGATCGAACCCAGTGTGACAGTGCGGCCCCTCACCCTGATCGAACCCAGTGTGACAGTGCGACCCCTCACCCCGACCGCACCCAGTGTGACAGTGCGACCCCTCACCCTGATCGAACCCAGTGTGACAGTGCGACCCCTCACCCTGATCGAACCCAGTGTGACAGTGCGACCCCTCACTTTGATCGAACCCAGTGTGACAGTGCGGCCCCTCACCCTGATCGAACCCAGTGTGACAGTGTGGCCCCTCACCCCGACCACACCCAGTGTGACAGTGCGGCCCCTCACCCTGATCGAACCCAGTGTGACAGTGCGACCCCTCACCCTGATCGAACCCTGTGTGACAGTGCGGCCCCTCACCCTGATCGAACCCAGTGTGACAGTGCGGCCCCTCACCCTGATCGAACCCAGTGTGACAGTGCGACCCCTCACCCCGACCGCACCCAGTGTGACAGTGCGACCCCTCACCCTGATCGAACCCAGTGTGACAGTGCGGCCCCTCACCCTGATCGAACCCAGTGTGACAGTGCGACCCCTCACCCCGATCGAACCCAGTGTGACAGTGCGACCCCTCACCCCGATCGCACCCAGTGTGACAGTGCGGCCCCTCACCCCGACCACACCCAGTGTGACAGTGCGACCCCTCACCCCGATCGAACCCAGTGTGACAGTGCGTCACATCACCCCGATCGAACCCAGTGTGACAGTGCGGCCCCTCACCCCGATCGAACCCAGTGTGACAGTGCGTCACATCACCCCGATCGCACCCAGTGTGACAGTGCGGCCCCTCACCCCGACCACACCCAGTGTGACAGTGCGTCACATCACCCTGATCGAACCCAGTGTGACAGTGCGTCACATCACCCCGATCGCACCCAGTGTGACAGTGCGGCCCCTCACCCCGATCGAACCCAGTGTGACAGTGCGTCACATCACCCTGATCGAACCCAGTGTGACAGTGCGTCACATCACCCTGATCGAACCCAGTGTGACAGTGCGGCCCCTCACCCCGACCGCACCCAGTGTGACAGTGCGGCCCCTCACCCTGATCGAACCCAGTGTGACAGTGCGTCACATCACCCCGATCGCACCCAGTGTGACAGTGCGGCCCCTCACCCCGACCACACCCAGTGTGACAGTGCGTCACATCACCCTGATCGAACCCAGTGTGACAGTGCGTCACATCACCCCGATCGCACCCAGTGTGACAGTGCGGCCCCTCACCCCGATCGAACCCAGTGTGACAGTGCGTCACATCACCCTGATCGAACCCAGTGTGACAGTGCGGCCCCTCACCCTGATCGAACCCAGTGTGACAGTGCGACCCCTCACCCTGATCGAACCCAGTGTGACAGTGCGACCCCTCACCCCGATCGAACCCAGTGTGACAGTGCGGCCCCTCACTTTGATCGAACCCAGTGTGACAGTGCGGCCCCTCACCCCGACCGCACCCAGTGTGACAGTGCGGCCCCTCACTTTGATCGAACCCTGTGTGACAGTGCGACCCCTCACCCCGATCGAACCCAGTGTGACAGTGCGACCCCTCACCCCGATCGAACCCAGTGTGACAGTGCGGCCCCTCACCCCGATCGAACCCAGTGTGACAGTGCGTCACATCACCCCGATCGCACCCAGTGTGACAGTGCGGCCCCTCACCCCGACCACACCCAGTGTGACAGTGCGGCCCCTCACCCTGATCGAACCCAGTGTGACAGTGCGGCCCCTCACCCTGATCGAACCCAGTGTGACAGTGCGGCCCCTCACCCCGACCGCACCCAGTGTGACAGTGCGGCCCCTCACCCTGATCGAACCCAGTGTGACAGTGCGGCCCCTCACCCCGATCGCACCCAGTGTGACAGTGCGGCCCCTCACCCCGATCGAACCCAGTGTGACAGTGCGTCACATCACCCCGATCGCACCCAGTGTGACAGTGCGGCCCCTCACCCCGATCGAACCCAGTGTGACAGTGCGTCACATCACCCCGATCGCACCCAGTGTGACAGTGCGGCCCCTCACCCCGACCACACCCAGTGTGACAGTGCGGCCCCTCACCCTGATCGAACCCAGTGTGACAGTGCGGCCCCTCACCCTGATCGAACCCAGTGTGACAGTGCGGCCCCTCACCCTGATCGAACCCAGTGTGACAGTGCGGCCCCTCACCCCGATCGCACCCAGTGTGACAGTGCGGCCCCTCACCCCGATCGAACCCAGTGTGACAGTGCGTCACATCACCCCGATCGCACCCAGTGTGACAGTGCGGCCCCTCACCCCGATCGAACCCAGTGTGACAGTGCGTCACATCACCCCGATCGCACCCAGTGTGACAGTGCGGCCCCTCACCCCGACCACACCCAGTGTGACAGTGCGGCCCCTCACCCTGATCGAACCCAGTGTGACAGTGCGGCCCCTCACCCTGATCGAACCCAGTGTGACAGTGCGGCCCCTCACCCTGATCGAACCCAGTGTGACAGTGCGGCCCCTCACCCCGATCGCACCCAGTGTGACAGTGCGGCCCCTCACCCCGATCGAACCCAGTGTGACAGTGCGTCACATCACCCCGATCGCACCCAGTGTGACAGTGCGACCCCTCACCCCGACCACACCCAGAGTGACAGTGCGACCCCTCACCCCGATCGAACCCAGAGTGACAGTGCGACCCCTCACCCTGATCGAACCCAGTGTGACAGTGCGGCCCCTCACCCTGATCGAACCCAGTGTGACAGTGCGACCCCTCACCCCGACCGCACCCAGTGTGACAGTGCGGCCCCTCACCCCGACCGCACCCAGTGTGACAGTGCGGCCCCTCGCCCCGACCGAACCCAGTGTGACAGTGCGTCACATCACCCCGACCGCACCCAGTGTGACAGTGCGACCCCTCACCCCGATCGAACCCAGTGTGACAGTGCGGCCCCTCACCCCGATCGCACCCAGTGTGACAGTGCGGCCCCTCACCCCGACCGCACCCAGTGTGACAGTGCGACCCCTCACCCCGATCGAACCCAGTGTGACAGTGCGGCCCCTCACCCCGATCGAACCCAGTGTGACAGTGCGGCCCCTCACCCTGATCGAACCCAGTGTGACAGTGCGACCCCTCACCCTGATCGCACCCAGTGTGACAGTGCGGCCCCTCACCCTGATCGAACCCAGTGTGACAGTGCGACCCCTCACCCTGATCGAACCCAGTGTGACAGTGCGGCCCCTCACTTTGATCGAACCCAGTGTGACAGTGCGGCCCCTCACCCTGATCGAACCCAGTGTGACAGTGCGGCCCCTCACCCCGATCGAACCCAGAGTGACAGTGCGACCCCTCACCCTGATCGAACCCAGTGTGACAGTGCGGCCCCTCACCCTGATCGAACCCAGTGTGACAGTGCGGCCCCTCACCCTGATCGAACCCAGTGTGACAGTGCGGCCCCTCACCCCGATCGAACCCAGAGTGACAGTGCGACCCCTCACCCTGATCGAACCCAGTGTGACAGTGCGACCCCTCACCCCGACCACACCCAGAGTGACAGTGCGGCCCCTCACCCCGATCGAACCCAGTGTGACAGTGCGACCCCTCACCCCGACCACACCCAGAGTGACAGTGCGGCCCCTCACCCTGATCGAACCCAGTGTGACAGTGCGACCCCTCACCCCGATCGAACCCAGTGTGACAGTGCGACCCCTCACCCCGATCGAACCCAGTGTGACAGTGCGACCCCTCACCCTGATCGAACCCAGTGTGACAGTGCGACCCCTCACCCTGATCGAACCCAGTGTGACAGTGCGGCCCCTCACCCCGATCGAACCCAGTGTGACAGTGCGACCCCTCACCCCGATCGAACCCAGTGTGACAGTGCGACCCCTCACCCCGATCGAACCCAGTGTGACAGTGCGACCCCTCACCCCGATCGAACCCAGTGTGACAGTGCGACCCCTCACCCTGATCGAACCCAGTGTGACAGTGCGGCCCCTCACCCTGATCGAACCCAGTGTGACAGTGCGGCCCCTCACCCTGATCGAACCCAGTGTGACAGTGCGACCCCTCACCCCGATCGAACCCAGTGTGACAGTGCGACCCCTCACCCTGATCGAACCCAGTGTGACAGTGCGACCCCTCACCCCGATCGAACCCAGTGTGACAGTGCGACCCCTCACCCCGATCGAACCCAGTGTGACAGTGCGACCCCTCACCCTGATCGAACCCAGTGTGACAGTGCGGCCCCTCACCCTGATCGAACCCAGTGTGACAGTGCGACCCCTCACCCTGATCGAACCCAGTGTGACAGTGCGGCCCCTCACCCTGATCGAACCCAGTGTGACAGTGCGGCCCCTCACCCTGATCGAACCCAGTGTGACAGTGCGACCCCTCACCCCGACCGCACCCAGTGTGACAGTGCGGCCCCTCACCCTGATCGAACCCAGTGTGACAGTGCGGCCCCTCACCCTGATCGAACCCAGTGTGACAGTGCGGCCCCTCACTTTGATCGAACCCAGTGTGACAGTGCGACCCCTCGCCCCGATCGAACCCAGTGTGACAGTGCGGCCCCTCACCCCGATCGAACCCAGTGTGACAGTGCGGCCCCTCACCCTGATCGAACCCAGTGTGACAGTGCGGCCCCTCGCCCCGACCGCACCCAGTGTGACAGTGCGGCCCCTCACCCTGATCGAACCCAGTGTGACAGTGCGGCCCCTCGCCCCGACCGCACCCTGTGTGACAGTGCGACCCCTCACCCCGATCGCACCCAGTGTGACAGTGCGACCCCTCACCCCGACCGCACCCTGTGTGACAGTGCGGCCCCTCACCCCGACCGCACCCTGTGTGACAGTGCGACCCCTCACCCCGACCGCACCCTGTGTGACAGTGCGGCCCCTCACCCCGACCGCACCCTGTGTGACAGTGCGGCCCCTCACCCTGATCGAACCCAGTGTGACAGTGCGACCCCTCACCCTGATCGAACCCAGTGTGACAGTGCGGCCCCTCACCCCGACCGCACCCTGTGTGACAGTCCGACCCCTCACCCCGACCACACCCAGTGTGACAGTGCGGCCCCTCACCCCGACCACACCCAGTGTGACAGTGCGGCCCCTCACCCCGATCGAACCCAGTGTGACAGTGCGACCCCTCACCCTGATCGAACCCAGTGTGACAGTGCGGCCCCTCGCCCCGATCGAACCCAGTGTGACAGTGCGACCCCTCACCCTGATCGAACCCAGTGTGACAGTGCGGCCCCTCGCCCCGACCGCACCCAGTGTGACAGTGCGGCCCCTCACCCTGATCGAACCCAGTGTGACAGTGCGGCCCCTCGCCCCGACCGCACCCTGTGTGACAGTGTGGCCCCTCACCCCGACCGCACCCTGTGTGACAGTCCGACCCCTCACCCCGACCACACCCAGTGTGACAGTGCGGCCCCTCACCCCGACCACACCCAGTGTGACAGTGCGGCCCCTCACCCCGACCGCACCCTGTGTGACAGTGCGACCCCTCACCCCGACCACACCCAGTGTGACAGTGCGGCCCCTCACCCCGATCGCACCCAGTGTGACAGTGCGGCCCCTCGCCCCGACCGCTCCCAGTGTGACAGCGAGACCCCTCGCCCTGACCGCACCCAGTGTGACAGCGAGACCCCTCGCCCCGACCGCTCCCAGTGCGACATCGAGACCCCTCGCCCCGACCGCTCCCAGTGCGACAGCGAGACCCCTCGCCCTGACCGCACCCAGTGTGACAGTGCGATCCCTCACCCCGACCGCAGCCAGTGAGACAGCGCGATCCCACACCCTGACTGCAGCCAGTGAGACCCCTCAGCCTGACAGCAGCCAGTGTGACAGTGCGATCCCTCACCTCAACTGCACCCAGTGTGACTCCTCACCCCGAATGCAGCCAGTGCGACCGCTCAACCTGATCACACCTAGTGTGATTCCTCGCCCCGACCACAGCCAGTGTGACAGTGAGTCCCCTCGCCCCGATGGCAGCCAGTGCGACCCCCTCACTATGAACATAGTCGATGCTTACATGACCGGACAACATCTTTGTATCGGGCAACACTCTGGGATTCTCTAGCGCGTGAAAGATGCTATACAAATGAACGCAGTTGTTTGAAGCAGAGATTCCGCCCCCCCCATGCAAATATTGTGGCGGGGCGGGGGGGGGGGGGCGCGGCAAAGCTCCCGAAACCTGAAATCTCCGACAGACCATGCAGCAAGCCGCACCCCCCCCCAAAAACTCCGGGTGGAATTCAGTGAACCTCGGCGAGGCAGCGCTGTCCCCAGTTTTAACTCACTGTAAAAGTTTTAGTGAACTTTCCCAACTTGTGCTGAAGTTTGGAAAGTGAACAAAGTGGGGACGGCAGCGTTTTGCTGACCCGGCGGAGAGGTCGGGCAGCCCCTCAGAGAGTCCTGTACAACACCGGGAAGGGGTCTGTGCTGCAGGCGGACGGAGAGGAGGGGTATTTCCCGCGGAGACTGAGTGGATATTTACCGGAGTGTGTGTCCCGGGAGCGGTTGTATTCCAGGTCCTTGCGCCTCCCGCACAGCCCCTGCCCCTGCACCAGGGCTTGCAGCGGGTACTCGGTGTCGCTGCGGGGGTAACAGCGGAGCCCAGCCCCGCAGCGAGGGGTATAGACCCCGCACGGTTCCCCCAGACTCCGGGCACAGCTCCAGCAGCAGCCGCATCCCGGTTCCCGCACTGTCTCCCTGCAGCCTGCTGGAGAGCTGCAGCCCGCTAGCTGCTCAGCCCCACACGGGGGGCAACGGAAAGCAACCTCATCAGCCAACAACAACCCCAGCCCGACAGCCAGCAGCACGGCTAACGGCAGGCCGCCCCCTACACCGCACAGCAAGATCCCACACATCCCCATCCCCGCACAGCCCGCAGCTCAGTGAGCGGGGGGGGGGGGGGGGCGCTGCTGGGTCCTAGTGCCCGCCCCCACACCCCTTCACCGGGTGGGGAGGAACTGCTGGGTCCTAGTGCCCGCCCCCACTCCCCTTTACCGGGTGGGGGGGAACTGCTGGGTCCTAGTGCCCGCCCCCACTCCCCTTCACCGGGTGGGGGGAACTGCTGGGTCCTAGTGCCCGCCCCCACTCCCCTTTACCGGGTGGGGAGGAACTGCTGGGTCCTAGTGCCCGCCCCCACTCCCCTTCACCGGGTGGGGGGAACTGCTGGGTCCTAGTGCCCGCCCCCACTCCCCTTTACCGGGTGGGGGGGAACTGCTGGGTCCTAGTGCCCGCCCCCACTCCCCATCACCGGGTGGGGGGGAACTGCTGGGTCCTAGTGCCCGCCCCCACTCCCCATCACCGGGTGGGGGGGAACTGCTGGGTCCTAGTGCCCGCCCCCACACCCCATCACCGGGTGGGGGGGGAACTGCTGGGTCCTAGTGCCCGCCCCCACACCCCATCACCGGGTGGGGGGGGAACTGCTGGGTCCTAGTGCCCGCCCCCACTCCCCTTCACCGGGTGGGGGGGAACTGCTGGGTCCTAGTGCCCGCCGCCACACCCCATCCCGGGGGGGGGGGGGAGAACTGATGGGTCCTAGTGCCTGCCCCCACGCCCCATCACCGGGGGGAAACTGCTGGGTCCTAGTGCCCGCCCCCACACCCCAACACGGGGGGGGGGGAACTGCTGGGTCCTAGTGCCCGCCCCTTCACCAGGGGGAAACTGCTGGGTCCTAGTGCCCGCCCCCTCGCCCCTTAACCGGGGGTAAACTGCTGGGTCTCAGTGCCCTCCCCAACTCCTCTTCACCGGGGGGGGGGGGGGGCGTTCTGCCGGGTCCTAGTGCCCTCCCCACCACACCCTTTCACCAGGGGGAAAACTGCTGGGTCCTAGTGCCCTCCCCAACTCCTCTTCACCGGGGGAATTCTGCTGGGTCCTAGTGCCCTCCCCAACACTTCTTCACCAGGGGAAAACTGCTGGGTCCTAGTGCCCTCCCCAATACCCCCTTCACCAGGGGAAAAAGATTGGAGCGACTGGGCTTGTATACTCTTGAGTTTAGAAGGATGAGAGGGGACCTGATTGAGACGTATAAGATTATTAAGGGATTGGACACTGTGGAGGCAGAAGCATGTTTCCGCTGATGGGTGAGCCCAGGACCAGAGGACACAGTTTAAAAATAAGGGGTAGGCCATTTAGAACAGAGTTGAGGAAAAACTTCTTCACCCAGAGAGTGGTGGATATATGGAATGCTCTGCCCCAGAAGGCAGTGGAGGCCAACTCTCTGGATACTTTCAAGAAAGAGATAGACAGAGCTCTTAAAGATAGTGGAATCAAGGGTTATGGGGATAAGGCAGGAACAGGATATTGATTGTGGATGATCAACCATGATCATAATGAATGGTGGTGCTGGCTTGAAGGGCCAAATGGCCTACTCCAGTACCTATTGTCTATTGTCTATTGTTTATTGTCTAAAACTGCTGGGTCCTAGTGCCCTCCCCGACTCCCCCTCACCAGGGGGAAAACTGCTGGGTCCTAGTGCCCGCCCCCACTCTCCTTCACCAGGGGGAAAACTGCTGGGTCCTAGTGGCCTCCTCCACTCACCTTCACCAGGGGAAAACTGCTGGGTCCTAGTGGCCCCCCCATCAGTCAGGGGGCGTTGCTGGGTCCTCCTGCCCTCCCCCGATTCAGGCGGCACCACTGTGTAAAGGTTATGCCCTCCAGGGACACTGCTGCCCTATTGCCCTCCCCCAATCCAGGAGAACTGCTGGGTCCTAGTGCCACACTGCTGCTATGAGCGTAGGTGGTAAAGGGAGTGGGATGTTTGTGGATGTGGTACCAATCAAGCGTCTGCTTTGTCCTGGATGGTGTTGAGCTTCTTGAGTGTTATTGGAATGTACTTATCCAGGCAAGTGGGGAGTATTCCATCACACTCCTGACTTGTGCCTTGTAGATGGTGGGACAGGCTTTGGGGAGTCAGGAGGTGAGTTACTCACTGCAGGATTCCTAACATCTGGCCTGCTCCTGTAGCCTCTATGTAAACTGAGTCCAGTTCAGTTTCTGGTGAATGGTAAACCCCAGGAAGTTGATAGTGGGGGATTCAGTGATGGTAACACCATTGATAAGTAATGTCCCCATGGTGGGCTCATGCAGAAGGTAAGGAGCTATGCGATAGGGGAAATGTGGCAGAGATAATGGAAACTGCAGATGCTGGAGAATCCGAGATAACAAAGTGTGGGGCTGGATGAACACAGCAGGCCAAGCAGCATCTTAGGAGCACAAAAGCTGACGTTTCGGGCCGAGAGCCTTCATCAGAAAAGGGAGAGGGGGAGAGGGTTCTGAATTAAATAGGGAGAGAGGAGGAGGCAGCTTGAAGATGAATAGAGGAGAGGTTTGGTGGAGAGGAGAGTATAGGTGGGGAGGTAGGGAAGGGATAGGTCAGTCCAGGGAGGACGGACAGGTCAGGGGGGTGGGATGAGGGTAGTAGGTAGGAAATGGAGGTGCAGCTTGAGGTGGGAGGAGGGGATAGGTGAGAAAAAGAACAGGTTGGGGAGGCGGGGACAAGCTGGGCTGGTTTTGGGATGCAGTGGGGGGAGGGGACGAACTGGGCTGGTTTTGGGATGCAGTGGGGGGAGGGGACATTTTGAAGCTTGTGAAATCCACATTGATACTATTGGACTGCAGGGTTCCCAAGCGGAATATTCAGAATTGGCTGACCCTTAGAAGACAAAGGGTGGTAGTGGATGGAAAATATGCAACATGGTGCTCAGTTACAAATGGTGTACCACAAGGATCTGTTCTGGGTCCTCTTCTATTTGTGACTTTTGTAAATGATTTGGATGAAGGAGTGGAAGGGTGGATTAGCAAGTTCGCGGATGATACAAAGGTGGGTCATGTTGTGGACAGTGCAGAGGGCTGTTCTAGGTTACAAAGGGACATTGATAGGATGCAGAGGTGGGCTGAGAAGTGGCAGACAGAGTTTAACCCTGAAAAGTGTGAGGTGGTTCATTTTGGAAGGACAAACTTGAAAGCAGAATACAGGGTTAACGGAAAGATTCTTGGCAGTCTGGAGGAGCAGAGGGATCTTGGGGTTCATGTCCATGGTTCCCTGAAAGCTGCCACCCAGGTGGATAGAGTTGTTAAGAAGGCGTATGGTGTGTTAGCTTTCATTAATAGAGGGATTGAGTTCAAGAGTTGTGAAGCCATGCTCCAGCTGAACAAAAGCCTGGATTGGCCACATCTGGAATATTGTGTCCAGTTCGGGTTGTCTCATTACAGGAAAGATGTGGAAGCGTTGGAAAAGGTGCAGAGGAGATTTACCAGGATGTTGCCTGGAATGGAGGGACGGTCTTATGAGGAAAGACTGAGAGAGTAAGGGCTTTTCTCTTTAGAACGACGAAGGATGAGAGGTGACTTGATCGAGCTGTACAAAGTGATCAGAGGTATAGATAGAGTGGACAGCCAGAGACTTTTTCCTAGGGGATAGCTATTACGAGGGGGCGTAGCTTTAAAGTGAGTGGAGGTAGATATAGGGGAAACGTCAGAGGTAGGTTCTTTACTCAGAGAGTGGGCGGGGTGTAGAATGCATTGCTGGAGAGGTTAGTGGAGTTGGCCTCATTTGGGACAATTAAGCGGCTATTAGACAGGCATATGGATGATAGTATAAGATAGGGGTAGAGGTTAGACAGACCTTAGGATTAGGGTAAAAGTTCAGCACAACATCGTGGGCCGAAGAGCCTGTACTGTGCTGTACTATTCTATGTTCTATCATCGTGAAGGGGCGGTGGTTAGATTGTCTCTTATTGCTTATGGTCATAGCCTGGCAAATGCCACTTGCTGCTTGCCAACTCAAGATTTGGAATGCTTCTTTGTTAGCAAGTCCTAGATCTTCCTGCCAACTGGAATAAATGTCACCATACTGCTGGGTCCTAGTGCCTGGTCAGTTCACCTTCAGAGCAGGTAAAGGCCTTGCGGTGTCTGACTTCACTCTAAGGTTGACGCTGGGTCCTACTGCCCTCTGGCTTCAAAGGCACAACAGTGCCAGGCCCTAGTGCCCGCTCTCTTCACATCAGGATACTGCCTGAAATGTGCTGGGTCCTGGTCCCAACCAGGTTCACGATCAGGGCAGCAGAGTCTTCCTAGTTACATCACTGTCTGTGCAATACCAGGTCCCAGTGCCTGCTGAATCACTATCAGGGTACTTCCAGGTCCTATAGCCCACCAGTCTCAGTATCAGAGCAGATCTGAGTACCAGCGCCTATTGGAATTAGTCGTGTCAATAACAAGGCATTATAGTTTTAAGGAGAGGCAGACAGTTTAGAGGGGAGTTGAGGAAAACCTATTACACCCAGAGGGTGGTGGGGGTCCGGAATGCACTCCCTGGGTAATAGACAGAAAACCTCACAACCTTTATAAAGTACTTGCATGAGCAGTTGAAGTGTCATAACATTCAAGCCTATGGGCCTAGTGTAGGAAAGCGGGACTGCTGTCAGTAATAGTATGTTTTGGCTGAAGGGCCTCTTCAGTACCTATGATTCTATGACAATGGTCTGATTAGTTTCTGGTTAGCTGAACAGTGGTATATGTGAACAATGCAGAGGGAGAAGGCTCAAGACTGGGAGAGACAGAATTTCTCTCTCACACACACACACACATTCTCTGTCGCTCTCTCTCGCTCTCTCTGTCTCGCAACCGTACTCTCTCTCCTTCTCAGTGCCTCTCTCTCTCTTTCTCTCTCACTCTCTCTCTTTCTCTGTGTGTCTGTCTCACTTTCTCTCTCTCTTTCTCTGTGTCTCTCACTCTCACTCTCTCTCTCTCCCTCCCCCGCTCTCTTTCGGCAGTCAAAGAATTGAAACATGAAGAGAGTTAGTTACTTTCTCCTACTGGTTGCTGCCAGCTGTATCCTTTGGCAAATAACTGGGAGACTTTTCTATTTGTGTACCAATCAGCCTGGGACTCCTCTGAACAACTTGCAGAAGAAAAAGTACCTTCTCACTAAGTGTGGTGGCCTGTTTTGATTGAACTGATGTTTCCCCAATATTTCTCCATCCACCAGGAACATCACTGTTTGTTAGTCTTTGCCTGTTTGTGTTTGGAGGTGTTTAAACAGTTTGTGGAGATTCTTTGGTTACTAGGGGCCAGAACACACATCTTTGTGATGAGCAGTAGATCCTGTTAAGGACAGAAAGCTGGTTAATGTTTTCTGTTCAGCTGATTCCATCAGACAGATTTGTTGGGGCTGCATGAAGTGTGGAGCTGGATGAACACAGCAGGCCAAGCAGCTTCTTAAAGCTTTTGTGCTCCTGAGATGCTGCTTGGCCTGCTGTGTTCATCCAGCTTCACACTTTGTTATCTCGGATTCTCCAGCATCTGCAATTCCCATTATCTTTGGGGCTGCATGAACTTTGATTAAATTGCGAATGTTTATGATGACCATGAGAGGCAGGAGAATGAGCCACTTTCCTAAGTGAGCTGTGACAGGACAAAGCGCAATATTTCTAAGCTAAACATTACTAAAAAGAGACAAAAATTGAAGCTTTTTATCTTGAGCTTATATGGTTCCCGATCCAATGGAGATACAGTAGCAACTGTTAACTGTGAGTCACTGTGAGCTGATAAAGCTCCACACAGGCAGGCAAACTCTGATTGATCAGAGCAATGCCATGGTGAATGTAGCTGGGATTGGCAATCTCCAGAACTCTTCCTCAACAAAGAGAAAACAATGAATGTATTCACGCCTGCTGTGTTCATCCAGCTGCACACCATGTTATCGCAGATTCTCCAGCATTGGCAGTTCCTGCTATCAATGTATTCACTCCTTTTGCCAACACAAACCAGGGCCCTGTGTATGAGTCACTGTGGCCTATCATATACACAAATGAAACGTATTACCAGCCTGAATAATTTGATTAATGTGTAATTCTCCACACAGTCTGGATTATTTTGTAAATTCTACCCAATACCATAATCACATCTCGGATCAGACATTCTCTTCAGAGATGAGCAAGTATGGCCAGTTGAACAATGTTTGCACCATGCCCACTATGGGTTGTCAAAGGAACATCTTGTTTGAACAAGCCCACCAGCTTAGGGCCATGAGGCATACAAATTCAACCGAACTTTCAGCTGAAGCTTATGTAATATATACAACCAGATTTAGCATCAAGGAGGCCTAGAAAGACTGAGGTCAATTATTGCGGGCAAACTCTCCGGTGGTTGGAGTCATACATTGGCACATAGGAAGGTGGCCTTAGCTGCAGGAAGCCATTCATCTTTAATAAATGCCAGGCCCAGCCAATGACACCCACATCCCAGCAGTAAATTTAAAAGAAATTACTTATATGTATGGAAGGCAGAACATCTGCTTTAATGGCACCATTTTGTGCACAACACCACTCTGTGTTTATTGAACATTAACAATGTGAGGTGACAAGCTTCACCTGATGCTCAGTTTGGGACACCTTCCCCTTCTGGGGAGGCTTGGCTCTGCTTAGAGTTGAAAGTGTGTTTGGAGACCTATTCTTGGGCAATTACAATGTACAGAGAATGATGATATGATCTAGGATGGCTGTATCTCACAGGACATGGATTCCCTGTCTCAGCATCAAACTTGAGCCCTATTTGTGAGGTTACTAATTTAGTTGATTTTGTAACATGTGAGAGTGTAGGAATCCCAGTGCATAACTAGTGAACTCAGGTTTTTGATAGATGTTGCTGTGTAACCTATGGACAGGTTCTTCAACTTACACATTGAATAAAGACTGCTTGTTTGATCGCTCAATTTCAGTGGTAGATTCTGTCATGAAACAAACATTTCTGCCCAGCACACAAATGTGGTATAAGAGTTTTGGTGTCAGTGTGATGCCAGATGTGGGCTGCATGCCCCAAAGATTGGCTGAGTGCATCAAACTGTACCTCCCTTTGATTATTTGCTGTGGATCAATTGTGGCCAGCCCATCAGCAGGATTCTGTTATCGGACAACATTTACCAGATAATCCAAACCGAACAATCACACTGGAAAATAATTTGAGATTCTCAACTGGGTTCACAGTGTGTCTCATGTGTGTATGCCATTGGATTTGGATATATATATATTCACAAACAAGATAACAAAGTGTGAAGCTGGATGAACACAGCAGCCAAACAGCATCTCTGGACCACAAAAGCTGATGTTTTGGGCCTAAACCCTTCATCAGCTTTTGTGCTCCTGAGATGCTACTTGGCCTGCTGTGTTCATTCAGCTCCACACTTTGTTATCTTGGATTCTCCAGCATCTACAGTTCCCATTATTTTTGAGGTTTTAGAAGGCTATGGGCCATATGCTATCAAATGGCGTGAGATTAAATTTTGGATACCTGGTCAGCGCAGACAATTTGGACTGATGGGCCTGTTTCTGTGCTGCACAGCTCTGACTCTATGAATGAGAGGTTATCAACTTTGTTACGAAAAACAGAAATACAGAGTATTTCTTAAATGGCAAGAGGCTGGGAAGTGTTAAACTTCAGAGAGACTTGGGTGTCCGTGTGTGCGTGTGAGTCACTAAAAAGCTAACATGTAGGTGCAGCAGGCAATTTAGAAGCCAAATGTTATGTTGGGCTTTATTACAAGAGGATTTGAGTGCAGGAGTAATGATATTTTACTGCAATTATATAGAGCTCTGGTGAGACCACACCTGGAGTATTGTGTGCAGTTTTGATTCTCTTTACCTGTGGAAAGATATACACCAGACTGATTCCTGGGCTGAAGGGATTGTCCTGTGAGGAAATGATTAAATAAACTGGGCCTGTATTCTGTGCAGCTTAGAAGAGTGAGGTGTTCATCTTATTCAAACACACAAATGTTTTACAGTTCTTGACAGGGTCCCTACAGGACCAAGCTACTGCAGATGCTGGAATCTGGACTGAAAACAACAAATGCTGCAGATCACAGTGGGTCAGACAGCTTCCATCTAGAGACAGCAAGCTAATGCTTTGAGTCTCGATGACTCTACATCAGAGCTGAGCATCGTGCCTGTAAGTTACCAGCTTCCCATAGCTTGGTCTTGGCTTGAGTCAACAGCCAGATTCACAGACATTATAAGGCAACTTTGGATGAGATGATGAGAAATTTCCTCATTCAGGTGCAGGCCTTTTGGAAACCTCTCCACCAGTGGAGCCTGTTCAAAACCATCAGATACATACATATTCCAGAAATCAAGGGATATGGGGGGAGCCCAGTGAAAAAGGGTGCTGAACCACCAGATTGGTCATTGACCCCATTGATCGGCAGAGTGGATTCAAGGGGCTGAATGGCTTCCCCTGCTCATATTTGTGACTTTTTTTTCTGACATTCCACAATTGTATACAGCTGGGGAGGCCACAATGTGGGAAAGATATGAACACAATCGAGAGAGTGCAGAAGTGATTCACAAAAATTATTCTGGAAACTTGAGTGTTGAGGATGGGTTGAAAATGTTGGGACTGTTCTCTTTGGAAACATGAGGGCTGAGAGGGAGATCAGAGAGAGGTTTTCAAAATCATGGGGAGTCTTGATGGAGTGAATAGTTCCCATTCATAAAAGGAACAAAGATGAGAGAGGCATAGGGTTACAGTGAGGTGCAAATGAAGGAAAGGTGATGTGAAAAGGTGATGCCAAGGAGTTGATGTCAAAACATTGAATGTATTCAAGAGGTGATTAGATACAGCACTTGGGGTGAATGGGATCAAAGGTTACGGGGAGAAAGCAGGATTAGGCTGTTGAATTGGATTATCAGCCATGATTGTGAAAAATGGCAGTGCAGGATTGAAGGGCAGAAAGGCCTCTTCCTGCTTCTATCTTTGATGTTTCTATGTTTTGATGAAGGTTTGGAATGCACTGCCTGGAAATGTGGTAGAAGCAGATTCAACTGAGGTATTCAAGAGTGTATCATTGAGGCATTCATTTCGATAGAGGTAATTTGCAGGAATATGGGAATAACAGCTAGAGATTGGCACTGGATAATGATCACCGTCATTCTGAGGAAGGGCCGCTGGACCCGAAACATTAACTCTGCTTTTTTTCCTTCACAGATGCTGCCAGACCTGCTGCGCTTTTCCAGCAACTTTGTTTTTGTACCTGATTTACAGCATCTGCAGTTGTTTCATAGAACATAGAACATAGAACATTACAGCACAGTACAGGCCCTTCGGCCCTCGATGTTGTGCCGACCTGTCATACCGATCTCAAACCCATCTAACCTACACTATTCCATGTACGTCCATATGCTTATCCAATGACGACTTAAATGTACCTAAAGTTGGCGAATCTACTACCGTTTCAGGCAAAGCGTTCTATTCCCTTACTACTCTCTGAGTAAAGAAACTACCTCTGACATCTGTCCTATATCCTTCACCCCTCAATTTAAAGCTATGCCGCCTCGTGCTTGCCATCACCATCCTAGGAAAAAGGCTCTCCCTATCCACCCTATCTAACCCTCTGATTATTTTGTATGTCTCAATTAAGTCACCTCTCAACCTTCTTCTCTGTAATGAAAACAGCCTCAAGTCCCTCAGCCTTTCCTCGTAAGACCTTCCCTCCATACCAGGCAACATCCTAGTAAATCTCCTCTGCACCCTTTCCAAAGCTTCCACATCCTTCTTATAATGCGGTGACCAGAACTGTATGCAATACTCCAAGTGCGGCCTCACCAGAGTTTTGTACAGCTTCACCATAGCCTCTTGGTTCCGGAACTCGATCCCTCTATTAATAAAAGCTAAAACACTGTATGCCTTGTTAACAGCCCTGTCAACCTGGGTGGCAACTTTCAAGGATCTGTGTACATGGACACCGAGATCTCTCTGCTCATCTACACTACCAAGAATCTTACCATTAGCCCTTACTTTGCATTCCGGTTACTCCTCCCAAAATGCATCACCTCACACTTGTCTGCATTAAACTTCATTTGCCACCTCTCAACCCAGCTCTGCAGCTTATCTATGCCTCTCTGCAACCTTCAGCATCCTTCGTCACTATCCAGTTTTGATTTACTGGATAATGATGCTTGTTTGTAGAGTTGGTGCAGACACAAGGGACTGAATGGCCTTCTCAAGTGACAAGTTTATGATTCTGTGAATTAATGTTTGTCTCTTTCTCATTCCACCTGCTCTTGCCCGCTCCCCACACCCTACAATCTCTCGCCTCTCTCTCTCTCTCTCTCTCTCTCTGCAGTCCCCCACCTCCATGTCAGTGGCCCTCTCTGTCTCTAGTCTGCCTCTCCGTCTCCCTGTATCTCCATGTGTTAGTGCTTCTTTCTGTCACTATCTTTGCCTACTTCTGCATCTCCATCTCTTTTACCCTGCCTCTTTCACTGTCTCTCCCACTATATTTTTCTGCTTGCCCCTGTCTCTCTCTCTCTGGATCTATTGTTTGTCACTCGCAATATCCTTCACTCTTTCTGTCTGCCAGATTTGTCTGTTTCTCTCCCTGCCTTTCTATCTGTCTCTCTTTAATTTTTTCTCTCTATGTACTTCTTTTTATCTGTACCTGTGCATGTATCTGTCATTCTCTGTCTTCTTCTCTGTAATTGCATTTTTTTTTCAGTGGCTCTATTCATTTTCTCTATGTGTCTCTCAAATATCTCTCCCTCTCTTTCTGTTTCTCTGCCTCACTGCTTCTCTCCACGTTTTAGTCTTTGTCAGCTCTAAGAGTGTCTAAAGAATTGGTGGACTATACCATCAGCAGAATGCAAGTCATAATTAGGAAATAATGACAGTATGTTCAAGCTGGTAACGTGATAATCAGATGGTAAAGAAAGGGTTTTCTCACTGTCAGCAAACAGTAGGTGGTCGTTAAGTGATATTTACAAGTTGCTTCTAAGTGTAGCTAACAGCAATGAAAAATAAACTCAATTACAAGTAAGAAAGTCTCCCTCAGCCTAATGTGTTTCTAAAGTTTATAAAGTGTGAAACATAAAGTGGATACCAAAGCAATCATAGCTGCAGAGGGAACTAATAAATGATAGAAGAAAAACATTGCAGCTCTATGAGGCTATGTGGAGTCAGAATAATTGGAGGGTTATTCCAAACTGCTCACACTTTCACACCTTACTCTGTCACAACTCACTTTTATTTCGAATCAACATGTATTGCCCATCGCTAGTTGCCCCTTGAGAAGGTGGGAGTGAGCTGCCTTCTTGAACCGCTGCAGTCCACGTGCTGTGGGTTGACCCACAATGTCCTTAGGGAGGGAATTCCAGGATTCTGACCCAGTGACAGTGAAGGAACGGCGATATATTTCCAAGTCAGGATGGTGAGTGGCTCGGAGGGGAACTTGCAGGGGGTGGTGTTCCCATGTATCCGCTGCCCCTTGTCCTTCTGGATGGATGTGGTGATGGGTTTGGAAGGCGTTGCCTGAGGATCTTTGGTGAATTTCTGCAGAGCATCTTGTAGATAGTACACACTGCTGTTACTGAGTGTCGGGGGTGGAGGGAGTGGGATGTTTGTGGATGTGGTGCCAATCAAGCGGCTGCTTTGTCCTGGATGGTGTTGAGCTTCTTGAGTGTTGTTGAGGCTGTACTCATCCAGGCAAGTGGGGAGTGTTCCATCACACTCCTGACTTGTGCCTCGTAGATGGTGAGACAGGGTTTGGGGAGTCAGGAGGGGAGTTACTCGCTACAGTATTCCCAGTTTCTTCTCTGATTCTGAAGAAATATGTTCCATCTTGATACCATGGCAACAAGCCAGCCTCTGATTCCCACCTCCCGCCTCAATACTTTACTACTAATCTGACACTGAGACAAGGAAGTAAAATTGCAGGGGTTCTGTGAAAATTTTTAATTCCTCTCGGCCACAGTGGAAGTACCAGAGGAGCAGAGAATGGCTAATGTGGTTCCACTTTACAAGGTGAGTGGCCAAGATAGGCCAGGCAATTGTAGACCAGTGCGTCTCACATCGATGGTGGAAAAATTATTGGAGAAATTCTGAAGGAGGAGTAAATTATTTCCATTTGGAGAGGCACAGTTTGATCAGGGATAGTCAGCATGGCTTTGTTAGAGTGAGGTCATACCTAACAAATCTGGTGGAATTTTTCGAGGAAGTGACCAATTTTTTGGCTGAGTATGGGTCAGTTAGTGAAGTTTATGTGGATATCAGCAAGCCCTTTTACATGGGAAACTGATAAAGAAGGTAAAATCTCATGGAATCCATGATGATTTAGCAAGTTGAATCAAAATTTGGCTCAGTGATAGGGAGCACAGGGTGGAGGTCGAAGGCTGTGTATCTGACTGGACCCCGATGCACAGTGCTGTTACACAGGAATCAGGCCCATGTCCCTTATTGTTCACCATATTCAGAAAGGATAAAGATGAGAATTTTGGGGTGGTGATTATATATTAAACTTGTGGATGACACAGAGATTGGCCGTTTGGTTGACAGTGAGGAGGAAGGTATGAGGTTACTGGATGTTATAAATGGATTGATCAGATGGACAGGTCAGTGTCAGATGGAACGTGACCCTGATAAATGTGAGGGGATACACTGTGGAAAGAGGAACAAGACAAGGCAGTACTCAATGAATGGGCAGGACACTAGGAAGCTCAGAGGAGCAGAGGGATGTTGAGGTGTTAGTCTACAGATTCCTGAAGGTGTTAGGACACGTTAATAGTGGAGTTAGGAAGGCACACGGAACACCTGTCTTTGTTAGTCATAGAGTAGGTTATAAGAGCAGGGAGATAATGTTGGGGCTATACATTGCTTTGGTTAGGGCACAGCTGGGGTACCATGTACAGTTCTAGCCTCTACACTATAGGAAGGATGTGAGTGCATCAGGGAGCGGGGGAGCTAGAGATTCACCAAGACTTTACCTGGGATGGAGAATTTCAGTGATGAGGAGAGGCTGGATAAGCTCGGTCTGTTTTCTTTGGAGTAGAGAGGGCTGAAGGACATGGACAGTGTGGGTGGGAAATGGTTGTTCCCATTAACTGGAGGGTTAATAACAAGGGGGAATGTTTTTAACTGAAAGGCAAGGAGTTTAGAGGGGATTTATGGAAATATAGAATGCCTACAGTGTGGGATCAGGCCATTCAGCCTATCGAACGCACATTGACCCTCCAAAGAGCATTCCGCTCAGACCTACCCTATCCCCATGACCCTACATTTCCCATGGCCAATCCACCCTAGCCTGCACATCTTTGGATTGTGGGAGGAAATCGGAGCACCCGGAGGAAACTCATGCAGACATGGGGCGAATGTGCAAACTCCACACACACACAGTCGCCTGAGGCTGGAATTGTACCCGGGTCCCTGATGCTGTGAGGCTGCAGTGCCAACCACTGAGCCACCGTGCCGCCCCCCCCCCAAGAAATATAATTTGAAACGTGGCCAAGGCAACAGAATCCAATCTGTCAGAGAATGCTTTGTGACAATGTTGAACATTGAAGCTACAGCCCTCCACTGTGACAGCAGCAACTCGGGAGAACATTTCTGCCTGGTTTTGAACCAGGGCCCTTTTGTGTGGAAAGCGAGTGTGATAACCACAACAAAATGTGGAAAATGATTTCACCCAGAGAGGGGGGTGGGGATCTGGACGGCATGGCCTGGGAGGAGAGTTGCAGCAGGAAACCTCACCTTAAAATGTAGAACACAGAACACAGAACAATGCAGCGCAGAACAGGCCCTTCGGCCCTCGATGTTGTGCCGACCTGTGAACTAATCTAAGCCCATCCCCCTACACTATCCCATCATTATCCATATGCTTATCCAAGAACTGTTTAAATGCCCCTAATGTGGCCGAGTTAACTACATTGGCAAGCAGGGCGTTCCACACCCTTAACACTCTCTGAGTAAAGAACCTGCCTCTGACATTTGTCTTAAATCTATCACCCCTCAATTTGTAGCTATGCCCCCTTGTACAAGCTGAAGTCATCATCCTCGGAAAAAGACTCTCACTGTCCACCCTATCTAATCCTCTGGTCATCTTGTACGTCTCTATTAAATCCCCTCTTCGCCTCCTTCTCTCCAATGAGAACAGACCCAAGTCCCTCAGCCTTTCTTCATAGGGCCTGCGCTCCAGACCAGGCAACATCCTAGTAAATCTCCTCTGCACCTTTTCCAATGCTTCCACATCCTTCCTGTAATGGGGCAACCAGAACTGCACGCAATATTCCAAATGAGGCCGCACTAGCATTTTGTACAGTTGCAGCATGACATCACGGATCTGGAACTCAATCCCCTTACCAATAAAACCTAACACACTCTGAGGCTTCTTAACAGCACTCTCAACCTGGGTGGCAACTTTCAGCGATCTATGTACATGGACACCAAGATCCCTCTGCACATCCACACTACCAAGAGTCTTTCCATTGACCTGGTATTCTGCCTTCCTATTATTCCTCCCAAAGTGAATCACCTCGCATTTATTTGCATTGAACTCCTTTTGCCACCTTTTAGCCCAATTCTGCAGTTCCAATTCTTCAGCCCAGTTCTGCAGGTACAAGTACTTGTCTGAGGACTTGAAATGCCCCAAAATTTGGTGATAAATTCACATTCCTTTTACAATGAAGATGAGGAGGAATTTCTTCTCTCAGAGGGGAGTGAGTCTGTAAAATTCTTTCCCACAGAGGGCTGTTGAGACAGCACTTTCAGTAGTATCTCTGGGCCTTCGGAGGGTGTGGGGATTGGGAGAGATTCACTCAAATGGGAGCAGGGATGAGGGAGTTCACTGGATGTGGAGAGACTGGAGGCACTGAGATTGATCTCCTCCGGGCAGAGAGGGTTAAAGGGGTGATTTAATCAATAATTCAAAATCATGAAGCTTTCTTGTAAAGTCAGTAGGAGAAATAGTTTCAAAGCTCAGGAAGGTCAAGAATCAAGGGACACATCAAGGCGATTTAGAGGCATGAAGCCACTAGCAAAAATTTGATAGATGGAACCCAATGTGGAGAAATGAGGAGTTATTTACTTCGTCAGAATAACAAAAATACAGAGTATTCTTAAATTGTCCGAGGCTGGAATGTGTTGAATTTTGAAAAGACTTGTGATTCCTAATTCATGAGTCTCTGAAAATTTAGCAGCAGATTGGGCAAGCAGTTAAAAAGGAAAATGATATGTTGGCCACTATTGAAGACAATCTGACTGTAAGAGTAATGGTGATTCTAGAGCCTTTGGCGAGGCCACACTTGGCATATTGTCTCCAGTTTTGACCTCCTTCTCTCAGGAAAGATACTACTGCCACAGAGGGAGTGCAACAGAGGGTCACCAGACTTGTTCCTAGGATGATAGAAATGTCTCATGAGACAATAAGACCATAAGAGGTGGGAGCAAAAATAAGTTCTTCAAGTCTACTCTGGCATTCAATCAGATCGTGGATGATCAGATAATCCTCATCTCCACTTTCCTGCTTTTTCCCTAGAACCGTCATTTCCCCTCACTGATTTCCTGCTGCAACTCTCCTCCCAGGCCATGCCTTCCAGATCTCCACCCCCCTCTCTGGGTGAAATCATTTTCCGCACTTGCTATTTCCGTGGTGTTGTGGTTATCATAGATAATGGGAACTGCAGATGCTGGAGATTCCAAGATGATAAAATGTGAGGCTGGATGAACACAGCAGGCCAAGCAGCATCTCAGGAGCACAAAAGCTGACGTTTCGGGCCTAGACCCTTCATCAGAGAGGGGGATGGGGGGAGGGAACTGGAATAAATAGGGAGAGAGGGGGAGGCGGGCCGAAGATGGAGAGCAAAGAAGATAGGTGGAGAGGGTGTAGGTGGGGAGGTAGGGAGGGGATAGGTCAGTCCAGGGAAGACGGACAGGTCAAGGAGGTGGGATGAGGTTAGTAGGTAGCTGGGGGTGCGGCTGGGGGTGGGAGGAAGGGATGGGTGAGAGGAAGAACCGGTTAGGGAGGCAGAGACAGGTTGGACTGGTTTTGGGATGCAGTGGGTGGGGGGGAAGAGCTGGGCTGGTTGTGTGGTGCAGTGGGGGGAGGGGATGAACTGGGCTGGTTTAGGGATGCAGTGGGGGAAGGGGAGATTTTGAAACTGGTGAAGTCCACATTGATACCATATGGCTGCAGGGTTCCCAGGCGGAATATGAGTTGCTGTTCAGCAACTCATATTCCGCCTGGGAACCCTGCAGCCATATGGTATCAATGTGGACTTCACCAGTTTCAAAATCTCCCCTTCCCCCACTGCATCCCTAAACCAACCCAGTTCATCCCCTCCCCCCACTGCACCACACAACCAGCCCAGCTCTTCCCCCCCACCCACTGCATCCCAAAACCAGTCCAACCTGTCTCTGCCTCCCTAACCGGTTCTTCCTCTCACCCATCCCTTCCTCCCACCCCCAGCCGCACCCCCAGCTACCTACTAACCTCATCCCACCTCCTTGACCTGTCCGTCTTCCCTGGACTGACCTATCCCCTCCCTACCTCCCCACCTACACCCTCTCCACCTATCTTCTTTGCTCTCCATCTTCGGCCCGCCTCCCCCTCTCTCCCTATTTATTCCAGTTCCCTCCCCCCATCCCCCTCTCTGATGAAGGGTCTAGGCCCGAAACGTCAGCTTTTGTGCTCCTGAGATGCTGCTTGGCCTGCTGTGTTCATCCAGCCTCACATTTTATCATCATTGTGGTTATCATATTCGCTTTACACCCAAAAGGGCCCTGGTTCAAAACCAGGCAGAAATGTTCTCCTGAATTACTGTGTCTTTAATCCTTAAATATACTGAATGACCCAGCCATAATGGCCGTCTGTGGTAAAGAAGTCCACAGATTCACTCCCCTTTGAGAGAAGAAGTTCCTCCTCATCTCTGTCTTCAATGTGTGGCCCCCTTATTCTGAGATGATGCCCCCTGGTCCTAGGCTTTCCCACAAGGGAAAACAATATCTCCCCTGTCAAGCCCCCTAAGAATCTCGTTTTTCAATGAGGCCAATTCTCATTCTCCCAAACCAGCCCTAATTGCCCAGCAAGAGTCAACCACATTGCTGTGAGTCTGGAGTCACATGTAGGCCAGACCAGGTAAGGATGGCAGTTTCCTTCCCTGAAGGACATTAGTGAACCAGATGATTATATATTTTCCCAACAATCAGCAATACTTTCATAGATAATTGGAACTGCAGATGCTGGAGAATCCAAGATAACAAAGTACGGAGCTGGATGAACACAGCACGCCAAGCAGCATCTTGGGAGCAGGAAAGTTGATGTTTTGGGCCTAGACCCTTCATCGGGAAAGGGAGATGGGGAGAGGGAGCTCCTTCTCCCCCTCCCTCTCCCCGTCCCCCTTTTTCTGATGAAGGGTCTAGGCCAGAAACGTCAGCTTTTGTGCTCCTCTGATGCTGCTTGGCCTGCTGTGTTCATCCAGCTCCACACCTTGTTATCTAGGATTCTCTAGCATCTGCAGTTCCCATTATCTCTAATACCTCGTCCATTTCCTCTGGCTCCACACATAAGTTCCCTTCCCTGTCCCTGAGTGAGCCAACCCTCTCCCTGGCTACCCTCTTGCTCTTTATATATGTATAAAAAGCCTTAGGATTTTTCTTAATCTTGTCGTCCAATGACTTTCTGTGACATCTTTTAACCCTCCTGACTCCTTGCTTAAGTTTCTTTCGACTTTCCCCTTGTGCCTTTGTAGTTATACCAAGACTTAGCTCGTTAAATATTCCATTCCCCCTGATTTCATTTACTTTGCCAATTTCCCACTGAACTTGGATGCTGGATTTTTTGCGTTTTATGGACAAGGATTCCCAAATCCCTCTATTGTATAGCTGTCTGTAGTCATTCTCCATTTAAATAATCTTCAGCTCCTCTGTTTTTCCTGCCAAAGTGTATAATCTCATACTTTCCACATTATATTCCATTTCCAAGTTTTTCCTCATTGACTTAACCTGTCTATATTCCTCTGCAGACTCTCTGTGTCATCCTTTCATACTGAGATTTCTGTCAACACAAGCTTGGCTACAGTAAATTCACTTTCCTCATCTCAGTCATTCATATAGCTTGTAAATAATCATGGTCCTAGTGCCGATCCTTGTGGATGTCCATTAGACATAGGTTGCTATCCTGAAAATGCTCTTCTTATCCCTACTCTCTGTCTTCTATCAATTAGCCAATCCCCTACCCACCCTTGTATCTTACCTCCAATGTATATGTGGAGCCAGAGGGAGTGGGAGAGGTCCTGAGTGAGTATTTCATTTTAATATTCATCAAGGAGAAGGGCATGGAAAATAATAAGATGGGGAGAAATATGTTGATATCTAGGGCATGTTGATATTAAGAAGGAGGAGGTGTTGGGATTTTTGAAAAACTTTAAGGCAGGTAAGTCCTCAGGACCTGATGAGAACTATACCAGGATACTGAAGGATGCAAGGGAGAAGATTTCTGGTGCCTTGACAGAGATCTTTGTAACTTCTTCCTCTGCAGGCAGGGTCCCTACCTTAAAGTTGTTCCTAGGCTGGTGAACCTTATATCAGCAGTAGGCCAATTATTGGAGGAGACCCTGAGAGGCAGGATCATCTAGAACAGAACAGACTTATTAGGGATAGTCAGTATGGCTTTGCGTGAGGGAGGTCTTGTCATACAAATTTGATTTTTCTGGAGGAAATGACGAAGATAACGGAGGGTAGCACAGAGGATGTTGCTTACATGGGCTTCACTAAAGCATCCAATAAGGTACCTCATGGTAGGCCGGTCCAGAAGGTTAAGTCACATACCATCTACAGTGAGTTAGTAAGATGAATACAAAATTGACTTAGTCATAGAAAACTGGGGGTAGTGATGGAGAATTATTCTGACTGGAGGCTTGTGACCAGGGGTATTCCACAAGGATCAGTGCTGGGACCTCATTTGCTTGTAATTGATATAAATGATTTGAATGGAAATGCAGGTGGTCTGATTAGGAAGTTTGCAGGTGTCAGGAAAATTGGTGGAAGGGTGGACAGTGAGGAAGGTTGTTAAAGGATACAGCAGGATATAAATCAGCTGGAAGGTTGGGCAGAGAAGTGGCAGATGGAGTTTAATCCGGAGAAGTGTGAGATGATGCGTTCTGGGAGGCCAAGTACAAGAGAAAAGTACAGAGTAAATGGAAGGAACCTTAGGAGCATTGATATCCAGAGGGATCTTGGCGTGCAAGGGCATAGCTCCCTGAACATGGCAACACAAGTGGATAAGGTGGTAAGAAGGTATATGGCACACTTACCTTCATTGGCCAGGGCATTGAGTGTAAAAGTTGGCAAGTCATGCTGCAGCTGGAGAAGGCTTTGGTCAGGCTGCATTGGGAGTATTGTGAACATTTCTGGTTGCCACACTGTTGGAAAGATGGGAGAGGGTGCAAAATACCTTCACCAGGATATTGCCTCCAATGGAGTGCATGAGTTACAAGGAGAGGGTGGACAAACTTGGATTGTTTTCACTGTAGAGTTGGAGGCTGAGGGGGCGACCTGATAGAAATATATAAAATTATGAGAGGCATAGATGGGGTGGATAGTCAGAGTTTCTTGTTTCCCAGGGTGAGAATATTAAATCGAGGAATATGGATCGTGTTCAGGCAGATAGGATTGGTTTAGAATGGCATCATGGCTGGCACAGACATGATGGGCCGATGGGCCTGATCCTGTGCTGTGCTGTTCTATGTTTCATGTTCAACACTTTGAGTTCTTATCTTACTTTTGGTCTAATGCGTGGTACCTAATCAAATACCTTCTGAGAATACAACTATATTACATCCACCATTTCCCCTTTATCTATTCTGCCATTCTCAAAAAGTTCCAGTAAATTTGTCTAACCACTGCCCCTTGACATTCGATGGTGTTACCATCACTGAATCCCCCACTATCAACATCCTGGGGGTTACCATTGACCAGAAACTCAACCAAATTCACCACAGAGAATCATAGAATTTTTACTGGACAGAATCCAATTTATAGACATTGATGCAGACAGTGTAGAGAGACCTTTACTCTATATCTAACCCCGTGCTGTCCCTGTCCCTGGGAGTGTTTGATGGGGGACAGTGTAGAGAGAGCTTTACTCTGTATCTAACCCCGTGCTGTCCCTGTGTCTGGGAGTGTTTGATGGAGGACAGTGCAGAGGAAGGTTTACTCTGTATCTAACCCCATGCTGTCCCTGTCCCTGTGAGTGTTTGATGGGGGACAGTGTAGAGGGAGCTTTACTCTGTCTCTAACACCATGCTGTCCCTGTCCCTGGGAGTGTTTGATGGGGGACAGTGTAGAGGATGCTTTACTCTGTATCTAACCCCGTGCTGTCCCTGTCCCTGGGAGTGTTTGATGGGGGATAGCGTAGAGGGAGATTTACTCTGTATCTATTCTCCATGCTATACCTAAACCTTCCATACGTGCTCTCGAACTGAATAACTTGCTAATCGACTCAGAGGGCAGTTAAGAGTCAACCACATTGCTGTGGGTCTGGAGTCACATGTAGGATGGCAATTTCCTTCCCTGAAGGACATTAGTGAACCAGATGGTTTTCCCAACTATCGACAATGGATTCATGGTCCTCATTAAAACAATAGCCGAATAAATGGCAGTTTTGAATCTTCCTCCCACCCTCTCTCTATTTATTTAAGAATCCCCTTCCCATCCCCCATTTCTGAAGAAGGGTCGAGGTTCGAAACATCAGCTTTCCTGCTCCTCTGATGTTGCTTGGCCTGCTGTGTTCATCCAGCTCCACACCTTGTTATGACGGCTTTGAACGGTTTCCCTTGCAGAACAGAGCATTTTTTTATTCATTTGTGGGATATGGATGTCACTGGCTGGGCCCAGCATTTATTGCCCCTCCCTAGTTACCCCTTGAGAAGGTGGGCGTGAGCTGCCGTCTTGAACCGTTGCAGTCCATGTGCTGTGGGTTGACCCACAATGTTCCTTAGGGAGGGAATTCCAGGATTCTGACCCAATGACAGTGAAGGAACGGGGATATATTTCCAAGTCAGGATGGTGAGTGGCTCGGAGGGGAACTTGCAGGGGGTGGAGTTCCCATGTATCTGCTGCCCCTTGTCCTTCTGGATGGAAGTGCTCGTGGGTTTGGACGGTGCTGTCTGAGGGTCTTTGGTGAATCTCTGCCGTGCATCTTGTAGATGGTACACACTGCTGCTACTGAGTGTCGGTGGTGGAGGGAGTGGGATGTTTGTGGATGTGGTGTCAATCAAGCGGCTGTTTTGTCCTGGATGGAGTTGAGCTTCTTGAGTGTTGTTGGGGCTGTACCCATCCAGGCAAGTGGGGAGTATTCCATCACACTCCTGACTTGTGCCTTGGAGATGGTGGACAGGCTTTGGGGAGTCAGGAGGGGAGTTACTTGCTGCAGTATTCCCAGCTTCTGACCTGCTCCTGTAGCCGCTGTGTTAATGTGGTGAGTCCAGTTGAGTTTCTGGTCAATGGTAACCCCCAGGATGTTGATAGTGGGGGATTCAGTGATGGGAACACCATTGAATGTCTCAGGGCAGTGGTTAGATTGTCCCTTATTGGTGATGGTCATAGCCTGGCATTTGTGTGGCATGGATGTTACTTGCCACTTGTCAGCCCGAGCCTGGGTATTGTCCAGATCTTGTTGCATTTGAACACGGACTGCTTCAGTATCTGAGGAGTCACGAATGGTGCTGAACATTGTGCAGTCATCGGTGAACATCCCCACTTCTGACCTTATGATGGAGGGAAGGTCATTGATGAAGTAGCTGAAGGTGGTTGGACCGAGGCCTATACACTGTCCTCGAACTAAGGAGATCTCTGCAGGAGTTCTCTGTAAATGTATTTATTGAATTGAAACCCTGCCAGGTGACTGGGTGCAATCTGAATCCCTGAACCTGGGTGCCTCGGTTACTGATCTGGAGCCCTTATTCCTCAGTCAGCTTTCTCCACAGCAGCTCCTCACCCTTGGCTCTGCTGTACCTCGTATGTGCCCTTCCTTTTGCCTGCTGGGTCCGCTCTCGCTGCTGAGGCATGTTGAAAGGGGTGATGATGGGTTGTGTGTGCCACACACACGAATCGCTGTACAGAGGAAGGCATCAGCAGAATGTAGCCTGTAGGCAGGCAGGAGCAGGATCTCTGTGTGAGGGAGGGAGAGAGTGATCTCACTGGGCTTACAGGCACATTCCTCAAACCCATCTCCTAAGGTTAGCTTGATAACAGGCGTTGGTTACCATGGTTCCCAGGGAGAATGCATGACTGAAAGCAGCCTGGAAGCTGCAGGCAGTGCTCACTGAGGCTCTTGTCAGGAACAGGAGCCACACCTCACAGGAGATCCTGCTCCAGTCAGCACGGGGAGGTAGCACCAGAGCAGGTGAAACCAGGTCAGCGAGTCACTGTGAGCATTACAGCCCAACACATCATCACCATGAAGACAGTCTTCATAGTGATCCTCTCCGTCACATATGGTAATGTGGGCCTTTCGCCCAGATTTACTTTCATTGCAGCTAATTCTCTCTTTCCCGTGTGTGTGTGTGTGTGTGTGTGAGTTTGTGTCTGTGTGTGTGTGTGTGTGTGTGTGTGTGTGTGTGTGTGTGTGAGTGTGAGTGTGTGTGTGTGAGTGTGTGTGTGTGTGTGTGTGTGCACGCGCGCGTGTGTGTGAGTGTGTGAGTGAGTGAGTGTGTGTGTATGAGTGTGTGCGTGAGAGAGAGAGAGAGAGAGACTGTGTGTGTGACTGTGTGTATGTGAAAGAGAGTGAGTGTGAGTGAGCGTGTGTGTGTGTGTGTGTGTGTGTGTGTGACTGAGTTTGAGAGAGACTGTGTTTCTGTGAGTCCGTGTGAGTGTGCGAGTGTGAGTGAGTGTGTGTGTAAATATGCAAGTGTGAGTGAATGAATGTGAGATTGTGTGTGTGTGAGTCTGTGTTAGAGAGAGTGTGTGTGAGTGTTTGTGTGTGTGTAAGTGTGTGAGTGAGTCTGAATGTGTGTAAGTGTTGAGTGTGTGTGCATGTATAAGTGTGCAAGTGTGAGTATGTGTTTGTGTGTGTGAGTGAGTGTGTGTGTCTGTGATTGAGTGTGTGTGTGAGTGTGAGTGTGTGTGTGTAGAGTGTGAGTCAGTGTATGTCTGTGTGTGACTGAGTGTGAGAGGGACTGTTTTTCTGTGAGTCCATGTGAGTGTGTGTGTGTTTATGAGTGAGTGTGAGTGTGTGTGTGTGTAAATGTGTCAGTGTGTGTGTAAGTGTAGAGTGTGAGTGAGTGTATGTCTGTGTGTGACTGAGTGTGAGAGAGACTGTTTTTCTGTGAGTCCATGTGAGTCTGTGTGTAAGTGTGTATGAGTGAGTGTGAGTGTGTGTGTGTAAATGTGTGTGAGTGAGTGTTTGTGTGTAAATGTGTGAGTGTGAGTGAGTGTGTGTGTGTGAATGTGAGAGTGTCTGTGTGAGTGCGTGTGTGTGTGAGTGTGTGTGTTAGAGAGAGTGTGTGTGAGTGTTTGTGTGTGTGTAAGTATGTGAGTGTGAGTGAGTCTGTATGTGTGTGTGAGTGAGTGTGAGAGTGTCTGTGCGAGTGCATGTGTGCATGTGTGAGAGAGAGAGTATGTATGTGAGTGAGTGAGCGTGAGAGACAGTGTGTTTCAGTGAGTCTGTGTGAGTGTGTGTGTGTCCAAGTGTGCGAGTGTGAGTGTATGTGTAAGCGTGTGAGTATGAGTGAGTGTGCGTGTGCATGTGTAAAGGTGTGTGAGTGTGTAAGTGTCTGTGAGTGTGTGTGAGTATGAGAAAGTGTCTGTCTGTTTGAGTGTGTGTGTGTGTATAAGTGTGTGAATGTGAGTGTGTGTCAGTATGTGTGTGTTTGTAAGTGTGATTCAGTACGTGTGTGTGTGTTTGTGAGAGTGTGTGTATGTGTGTGTGTGTGTGTGTGTGTGTGTGTGTGAGTGAGTGAGTGTGAGAGACAGTGTGTGTCTGTGAGTCTGTGTGAGTGTGTGTGTGTCTATGGGGGACTTCAACTTTCCAAATATTGACTGGGAACACTATAGTTTGAGTACAATAGATGGGTCTGTTTTTGTCCAGTGTGTGCAGGAGGGCTTCCTGACGCAGTATGTAGACAGGCCAACAAGGGGCGAAGCCACATTAGATTTGGTACTGGGTATGAGCCTGGCCAGGTGTGAGATTTGGAAGTAGGTGATCACTTTGGTGATAGCGATCACAATTCTGTATGTTAGAACATAGAACATTACAACACAGTACAGGCCCTTCGACCCTCGATGTTGTGCCGACCTGTCATACCGATCTCAAACCCATCTAACCTACACTATTCCATGTACGTCCACATGCTTATCCAATGACGCCTTAAATGTACCTAAAGTTGGCGAATCTACTACCGTTGCAAGCAAAGCGTTCCATTCCCTTACTACTCACTGAGTAAAGAAACTACCTCTGACATCTGTCCTATATCTTTCACCCCTCAATTTAAAGCTATGACCCCTTGTACTCGCCATCACCATCCTAGGAAAAAGGCTCTCCCTATCCACCCTATCTAACCCTCTGATTATTTTATATGTTTCAATTAAGTCACCTCTGAACCTTCTTCTCTCTAACGAAAACAGCCTCAAGTCCCTCAGCCTTGCCTCGTAAGACCTTCCCTCCATACAGGCAACATCCTAGTAAATCTCCTCTGCACCCTTTCCAAAGCTTCCACATCCTTCTCATAATGCGGTGACCAGAACTGTATGCAATACTCCAAGTGCGGCCGCACCAGAGTTTTGTACAGCTTCACCATAACCTCTTGGTTCAGGAACTCGATCCCTCTATTAATAAAAGCTAAAACACTGTATGCCTTCTTAACAGCCCTGTCAACCTGGGTGGCAACTTTCAAGGATCTGTGTACACGGACACCGAGATCTCTCTGCTCACCTTCACCTTCTCCCTCTGCCTCACCCTGTTAAATGGGCTTCAGATCAGTATGACAGGTCGGCACAACATCGAAGGCCGAAGGGCCTGTACTGTGCTGTAATGTTCTATAAGTGTGCGAGTGTGTGTGTGTGTGTGTGTGTGTGTGTGTGTGAGAGAGAGAGAGAGAGAGAGAGTTGGTGTGCGTGTGAGTGTGTGAATGTTTTCCAAAGTGCTCCCTCACCCTCACCTTCACCTTCTCCCTCTGCCTCACCCTGTCCCTCCCACACTGCCTCACCCTCACACTCACCCTCTCCCCCCCTCACTCTCACCCTCTCCCCCACCCTCACTCTCTCCTACTGCCTCACCCTCACACTCACCCTCTCCCTCACCCCCACTCTCTCTGACTGCCTCCCCCTCACACTCACCCTCTTCCTCTCCATCTCCCTCTGCCTCATGCCCACCATCACCCTCACCATCTCCCTCTGCCTCGCCCTCACCCTCTCCCTCTGCCTCACGCCTACCCTCACGCTCACCCTCTCCATCTGCCTCACCCTCTCCCTGCACAAATCCAGCTCCACACCTTGTTATCTCAGATTCCTCAGCATCTGCAGTTCCCATTATCTCTGATACAATTTTAACCTCACTGCGAAGCCTCTTCCAGGGATGCCTAACCTGAAGAAGTTACCCTCCTCCCTCCGGACCAACCTCAGGGAATCTCTCTCCCATTGCAACTCTCCTGTAATCTCTTCAGCCCTGAAACAGCTCGACCATGTGCTGAAGCAAACCAGGTACCAGTCATGTTTGCACATCGAGCAGTTTTTACAGGCTCCATCCCCGCCCCTTTAACTTGTCTGTCTCCTCTCCACCTATCTTCTCCTCTATCCATCTTCGGTCCGCCTCCCCCCTCTCCCTAATTATTCCAGAACCCTCACTCCATCCCCCTCTCTGATGAAGGGTCTAGGCCCGAAACGTCAGCTTTTGTGCTCTGGATTCCATGTGATCTAAGGTAGGAGCAAACAACTGCAGATGCTGGTATCTGTGCTGAAAACAACAAATGCTGGAGAGCAGGTCGGGCAGCGTCCAGGGAGAGACAGCAAGCTAATGCTTCGAGTCTAGATGACTCTTCATCAGAGCTGATGTGAAGTGTGGAGGGGGCAGCGATTATGCTGTAGTTGGGAGGTCACTTATTCAGAAGTATCAACACCTTTCCTCTACCAGCACTCTACACCTCCGCCACTGCCACTCGCCAATCCTCCAAAACCTAACCACCCGCCCAACTACAGCCAAAGTGCTGTCCCCTCCACACTTCACATCAGCTCTGATGAAGAGTCGATGAGACTTGGAATGTTAGCTCACTCTCTCTCCCTGGATGCTCCCTGACCCGCTGTGATCATCAGCATTTGTTGTTTTCAGTGCCTTCCAAAATAGTGTTGCTGGCGTGGCTTCATTCTTCCATCACCCTGGTTTCCTGCCCACTCTGGGTGACAGGGCCCTCAACCATATCCAACCCATCATCCAAGTTTCCATCCTTGCCCCTTCCTATTGCTCACACCAGCCTGATAGTGCCCCCTTGTTCTCACTTTTCATCCCACCAGCCTCTGTCATTTCAGACAACTCCAGCAGAACGCCACCAACAAACACATCTTCACCTCACTCTCCCTGTCTACATTTCACTGGGAACATTCCCTCTGGGACACCACAGTCCATTCCTTAACCACCAACACCACACCCCACCCTTTGCATGGCACCTTCCCATGCAGCCACAGAAAGGTACAACACCAGCCCCCTCCCCCCTCCCTGCTCACCATCCAAGGGCCTAAACTGCCTTTCCAGGTGAAGCAGCATCTCACCCGTACCTCCTCCAATCCTGTGTATTGTCGGCGCTGCACCCAATGGGACCCACTCTGCATGGCAGGCCCCAAACACAGACTGGGCGACCGTATTGCGGGACAACTTCAGTCTGTGTGTAAGCAAGACCCTGGCCATCCCATAGCCGGCCATTTTAACGCAGCGTCCTGCTCGCACTCCCATGTGTCAATCCTCGGCATGCTGCAGAGTTCCAGTGAATCACAGCGCAAATTGGAGGATCATAATGAGTGGTGGTGCTGGCTCGAAGGGCCGAATGGACTACTCCAACACCTATTGTCTATTGTCTATTGTCTATCTCATCTTCAGACTAGCCATGTACAGCCTCTGGACTAAATATTGAGTTCAACACCTTCAAATTGTGAAGAATTCCTATATATTCCCCTTTCTTTCACCTTTACTTGTTACATTCTCTTTTATTATGCCCTCTCTTCCCTCTGCCAGGTAGGCACACCATTGTTCTGCCATTCTCACATTCTGATAACTTAATCTGAACAGGCAATGTTTTTCCTCCACCAGTGCTGTACACCCCACCACTGCCACAACATCCAGCACACCACCCCCCAGCCCCCAAGCATACCCCCAACCATAGCAAAAATGCAAGTCTTAAAAAGCTACAACATGACATCCTGACTCTCGTACTCAATACCCCGACCAATAAAGGGAAACATGCCATACACCTTCCTTACCACCCTGCCTGCTTGTGTGGCCACTTTCAGGGAGCTATGGACATGAACCCCAAAGTCCTTCTGTACATCAATGCTGTTCAGGCTCCTGCCATCTCTCTCCCTCCCTCTCTGTCGGTCTCTCTCTGCCCCCCTCTGTCTCTCTCCCTCCCTCCTTCTCTCCTGCCTCCTTCCTCCCCCATCTCTCCCTCACTTTCTCTCTTTCTCCCTCCCTATCACTCTCTCTTTCACCCCATCCCTCTTTCCCTCTTATCCCCCTGTCCTCCTCTCCATCCTCCCCATCACACAGCCCCTTCTCCTCCATCACATTCTCCCTTCCCTCCGCCCCTCTCTCCCTTCCCTCCGCCCTTCTCTCTCCTTCGCCCCCACCCCACTCTCCCTTCCCCCCATCCCTCTCACCCTTCTCCCCCATCACTCTCTCCCTTGCCCCTGCCCCTTTCTCCCTTCCCCCCAATCCTCTCTCCTTCCCCACCATCCCTCTCTCCTTCCACACCCTGTCCCTCTCCCCCTTCCCCCCCATTCCTCTCACCCTTGCCCCGCCCCTCTCTCCCTTCCCCCGTCCCTCTCTCCCTTCTCCCCTGTCCCTCTCTCCCCATGCCCCCATTCCTCTCTCCCTTGCCCCTGCCGCTCTCTCCCTTCCCCCCATCCCCCTTTCCCTTCTCCCCCATCCCTCTCTTCCCTTCCCCCATCCCTCTCTCCACATCCCTCCCCCCGTCTGTCTCTCCCCTTACTCTCCGTCCCTCGCTCTCCTTTACCCCACCATCACTCTCTCTTGTCCCCCTCCAAGTCCCTCTCACCCATCCCCCTGTCGCTCTCTCCCCACACCCCCTACCACAGTTAGTAACAGCTCATTTCTGCCCTCTAGGTGTGCTGCTGACGACAGCTCACAGCCGTTGGAAGCGACACCTGGACCAGTTGGGGAGTATGATCGAGTGTCGGGTTGGGGGGGGCCGCTGGCTCTCTCGCCTCGATTACTTTGATTATGGATGTTACTGTGGATTCGGGGGACATGGCCGCCCACTGGATGCTGTCGACCGGTGAGGAAGGGCAGGGCACAGGGAGATCCCAGCATTGGGCACTGGGATCCAGACTGTAGTGCAGATACACTGGGGTCAACACTGTAAAACAGATACACTGGGCCCCACACTGTAACGCAGATACACTGGGCACTGGGCCCCACACTGTAACGCAGATACACTGGGCACTGGGCCCCACACTGTAACGCAGATACACTGGGCACTGGGCCCCACACTGTAACGCAGATACACTGGGCACTGGGCTTCACACTGTAATGCTGATACACTGGACTCCATGCTGTAACACAGAAACACTGGGTACTGGGCTCTACATTGTAACGCAGATACACTGAGCACTTGGCTCCACACTGTAATGCAGATACACTGGGCTCACACTGTAACACAGATACACTGGGCACTGGGCCGTACACTGTAACGCAGATACACTGGGCACTGGGCCCCACACTGTAATGCAGGTACACTGGGCACTGGGCTCCACATTGTAACGCAGATGCACTGGGCACTGGGCTCCACATTGTAACGCAGATACACTGAGCACTTGGCTCCACACTGTAATGCAGATACACTGGGCTCACACTGTAACACAGATACACTGGGCACTGGGCCGTACACTGTAACGCAGATACACTGGGCACTGGGCCCCACACTGTAATGCAGGTACACTGGGCACTGGGCTCCACATTGTAACACAGATGCACTGGGCACTGGGCTCCACATTGTAAGGCAGATGCACTGGGCAACACACTGTAATGCAGATACACTGGGCACTGGGCTTCACACTGTAATGCAGATACACTGGACACCATGCTGTAATGCAGAAACACTGGGCACTGGGCTCCACATTGTAACGTAGATGCACTGGGCTCCACATTGTAACACAGATACACTGAGCACTGGGCTTCACACTGTAATGCAGATACACTGGGCTCACACTGTAACGCAGATACACTGGGCACTGGGCCGTACACTGTAATGCAGATACCCTGGGCACTGGGCTCCACACTGTAACGCAAATACACTGGGCACTGGGCTCCACGCTGTAATGCGGAAACACTGGACACTGACCCCACACTGTCCTGCGGATACACTGGACACTGACCCCACACTGTCCCGCTGATATACTGGACACTGACCCCACACTGTCCCGCGGATATACTGGACACTGACCCTACACTGTCCCGCGGATACACTGGACACTGACCCCACACTGTCCCGCGGATACACTGGACACTGACTCCACACTGTCCTGCGGATACACTGGGCAGCCATCTCAGAGGTTTACCTTCCCCTCGCCCAGGCCCCACTGCAATCTATCAGTGAGAAAACCAGAAGATATTCAACTGAATGGAGGAGTTTTCACTCTGACTGACCAGGAACTGCACATCCTCCAGTGGCGGGAGTGAGGGGGGGGGTGCGGTGGAGGTGGGGGGCGTGTGGGGGGTGTTGGTGGCGGTGCTATGGGTGGATGGTTGTTGGGGGGTAAAGGCTGTGTGATCCTTGGTTGGGGGGATCTATGATGCTGAAATCTCTCATGATAAACCCAGCCGGACTCTGTCCCTCTGTTCCTGGCGACAACAAAATCCCAAAAAACAAAAAGGCAATAGCGGGATTTGAAATTGGGAATATCCACAGTGAGCACTCAGGAACTGAGGCTGAATGGGAGAGATGGACAAAGTCGGAGATTGAGTTTCTATGAGCGAAATTATAGTGCTAGAGTGAGAGTCATAGTTAGTGTGAAATACTGTGAGTGTGAGGGTGTAAGCGCAAGAGGGTGATGTGCGTGAGGCTGGGAGAGTGGAGGTGTAAGTGTGAGAATGATGTGTGAGCATGAGTGGATGAGGCTGTGAGTGTGTGTTATTGATGGCATGAGTGTCAGTGTGTGTGTGTGTGTGCAAGAGAGTGTGAGAATGTCTGAGAGAACATGTGTGTGTGTGACGGTAAGTGTGAGCCAGTGTGTGAGAGTGAGTGTAAGAGAGAGTAAATGTGTGGGACTGAGTGATGTCAGGAGAGAGCGTGAGAGAATGAATGTGAGTGTGACAGTGTCAGTGTGAGCAAGTGAGTCATCAGTAATGTACATTTCACTCTTCCCTCCACATGAACTCCATCCCATCTTTAACTCACCTCACTCAACAAAACCTTTCACCCTTCAGTTAGCTTTCCCAGCCTTCCAGGATCCAGCATTGGAATCTCTCCCACCAGCTGTCTGCCCCAGTCAATATTGAAACGCTTCCTCTCCACATTACCAATCAAACCAGTGTACCGCAACGGCCAGTGTTGGGTCCACTGCTGTTTGTCATTTTTATAAACCACCTGGATGAGGGCGTAGAAGGATGGGTTAGTAAATTTGCAGACGACACTAAGGTCGGTGGAGTCGTGGATAGTGACGAAGGATGCTGTAGGTTGCGGAGAGACATAGATAAGCTGCAGAGCTGGGCTGAGAGGTGGCAAATGGAGTTTAATGCAGACAAGTGTGAGGTGATGCACTTTGGTAGTAGTAACCGGAAGGCAAAGTACTGGGCTAATGGTAAGATTCTTAGTAGTGCAGATGAGCAGAGAGATCTCGGTGTCCATGTACATAGATCCCTGAAAGTTGCCACCCAGGTTGATAAGGTTGTTAAGAAGGTGTATGGTGTGTTAGGTTTTATTGCTAGAGGGATTGAGTTCCGGAGCCATGAGGTTATGGTGAAGCTGTACAAAACTCTGGTGCGGCCGCACTTGGAGTATTGTGTACAGTTCTGGTCACCGCATTATAAGAAGGATGTGGAAGCTTTAGAAAGGGTGCAGAAGAGATTTACCAGGATGTTGCCTGGTATAGAGGGAAGGTCTTATGAGGAAAGGCTGAGGGACTTGAGGCTGTTTTCGTTAGAGAGAAGAAGGTTAAGAGGTGTCTTAATTGAGACATATAAGATAATCAGAGGGTTAGATAGGGTGGATAGGAAGAGCCTTTTTCCTCGGATGGAGATGGCTAGCACGAGGGGGCATAGCTTTAAATTGAGGGGTGAAAGATATAGGACCGATGTCAGAGGTAGTTTCTTTACTCAGAGAGGAGTAAGGGAGTGGAATGACCTGCAACAGTAATAGACTTGCCAAGTTTAAGGGCATTTAATTGGTCATTGGATAAACATATGGAAGATACTCGAATAGTGTAGGTTAGATGGGCTTCAGATCGGTTTCACAGTCGGTGCAACATTGAGGTCCAAAGGGCCTGTACTACGCTATAATGTTCGACGTTCTATGTTCCAAATCGCACCTCCCTGTCCCTGTCTCTGTCCCTGCCCCTGTCTCTGTCCCTGATCCTGATCCTGTCCCTGTCCCTGATCCCGTCTCTGTCCCTGTGCCTCTCTCTGTCCCTGTCCCTGTGCCTTTCCCTACCCCTGTGACCGTTCCTGTGCCTTTCCGTGTCCCTCTCCCTGTCCCTGTGCCTTTCCCGATCCCTGTCCCTGTGCCCATCTCTGTGCCTGTCCCTGTCCCTGTGCCTTTCCCTATTCCTGTCCCTCTCCCTGTCCCTGTGGTAAACATTCCACCCTCGTTATCCTCACCCAAGCTGCAGCCTTTAACACAGTGACCCCTCCATCCTCCTCCAGCCCCTCTCCACCATCATCCAGCTCTCTCTGGAATGAGAACACTGTGAGGGATTGAGCAGAACTGGCTGTGATTTAAACCCATGTTCCCAAAACTTCTGGATAACAGTTAGCACCAATCCCTCACAACAATGATCTTCAGGCTTGCCATTTGAGTAAAAAATTTGGAATGTAAGAGAGAGCATGTGTACATTGCTATGTCCCACACATGGCTGAGCGGACCCTCTCTCCTGCGCCCTGCCGAAGGTTGTGGATCTGCAGTAACCTGCAGTTTCCAGGGCAGGGCAGCATTGAATCGTTTATTGACTGCACTGAGGGCTGAGCCTGTGAAATGTGCAAAAGGCCAGAGAAATGAAAGTGCCTGAATGAAAATCAAAATTGAAGAGCAATATTGTGATAATGAACAAATCAACAATTCTTACAATACTTATTTAGGGACACACATTGATCCAGAGGAGGGGCTGAACTTCCAGCCCACCATGGCGGGGCTCAGTGGTTAGCACCGGTGCCTCACAGCCTGAAGGCCCCAGGGCTAACGTCACCCATGAGCGAGAGTCTATGTGCAGTTTACACATTCTTCCTCCATATTTGTGTGACTTTCCTCTCGGTGCTCCTGTTTCCTCCCACAGTCACAAAGATATGGAGGTTAGAGTGGATTGGCCATGATAAATTGCCCACAGTGTCCAGGCATGTAGACGTTGGGTGGAGTATTCATGGAAAATGTCGGGTTACGGGGATATTTCCACATTTTTGGGGTGGGTGGGGGGAGGGGGTAGTTGTACCTGGCTGGTATTCTTTTTGGAGGGTTGGTGCAGACTAGATGGGTCAAATGGCCTGTTTCAATGCTGCAGGGTTTCTATTGACCCTCCGACAGTGCAGCACTCCCTCAGTACTGACCCTCCGACAGTGCGGCACTCCCTCAGCACTGACCCTCCGACAGTGCGGCACTCCCTCAGCACTGACCCTCCGACAGTGTGGCACTCCCTCAGTACTGACCCTCCGACAGTGCGGCACTCACTCAGTACTGACCCTCCGACAGTGCGGCACTCCCTCAGTACTGACCCTCCGACAGTGCGGCACTCCCTCAGTACTGACCCTCCAACAGTGCGGCACTCCCTCAACACTGACCCTCCGACAGTGCAGCACTCCCTCAGTACTGATCCTCCAACAGTGCGGCGCTCCCTCAGTACTGACCCTCCGACAGTGCGGCACTCCCTCAGTACTGACCCTCCGACAGTGCGGCACTCCCTCAGTACTGACCCTCCGACAGTGCGGCACTCCCTCAGCACTGACCCTCCGACAGTGCGGCACTCCCTCAGTACTGACCCTCCGACAGTGCGGCGCTCCCTCAGCACTGACCCTCCGACAGTGCGGCACTCCCTCAGTACTGACCCTCCGACAGTGCGGCGCTCCCTCAGCACTGACCCTCCGACAGTGCGGCACTCCCTCAGTACTGACCCTCCGACAGTGCGGCACTCCCTCAGCACTGACCCTCCGACAGTGCGGCACTCCCTCAGCACTGACCCTCCGACAGTGCGGCACTCCCTCAGTACTGACCCTCCGACAGTGTGGCACTCCCTCAGCACTGACCCTCCGACAGTGCGGCACTCCCTCAGTACTGACCCTCCGACAGTGCGGCGCTCCCTCAGCACTGACCCTCCGACAGTGCGGCGCTCCCTCAGCACTGACCCTCCGACAGTGCGGCGCTCCCTCAGCACTGACCCTCTCACAGTGCGGCACTCCCTCAGCACTGACCCTCCGACAGTGCGGCACTCCCTCAGCACTGACCCTCCGACAGTGCGGCACTCCCTCAGCACTGACCCTCCGACAGTGCGGCGCTCCCTCAGTACTGACCCTCTGACAGTGCGGCACTCCCTCAGTACTGACCCTCCGACAGTGCGGCGCTCCCTCAGCACTGACCCTCCGACAGTGTGACACTCCCTCAGTACTGACCCTCTGACAGTGCGGCACTCCCTCAGTACTGACCCTCCGACAGTGCCCACTCCCTCAGTACTGACCCTCCGACAGTGCGGCACTCCCTCAGCACTGACCCTCCGACAGTGCAGCACTCCCTCAGCACTGACCCTCCGACAGTGCGGCACTCCCTCAGTACTGACCCTCTGACAGTGCGGCACTCCCTCAGCACTGACCCTCCGACAGTGCGGCACTCCCTCAGTACTGACCCTCCGACAGTGCGGCACTCCCTCAGTACTGACCCTCTGACAGTGCGGCACTCCCTCAGCACTGACCCTCCGACAGTGCGGCACTCCCTCAGCACTGACCCTCCGACAGTGCGGCGCTCCCTCAGCACTGACCCTCCGACAGTGCGGCGCTCCCTCAGCACTGACCCTCTCACAGTGCGGCGCTCCCTCAGCACTGACCCTCCGACAGTGCGGCACTCCCTCAGCACTGACCCTCCGACAGTGCGGCACTCCCTCAGTACTGACCCTCTGACAGTGCGGCACTCCCTCAGTACTGACCCTCCGACAGTGCGGCGCTCCCTCAGCACTGACCCTCCGACAGTGTGACACTCCCTCAGTACTGACCCTCTGACAGTGCGGCGCTCCCTCAGTACTGACCCTCCGACAGTGCCCACTCCCTCAGTACTGACCCTCCGACAGTGCAGCGGTTACCCTGCGTTCTGCAGCGTACTGCCTTGGTAGTCTCCGTCTGCAGGAATTTGTTACCCTCCGTCTCTCTGTCCCAGTTGTTGTTGGCAGCATGACCTGTGTTACGGGAAGATTGAATCGGATGGGAAGTGCCGATGGTTTGAGTATCCGTACTGGACACAGTATTCATGGAGTTGCCACCGAGGACACTCGCTGACCTGTTGTAAGTGATTGGTTTGTTGATGTCGGGGTTTCTGCCTTGGGGTTCTGGGCTGATATGGCTGTCCATCTCTCAAACACTCATTGACATACAGAAACCGAATCTGGGCCATCACAGCCTGAGTGTTAACATTTGTGGGACCATTCCACCCACCTATACTAGCACATCAATTTGGAGTTTTCTGAATTCCGAGCACCTGCCCCTGCCCTTTCTGCATGTAGGTGTGAACTCTATCAGCTCACAGGGCTTTCCCCGATGGGTTATAGAAGTATTTCCGGCCTCTGTCCCAGCAGCTGCTGTCAATGTGGTATGAACTATTCTGTCTCACTCTCTTTTCCTCTGTCTCTGTCTCTCTCTCTTTTTCACTCTCTCTGTCTCTCTCTTTTTCACTCTCTCTGTCTCTCTCTCTGTCTCCCTCTCACTCTCTCTGTCTCCCTCTCACTCTCTCTGTCTCTCTCTCACTCTCTCTCTCTCTGTCTCTCTGTCTCTCTCTCTCTCCCTCTGTCTCTCTCTCTCTCTTTCTCACTGTGAGTGAAAATATTTGTTCAACTTCCCCTTTCTTGGCTGCAACCCCAGCTTCGAGATCCTGTTTGTGAATCATCCACCTCACCATTTCAAAACCCATGACCATCTCCTTTCACTCCTCCCTGTGCCAGTGACTCGTTATTTAATCACAGAATCTTACAGCACACCGGGAGGGCATTCTGCCCGTTGTGGTCATGTTGATTCAATGAAATCATGCCCCAAACTTCCTACACTGTCCCCACAGCCCCAGAAATCTCACACTTCTTTATGTTTAATTCTCCTTTGAGTCATTTTTTGCAACTTGCTCCCTCCACCCTTTCTAGCCATACCCAATTTATCGCTGCATAAAGAATATTCCCCTCATCATACCCCTATCACGACGCAGCTTTCCCAATTTCTCTCTGATTTGTGTCTCTCTGGTTTTCAACCCCACTTAAGACCATAAGACCATAAGACGTAGGAGTGGAAGTAAGGCCATTCGGCCCAATAATCCACTAGCCATTTAAATCATGGCTGATGGGCATTTCAACTCCACTTCCCTGCACTCTCCCCGTAGCCCTTGATTCCTTCTGAGATCAAGAATTTGTCGATCTCTGCCTTGAAGGCATCCAAAGTCCCGGCCTCCACTGCACTCGGTGGCAATGAATTTCACAAGCTCTCTGGCTGAAGAAATGCCTCCTCATTTCAGTTTTAAATTTACCCACTCTAATTTTAAGGCTGTGTCCACAGGTCCTAGTCTCCCCGCCTTACTTCAACTCAAATCACTTCCTTTATGAGGAAAACCCTTCGTGAATTTGAGTAACTCAAATGAATCTTCCCTTTGCATTTAAACATGTAAACACAGAATAGGCCATTCACCCCCCTTGAGCCTGCCACCCTATTCAATAGGATCCTGGCTGATCTGAGTGTGACCTCAAACCCACATTGCTACTGACCCCTGATAATCTTTCATACCCTTGTTCTTTCTGAGCAACAAACTGTCTCTGCGTTAATAATATTCTCGGACTCTGCATCAGCCACTTCTTTAGGCAGAGAATTCTATCTAAGAGAAGGAACATTCTCCTCATTTCTGTCTTAAATGGGTAACTCCTCACTTAGGAAACATTTTCTCTCCATCCACCCAGACGCATCCCCTCAGAATCCAAGATAACGAAGTGTGGGGCTGGATGGACACAGCAGGCCAAGCAGCATCTCAGGAGCACAAAAACTTATGTTTCGGGCCTAGACCTTTCATTGGAAAAGAGGGAGGAGAAGGGGGTTCTGAAATAAATAGGGAGGGGGGGGGCGGATAGAAGATGGATAGAGGAGAAGATAGGTGAAGAGGAGACAGACAGGTCAAAGGGACGGGGATGGGGCCAGTAAAGGTGAGTGTTGGTGGAGAGGTAGGGAGGGGATAGGTCAGTCCGGGGAGGATGGACAGGTCAAGGGGGAGGGGTGAGGTTAGTAGGTAGGAAATGGGGGTGGGGCTTGAGGTGGGAGGAGGGGATAGACGAGAGGAAGATAGGGAGGAGGGGACGAGCTGGGATAATGGGAACTGAGATGCTGGAGAATCCGAGATAACAAAGTGTGAAGCTGGATGAACACAGCAGCATCTCAGGAGCACAAAAGCTGACGTTTCGGGCCTAGACCCTTCATCAGAGAGGGGGATGGGGAGAGGGAACTGGAATAAATAGGGAGAGAGGGGGAGGCATCATTTTACTACAATTAAAGATTTGTTTCAGTTCCTCCCTCTCACTAAACTGCATGTTCTCCATCGTTTTTGTTTTCACAAAATAAGCTGCGAACAAAGTTTGGTCTGCCATCTGTTTGTTGCCCCCTGTTTCTGACTGCAAGGAATATGATGTTGAACCTTAGCAATACAATAAACATTAATCACCAACTAGATACTAAAAGCAAACAGGGCACCTTTCTCTCTTCCCTTCCCACTCTCTTAGTCATCCAGCTGCCACACTCTGATGTACACTGCACTGAACTGCTTGTTTTTTATACTTCAGGAGTCCCAGTTACAGGAGAACTGGTTTTAATTGGTTAATTGATTTAATGTCATGTGCACTGAGGTACAGCGAAAAGCTTTGTTTATGAGCGGTACAGGCAGATCACAGTAAGCAAGGATGTACAGATCAAAAAGGCTTGGATAGAGCCATACAGGTTACACTGTACAGGGCTTGCGCTGGACAAAATCAACGTTAGCAAGATCAGTGTTATTTGAGGCTAGACAGCCCACTCATCAGTCTGATGATGACCAGGAAGAAGCTGTTCCTGAACCTGCTGGTGTGTACTTTGAAATTTGTAAATGTGATAAGCAGCTGGTGGATTGCTTTTCCAAAGCTAGTTATGATCCTGAGCTGAGGAGCATCAATAAAACTGAGAAGTGTAAGCCCTAAGCAGACAGCACTGTGCAGCCCCACCAGGCAGACAATGCTGTCAGTTAATCTTTTTGCACAACTCCAATTTTATTTATAGTTGGCAATGAATATCCACAGTCAGTATACCTTCTAAAGTTCAGACAAACATCTGAATTTAGAGCAACACTGGGCCATTCAGCCTTTTGAGACTGCTGCATCATTCTATCATGCAAACTTCAGAAGAATTTTAACAAAGTCCCTTCCAGAAGGCCAGTCAGAATAATAGAAATTTTACACAATAGAGAGAGACCATTTGACGCATCACTTCTGTAACAGATTCCAAAAGTTGGGCTTTGTTAATTCAAGAAGCCATTAAAACCAGACTTAGACAGAGGCAAGCCAGTTACATTGCACAGAGCATGCACTAGGTGAGATCAATGTTAGCAAGATCAGTATTGTTTGAGACGAGAGATCCATTCAACGGTTTAATAACAGCCGGGAAGAAGCTGTTCCTGAACCTGCTGGTGTGTGTGTTCAGGTTTCTGTACCTCCTGCCTGACAGTAGAGGCTGTAGGAGATCATTACCAGGATCCCAGCTTTGCCAATGTTGAGAGAGAAGTTGTTCTCATTGCACCACATCTCAAGTCCTCTCTTTCCCTTTCTGTGTTTTGGCGAAACTAAAGAACAGATCATCGACTTCAGAACGAAAGGAGCAGAATATCCCCCTCCACATCGATGGCACTGAGATTGCAAGGGTGGAGAGTGTCAAGTTTCTCAGAATGTCAATTACAGACGACCTCTCCTGGATGTTCCATGTAGATGTGACAGTCAGGAAGGCACAACAACATCTCTCCTTCCTCAGGCAGCTCAGGAAATTTGCCATCTCCATAAAATCCCTCACCAACTCCTACAGATGCCCCACTGAAAGCAAACTGTCCGGGTGCATGACGGCCTGGTACAGCAACTGCTCTGCCCAGGACCGTAAGAAACTACAGAAGGTGGTGTGCACAGCCCAGACCCATCACAGGAGCCAACCTTCCATCCATGGACTCCATTTACACGGCTCACTGCTGTGGGAAGGCGGCCAACGTCATCAAAGACCCATCACATCCCGGTAATGATCTCCTACAGCCTCTTCTGTCAGGCAGGAGGTACAGAAACCTGAACACACACTAGCAGGTTCAGGAACGGCTTCTTCCCAGGCGCTATTAGACCTTTGAATGGATCTCTCATCTCAAACAATACTGATCTTGCTAACATTGATCTCACCTAGCGCATGCTCTGTGCAATGTAACTGGCTTGCGTCTGTCTAAGTCTGGTATTAATGGCTTCTTGAATTAACAAAGCCCAACTTTTAGAATCTGTTACAGAAGTGATGCGTCAAGTGGTCTCTCTCTATTGCGTAAAATTTCTATTATTCTGACAGGCCTTCTGGAAGGGACTTTGTTAAAATTCTTCTGAAGTTTGGATGATAGAATGATGCAGCAGTCTCAAAGGGCTGAATGGCCCAGTGTTGCTCTAAATTCAGATGTTTGTCTGAACTTTAGAAGGTATACTGACTGTGGATATTCATTGCCAACTATAAATAAAATTGGAGTTGTGCAAAAAGATTAACTGACAGCATTGTCTGCTCAAAGGAGGCCAATCGCAGTGCCTCCAGACTCTCCACAACCTGTCAACTCCCTCATCCCATGTCCCATCCAAGTGAATACCCTTCACATCCTCCCCAAGATTCTGATATCCTTCCAAAAGTACGGGCCCCACAACCGAACACAATCTCCCCAAATTCAGGGTCACGCACAGCAGGCTGTTGGCTGTACTGATGCTCACAAACAGGAGGCAAGCACATTGATGGAAATTGTCTCATTTAGAGTTTGTCAAGACATGACTGACAGATATTTATATTGATGTTAACCTGCTTTCAAATTCTCCCACCAGCTGATCCCAAGAATACCTGTGGCCGTGAAATTTGTAAATGTGATAAGCAGCTGGTGGATTGCTTTTCCAAAGCTAGTTATGATCCTGAGCTGAGGAGCATCAATAAAGCTGAGAAGTGTAAGCCCTAAGCAGACAGCACTGTGCAGCCCCACCAGGCCAGGCATTTGGTGCAGCTTTTACTGAAGGAGACACAAACGGATTCACCAAACTCAGAGAAAAGTCAAGGGACGACACACAGCAGCCAAAACCAACATCGTTCACACCTCAATGTTTAAGACGAATCGTATAGAATATCCCATGGAGAGAGGCAGCAGACAAAGAGATGGACACAAAGTGGAAATAGGTCTGATCCAACAAAACGCTCTCCATCGATACATATCCCCGTCTCCCTCAGTCCCTACCCTCTCCCAACCTCCCTCAGTCCCTACCCTCTCCCAACCTCCCTCAGTCCCTACCCTCTCCCTACCTCCCTCAGTCCCTACCCTCTCCCAACCTCCCTCAGTCCCTACCCTCTCCCAACCTCCCTCAGTCCCTACCCTCTCCCAACCTCCCTCAGTCCCTACCCTCTCCCTACCTCCCTCAGTCCCTACCCTCTCCCAACCTCCCTCAGTCCCTACCCTCTCCCTACCTCCCTCAGTCCCTACCCTCTCCCAACCTCCCTCAGTCCCTACCCTCTCCCCATCTCCCTCAGTCCCTACCCTCTCCCAACCTCCCTCAGTCCCAACCCTCTCCCCATCTCCCTCAGTCCCAACCCTCTCCCTACCTCCCTCAGTCCCTACCCTCTCCCCATCTCCCTCAGTCCCTACCCTCTCCCTACCTCCCTCAGTCCCTACCCTCTCCCAACCTCCCTCAGTCCCTACCCTCTCCCCATCTCCCTCAGTCCCTACCCTCTCCCAACCTCCCTCAGTCCCAACCCTCTCCCCATCTCCCTCAGTCCCTACCCTCTCCCTACCTCCCTCAGTCCC